>NW_004955475.1:5038245-5099761 GCF_000276665.1 Chinchilla lanigera
CCTTTATTTCCCCTGAGGTTCAGGCTGTATTCTTGCTGTGGGGTTGAGACAAGATCCCTTCAGCCTGCAGTAGTCAGAGTACTTTGTGCAAGCATGAACTTAACTGAGGTCTGCTAGATGAATGCAGCAGTTTTTCTGAGTTCTGAGCTCCATTTGTCCCTCTTCAAAGTGGCTCCCTGCCTATCACTTTCTCCTGCAGGACATCCCATCCCGCAGCACTTATCACCAGCTTGTGCAGTCCTTCCTATCCACTGTTCCTTTCTACGACTGCATCTCTCCATGGCAGCTTCTAGTGTTACCAGCGGTCATGTATGTCCCCTGGTTTGAATCGCTCCTCCCATGCAGTGAGTTCCAACTCAGGAAGAAGGTTCTGCCAGCTACCTCCTTCTTTTTCCTTGAGGTTTCTCTCTTTGCTCTCCCCTGGGCTTCAATTTGGTTTTAGCTTCTTCCTGAGTCCAGGGAACCTACTTCCCTCCTTCTTGTCTTCCTCTTGTTTCTATATTCCAATTGATGGGCATTTCAGCTGTTTCTATGTGTAAGCTATTACAAACTGTGCTGCTGTACACATGGACGTACATATATCACTGTGATGTGATGCTTTTAATTCTTTCAGGAGGACACCCAAAAGGGGAACATATGGGTCAAATGGAAATGACAGTTTTAGTGTTTTGAGGAATTTCCACACAGAAATTGGTGCTTGCACCAATAAACACAATCCCCAACAATGGAGAAGGTTTCCTGTTTCCAGACATCCCCAACAGCATTTATTATTGGTTGATTTCTTGATACTAGCCATTCATCCTGGAGTGAAATGGAATCTCAGAGTTGTTCCAATTTGCATCTCTTGAATAACCGTTATTGCATCACTTGTCAATAACCTTTGTTGTATGCATTCAAATCAGATTTGCTTTTGTATTCTAAGAATGGGATATCCAGTTAAAAGTTTTTTTCCCAATATTTATTTGCCATTTCTACCTCTTCATTTGAGAAGTGACTGTTCATTTCAGATATCCATTTGGTCTCTAAATTTGGGCGTTTGATTTTTTTGAGTTCTTTATATATTTTAGATATTATACTTTTATCTAAGGAACAGCAGACAAATATTTTTCCCACTGTGTGGGTTGGATCTTCGCTTTATTGGTGGTTTCTTTTGCTGTGCAAAGCTTTTTAATAAGATGACCCTTATCTTCTTATTCTTGTTGATTGATTCTTTGTTAATTCTTGTTGATATCTCCTTTGAGATTTGGGTTTTGTTCATAAAGTCTTTGCGTACACATTTGTCTCCAAGAATTCTAATTATCCTATCATTCAGAAGATTTACTATTTCTGTTTCAATATTTAGATCTTTGATCCACTTTTATTTTACTTTACTGTATGATAAGAGACATGGGTCTAGTTTTAATGTTGAGATCATGGAAAGCCAGTTTTTCCAGCACCATTTAATAAATTGATTATCTTTGTTCTCGTGAAGGGGTTGAAATTTTTTTTCAAAAATAGAGTGGCTGAGTGTGTTTGGAATTATTTCTGCATCTTCTAAGCTGTTCTATTGAACCTCAGTTCTGGTTTTGTACTAGGACCATAATGTTTCTAACACATTACCTTTGTTATAAAATTTCAAGTCAGAATTGCTTTTGCTATTTTATGTCTTTTCTGGTTTAATATGAACTTTAGGATTTTTTTCTCTACTTCTGTGAGTTATGCTATTGGTATTTTGATTGGTATCACATTAAAAATGTGTAATAATTTTGAAAGTATAACCACTTCCACTATATTGCTTCTTCCTATCCAGGAACAAGGTACATCTTTCCATTTCCTGACATACAATGTGATCTTCTTTTTCACAGTACTGTAGTCTTCAATATAAAGATATTTTGTTTCACTTGTTACATTCATTCCTAGGTATTTCACTTTTTTTGGTTGCTATTGTGAAAGGTGTAGTTTTTCTGATTTCTTTTACAGTGAATTTGTTATTTGTGTACAGGAATTATATTGAATTTTGAATGTTGACTTTGTGTCCAGTTATTGAATTTGGTTATTAAATCTAGAAGTCTTTTGATATAGTTTTTGGTGTCTTCTATTTACAGTATCAGGTCATCTGCAAATAATGATAATTTAACTCTTAGTTTGCTGTCCTTATTCCTTCTCTTTCTCTTGTCTATTTTCTCTGGCAAATATTTTCAGAACTATGTTAAATAAGAGTGATGATAGTGGACATCCTTGTACTGTACCCAATTTTGGAGTAAAAGCTTTCAGATTTTGAGCATTTATTGATGGATGTTGGTTTTTCCTTTTTTTATTTTGAAGATAAAAGAATGAAAACATGTTAACAAACACATACACATTTAGAAAGCAGCAAAATTTGTAATAGCTAAATCGTGGAAGCAATCCAAATGCCTATCAACTGAGGAATGGATAAAAAAGTTGCGGTATTTTTACCTAATAGAATATTACTCAGCTCTAAAGAAAGATGAACTCCAGGCTTTTATAGGGTACAGCCAAAGACCATACTCATAAGTGAAATAAATCAGACCCACATGTGTATACACCATATTGTCTTAGTAGTGTAAGAACCTGTTGGTTTTTCATAGATGGTTTTTATCAGATTGAGATAAAGATCATATGTTCCAATTTTTTGTACAGATTTTATTATAAATGGATGGTGGATTTTGTCAAATGCTTATTCTACATCTACTGAGATTTATCATGTGTATTTGACCTTAGTTCTATTAATATGATGCATTATGTTAATGGATTTGTGTATGTTGAACCAACTCTGCATCCCTAGGATTAATCTTATGTGGCCATGGTGTACAATTTTCTTCATGATTTGTGGCATTCCGTTTGGAGTATCTTATTGAGGATTTTTATGTCTAGGTTAATTAGAGAGATTGCTCTGTTCTTCTATTTTTTGGTTGGATATTTCTCTGGATTTGGTATCAGGGTAATGCTTGATTCCAGAAATGAGTGTGGGAGTATTCCTCACTTTCAATTTTATTAAAGAATTTGTGGAGTAGTGGCATTAAATATACTCTAAATTTATTTATAATTCATTAATGAATCCACAGGACCTGGGATTTATATGTTGATAAATTTTTATTTACATATTCAATTTCATTGACTGATATTTGGTTATTTAGAATTTTTATATCTTCTTGAATCTGCTTTTATAATTCATATGTATCTAGGAACCTGTCCATGTTTTCTATGTTTTCCATTTTATTAGAATATATGTTCTCAAAGTAGGTATTGATGATCTTCGGGATTTCTGTAGGATCTCCTATGATTGTATTCTTTTCATTCCTCATTGCATATATTTGAGTCTTTCTTTCCTTTTCTGAGATAAGTTTGGCTAAGAATTTGTTAATTTTATTTAACCTTTCAAAGAACCAACTCTTCTATTCATTGATTCTTTTTACTATTTTCTTAGTCTCATTTGTATTAATTTCGAGATTGATGTTTATAATTTCCTCCCTCATATTTCTTTGTGATTTACTTGCTCTTCTTTTCTAAAAGATTGAAGTACAACATTAAGTTGTTTATGTGAGCTTGCTTTGTTTTTATGATATGGGTATTCACCAGTATAAATTTCCCTAGGACTGCTGTCACTGGGTCTCATAAGTTTCAGTATGTTTTATTGGCATTATCACTTAATTGGGGAAAATGTCTTATTTCTTCTTAGTTTTTTTTTTTTTTTTCTGGTACCAGGAATCGAACTCATGACCTTGCGCTTGCCAGGCAGGTGCTGTGCCACTGAGCTAAATCCCCAGCCCCATCTTATTTCTTCTTTAATTTTTGTCTGTGACCCATTGCTTGTTCAGGAGGGTGTAATTTAATTTCCATATGTTTATGAAATTTGTGTGATTTCTTTTCCCATGGATTTCTAATTTCATTGCATTATGGTATGGTAATGTACATAGGATAATTCTAACTCCTTTGCATTCACATAAGCATATTCTATGAGCTTGTTTGTGATCTGTTTTGCAGAAAATCCTGTGTGCGGCTGAAAATAATGTGCATTCTGATGCTTTTGGATGGAACACTCTGTAAATATCTACTCAGTCCATTTGTTTTAAATTTGGATCTATTCTGATATGTCTTTGTTGATTTCTTTTTTTTTTTTTTTTTGCCTAGTTGACCTGTCTATTTGTGACAGTGGTATATTGAGGTCCCCATAACAAATATATTTGTACTTATTTGATTTTTCATGTGTATTAATATTTGTTTTATATAGTTGGGTGTGTTGGTTTTTGGCATATATATATATATATATGCTGTATATATATATATATTAATATATATAACATATATATATTAATATATATAACATATATATATATTATGCTGTCCTGGTGTATTTTTCCCTTAACAAAATTGTAGTGACCTTGTCTCTCTTAGTAAATCTTGGTTTAAAATCCAATTTGTCTTCAAATAGAATAACTATTCTACCTTTTTCCCGAATCCTCTCGCATGGAGTAATGTTTTCTATCATTTGACTTTCAGCCTATGAATGCCCTTTTGAGTTAAATGTGTTGCCTGAAGGCATATTGTTAGATCTTGTTTGTTGATCCATTCTGCCAGTCTGTTTCTTTTTACTAATGAATTGAGACCACTTATACTGATGATTATAACTAATATGTATTAACTTATCCTTGTCATGTTGTTTTCCTGATGTTGGTTCCCTTTCTTTCCCCTCTGTTTAATTACTTGTGTAAGCTGGCGGATTTTGTTTGGGTTCCTGGATTTGTAGTCCTCATTATCTGTTTCTATAATGTCCTTCAGAATATTTTGGGGTGTTGGTTTGGTAGTCACAAATTTCCTCAAATTTTCTTTTTCATGGAAGTATCTTATTTTTCCATCAATTTTGAAAAATAATTTTGAAAGTTACATCAATCTGCATTGGAGTTTGTTTTCTTTCAGGACTTGAAATTCTTTACTCCAAGCTCCTCTTTGACTTATGAGTTTGTGTTGAGAAGTCAGCTGTGATTCTAAGGGGCTTTCCTTTATAGGTGATTTGTTTCTTTTCCCTAAGAGCTTTTAATATTCTGTACTCTTGACTATTACATGCCTTGGTGTTGACTTTTTTTGATCATGGCTAATTGGAATTATGTATGCATCATTATCTATATATCAGATTCTTTTTTCACGCTTGGAAAGCATTCTGCCATTACTTCTGTGAGCAAATTTTTTATGTCATTTGCACTATGCCCTGCTTTTTCACCGACCCAAACCATCTTACATTATTCTTTTCATCATGTAGCAGCTATTGGATGGATTGTTCATGGCCTATTTCTAATTTTACAAAATATTTCTTTATATGATTGTTAACTGCAGTCCTGTCTTCGAGATCTAATATTCTTTCCTCACATTAGCTCATTCTGCTGTATATACTTTCCATAAAACTTTTAATCTCCTAGCTATCTGTTCAAATTTGTTTCATGGATTCCATTTCTTTCATATATTGGGCATAATTTTCATAATTTCCTCTGTTTTTTTATCTGTATCTGTTCTAGATTCACTAACCATGTTTTCCACTAGAGTCATCATCTCTGCAGTTACATGAGAAATTGTTTCTGATTTTATTTTTTTTTACAGAGCTTCATTCATCTGCTTTATTTCCATTACTATTGTTTCAAAGAACCCAGATGAGTGGCTTTAGAATTATTCCACCTCATTGGCAGCTGGAAATCTGGGCTTGCATCTTCTGTATTTTCTATTTTTTTAAATTAAAATTTGCATTGTTGCTTATACATTTCTTGTGGTAAGTAGCTTTATTGCTAGTATCAAGAGTCCTTAGGAAATGACTGGTTCTTAGGCATTTCTTCTAGGTATAGCTGGCTTTTGGATTTTGAATCTGTTGCAAGATCTTACCTTTTCCATTTGTTAGGGAGCAAAAGTTGCCACGTTGTTTTCGTAGCTCCTCATTTTTTGGGCTCTATCCCATAGTATTGTTTAATCTCAGTCTTAGCATATGAGGAACAATTTATCAGAATAATTAAGTCACCTTGGCTAAAATAGTACCACCAGTAATAGCAACAACATCAAACACAGCTTAGAAATTGACCAAATGTGGTAACTATCACCTTTATAAAGCCACCTTTATCCACATGAATAAGATTTTTAGTTATATAACAAAATCTAATACTATGGAGAAAATTGTCTATAGTAAATGTAACCTCAGTATGGCGATTTTACCATCAGGGGAGAAAATTTAAAAGGGGTTAGTGAGAAAAATATAGAAAGAAAAGAGGTAGAGATTAGAAGAAAGGCTGGAGGACAAAGGAAGATTATGCAAGCTTTGGAAATAAGTGAAGCAAACAGGAGGAAAAGCAAGAGAACAGAAAAAATACAACAAAACTAGAGACAAAGTTTGGACTCATATAAAAGAGAAAGAATAATGAGGAAAAAGAAGAAGAAAAGCAAAGGAAAGAGAAAAGGATCCACTTTAGTGATTGTCTTTGCTGTCACTGGTAGACAAAAGAGCCAGACAGAGCCCATGTCTGTGCTGATGCCAGCATGCCAGTAACACGATTACAGTGGTATGGTGTATAATCGCAGCAAGCCTGCACCTTTAGTTCCATTGAAGTTCTGGCTGCTTGTGGATTCTGGCTGTAAGTGTGGGACCAAATTTTTCATCCTGAAACACTCCAGATCCTCCTACCAGCTTGATCTCAGCTCCCTGCCAGGTCAGACTTGGCTCCCTACCAATTTGAACTCAGCTCCTTGATCCCTTGCCAGCTTAACTCATCTACAACTCACACTGATATTGGGAGCTGTTAGGTGGGGCAAACCTACAGCTGCTCTCAGTTTTAAATTCACTTGATACCTTTCCAAAATGGGGGGTGGCCTATTCTCCTTTCCTGGCAGACATCTCATCTGGGATAACTCACCAGTCCTTGCAGGCTGCAGCATCCACTGCTCTATCCCACTGGTGTGTTCGTGGATGCTGCTGGGGTTGCCAGTAGACACCATGCATCTGCAGGTTCAAGCCTCTGCCTCCCACACCATAAACTGGTGCTCGGGGAGAAAGCATGGTTGCCACCTGCCTTTTCTATGCGAGCTCTGATTCTTTCTTCAGATCCTTGCTAGGGCCTAGGAACCCACTTCCCTCCTTCTCTTTTTCACATTGCTACGTTACAGCATCTTGTCACCAAATATCAAAGAGGCTGCTTCTCTGCTGCTCACCACGCCATCATCTTCCTGGAAATATTCAGTTATTTCTTTTTGGTATGTGTAAAACTATTCATGTTTGATTGCATTCTAATATTATATGTAATGGAAGAAACAGTTATTTCACAGAATCTAATCCTTCCTTTGATCGAGTTCCATTTCTAATGTCGTCACTTCTTTACATTTTACTACTTGTCTTCTTTACTTTTCTTTTGTTGCTGGGACAACATACCTGATGCCCAACATTAAAGAAGGAAAGGTTTATTTAGCTTAGAGTTGGTGGAGGTCTTAGTCCATATTTACTTGGCTGGCTCCAAGGCAGAGTGCACATGGCAGAGAACAACTGTTCATGGTGGTGGAACAGCAAAGCAATGAAAGCAAAAAAAGAAGGAATGGAGGCAAGCAGCTTCTTCCTCTCCCTTACATATGCCAAACACCCACCCCAGGGCAGGTGTAGCACTCCCATCCATAATCAATCAAACTCTAAAAGCCTGCCCCATGACTGCATGAGGCTGTGGGGGGGGGCATTCAGATGCAAACCAGAACACTACTCTAGCTATCTAATGTCATTTATTTATTTATCAGGTATAATCACATACAGACCAGTTCCTGGTTATAGTTAGCTCAAAATAATTCCCATTTCTTAAGATGCTCAGTAAATTACCTTTATTTTGAGACAGCAGTCATTCAAGTTACTGTACTATCACTTAATTAACCAACTTTCTTAATGAGAACATGTTAGGTTGCCATCATTTGGAACTTATCTGAAACTCCCATGATATATTTAGTTTTTAAATGGTTAATCATAGAAGAACGTGGACGACTGATTTTTTAGAGTACCCAGAATTATAAAGATTCAGTTGTGGTTTAATTTAGCTTCTCTACCTAATATCATACATAGAATACCATATTTGCGATTCAGGCCACACACCTCCATGTTTTTCATTGTTATTTAAACTATATTCTTACCAGTGACATTCCATTGAAAAGCACAGTACTATAGATATTTTAGAAGAAGGTTAATAATTTTAACTATCTGTAATTTCATAGGATAAATGACTGTAAAAAAATTATCCATAAAGCAGAAAGCATTTAAGAAATCTTAAGTTTTATAAGTAGCCATTAGGGTGATCTGCATTTTTTGTGGTGCCTTATTGTTTCTGAGGTTTTTTAAATAACTAAGTGGACCTGTAAATGTAGATGTGTGTCATTACCAAGAAGTTCTGCTTTCAAATCAAACTTTCTTATTTCCATTTAAGTCTATCAAACTTTTCTTTTCTTGCTGAGTAGTAAAGGGCTTTTATTTTCCACTTTCCTATATACTAAAAGTGTGAACATAGCTGTTCAAGGGACTGCATGGCTTACTTCCTGTTAAGAACTTCTGGGGCTGGGGATATAGCCCAGCAGCACAAGCGCCTTCCTGGAAAGTGCAAGGTCCTGAGTTCGATTCCCAGGACAAAAAAAAAGACAAGAAAGAAGAATTTCTGTAAACACATTTGCCTTCTTCAGTTTTTTTGTAAACTGATTCACCATAAGACGCACTATTGATATACTTTTTAATGTGTATTTGATAAGAGTGATAACATCTTCAAGTAAAAAATTTCAAATTTACTTTAAAGAGCAAAAAATAATTAAAAAATTAGAAATGATACAGAATTCAAAGAAACAAGATGATATGAAATCAACAAGAGTTGTTATAGGGCAAAATGTTGTCTTCAAATTAGTTGTTCAGTTTACCAGAGATAAGCATGAAAACTTGGTCAAAAATATTAAGCATTAACTGTTCTTTTCAATAAACCAATAGAAATAAATTTAAACAGAAAATTTAAAAAATGAAAAATTAAGGACTGCATACTACAGTGACATATGAATATATATGTTTTCAGGAGTTCAATTTCAAATAACTAAGCTGCAAACATCTATCAACTCATGCCTATCAACAGATGACTGAATAAAGAAAATGTGATACACAGTCTCCACAAGATTAGTACACACTTCAGGAAAAGACAAATGTATAAGTATTTTAATACTAAATTTATTGAGACATCATGAGATTAATACAAGTTACCTTTGGCCTGTACGATTACAAGATGTGTTCAAAATAGTGGCCATTAGCTTCCAGATATTTATTAGTATGATGAACTACTGTTTGGGTAACCTTGATCAATGAGACTGCTGAACATTCATTTTCAATTTCTTCTCTAAGAGCTGGCAGTGTTGTGGGTATTCTGCAATATACAACATCCTCTAGGGTCTCCCATAGGAGCATACCCCTTTATGAGTGTAATCTGTTGACAAAACATCATTCTAGTTTCTTTTCCTGAAGTGAGTGTGAATTTTTGGTGGACTCTGTATACACAAGATAGAATATTATGCAGCTACAAAGAAGAATATTATATCACTTGCAGGAAAATTGATAGAACTAGAAACCATCATCTTAAGTGAAATTAGCCAGATGCATAAAATCATACATTATATGATTTCTATTATGGGAGAAACTTTTAAAAATGCATAAATTCATAAAGAAATATTAAAGTAAGGAGAGAAGACAGGAAACCAACAAGTAGATCTCTAAAGACAAAGAAGAGGAAAAGCAGAAGGGAGGAGTAAAGGAAGTGTGGGATAATGAGAATGAAACTGATTAAGACATGTTAAACACATGTGCCAACTTCCCAGGATAAGCTCCATTATTTAAAAATATTAATATATATTAATAACATTAAAAAACATTTAAATTGATAAACCTCTACCCAACTGGAGAAACAGACGAAAGACAAAAATTACCCTTATCATATATGAAAGGTCACATCGTCACTGTGTCTAGATATAGGAAAATGATGAAGAATTATAAGCAACATTAGGAAAATAAATTCAACAACTATTAAAATGGACAAATTCTTTGAAAGGCCTAACATACAAAAACTCACTCAAGAAGTAATGTATTTTAGCAACTCTATGACTATGAATGAAATTATATGTGTACTTTAGAAACTTCCCATTCAAACTTTTGGTTACAAGTCCAGCATACAATGATCTTAGAAGTCTTTATCCTATTAATAACGATGTGGGAAAATGACACTTCTTAAATTCATCAGAGAAGTGAGATCATAGATCTATTGCTGTCCCCCAAGTGGAGAAATAAGAAGGTATAGAGAATTACCACTTACTAGACCTGAAAGCTATCTTCATAATAATGATTATCAAGGTAGGAATTCTAAGACTAGAAGTGAAAAAAAATTTTGAAGGCTCAGAGTAGATTACTATGAGGGACAAAAACCTCAAGGAAGTCCATTCACATAAAGACTCTTACATTTTTGTAGTTTTTACCTCTAGGAGATCTACCCAACTCCCAAAGTGAAGATTGGAAGGAACTTCCTGTATTAAGCTGTGTAATTTTTTAATAAAAGGGATCTATCTATCATGGTTCTGGTGGTTTAAGGGCACAGCACTAACATCAGCTCTGGTGAGTAATCTATGGTGGATATGATGATAGCTGTGAGAGGTCACATTGTGAGACAGAAAGCCAAAGAGAGACAGGGGTCACATAACTCTTTCAGAGACCGTGTATCCATTTGACCTAATGAACTAACACTAGAACTCACTTAAAAGGTTCCACATTACCTCTCAACCTTGCCACTTGTGTGATTAAGCTTCCAACATATGAATACTTGAGGCAGGATAAATGTGAAAAAAAGAATAGAAAATATAATATTCATGCAACAGAAAATCAAATATAAAAAGACTGAAAGAAACTATGTGGGAAAACACCAACCTAGAATTCTCCCAACCCCCCCCCCAAAATTTATCCTTTCTAAATGAAAGGAATAGAAGACTTGAACAGACAAACAAAAACTGAGTGGGATTGTTGCCAGGAACACTTCATTGCACAAAATATTAATAGATATAGAAAATTGATATAGGTCAAAAACGTGAGTCAATATATTAAAGAAGAGAAAAGTAAATAAAAGTTAAAACTTCATTTGTTTTAACAGGTAACCATTTCCTCAAAATAAAAAGAAATAATTTATGGAATCCTTATAGGTTATAAATGAGGAAAATGAAAGATAACAATGAAACGAAGAATAAGAGGAAAAAATTAGGAATAATATGTCATTATTACACTGCCCATGGAATGGTATCGTGTTACATGAAAGTTATACTGCATTAGTTGTAAATGTGCATTTAAAAATTCTAAAGTAGACATTAAAAAATTAGAAGTATAATTAATATAGTAAGAAAGGAGAGAAAATGGAATTATATGACATTTTTAGTCACAATAAAAAATACAGGAAAAGCATAAGACACAAACAGGAACAAAGATCAAGAAGAATAATGGGTAAGTAGTTACTATACATACCTGGTAGATATCAATATAATTATATTCATAATCATTTAATATTAATAGTACAAATATACCAATTAAAAGACAAAGATTGTCAAAGTAGGTCAAGCAACTTGCCCAGCTATATATTTTCTGTGAAAAGCCTGAGTACAATATGAATTCACAGGTAGATTTAAAGTAAAGGGATGGAGAAAAAGTGGCAAAATAATTACCTTGCATTCCCTTCCCCACCCATAAACACATTGATTGAATGAAAAAATACAGTCCAAGTATCATTATGAAAATCCAGAGTCTAGTTGAGAGATTCTCGTATTCCCAATGAACATAAAAGTACCCACATTAAAATTGGTAGGAGAGTTAATGACACCTTCTCAGCAAAACCCCTACTCACAGCACAGCACCATGTGCCTTTCTAGACTTTCTTAAGAAGGGGAAAATGGCACAGTATATCCAATGCTCTGACTTTGGGGTGTACTGTCTGAAGTGACGACATTTTTCTCACCTGTGTCACAGCACTAATATGTGTATTAGTCACATTTCCATCACTGGAAGAAAATACCTACATGTGCAATTTAAAGGAGGAGAGTTTTATTTTAGCTTACAGTTTCAGGGAGTTCAGTCCACACATGATTGTACGGATCCAAGTCAGATATAGCATGGTAGATGGCAATGGTGGAGAAAAGCTGCTCAACCCATAGCAACCAGGAAAAGAGAGAGGAAGGAGCCAGAGACAAGAATAAAATATTTCAGGTCACACCCCCAGTGATCTACCTTCTCCAGCAAGGCTCCACCTGCTAACAACACATCCAGCTATGAATTTTTCAATGAATTAATCCATTTATTAGTACATCCCTACCTCTGAACACATTAGACTTTGGGGGAACACTTTAGATCTAAACCACAACACTATCATATTATATATGCCAGGTAGTACTAAGCACAAAGATAGCAGTCTGAAATAACAAGTTATCTATATCAAAGCCTCATTGTTACCTCAGTGAAAAGCAAGTGAGTAAACCCAGCTTCTAATTTCTCCCTGTAGAGAGAAGGAAAGGAATGGATCCAGTACCTGCTGATTGGTGATTTTGCAAGGCACTGGCTTGTCTCACTTCTCCCATAGCACTCTAGGGTCTTAAGATACTCTAGATACATGAAGGTTGCTGAGAATGAAACTCATGTTTAAATTGGTATGAATGTTTCAGAAGCACCTAGAACTTCTGGCCAGGCTGATTGTTGAGGTCTTCTATATGAAGTAATTCTGCAAAGACCAGGAGGGTGACCATTCTGTATAATGCACAGAGACTGCCACCAAAAGTAAAGAAAAGTGAAGAAATAGAGAAATATGTGGCAAGCTATGGAGCAAGATAAATATCTAGAAACCAAACTTAAGGAATGGATATATATATATATATATATATATATATATATATATATATATATGATTAACCTGTCAAACATTCTAAATAGCAATCATAGAAGCGCTCAGGACATCATGGGAACAGTGCAACAGCAAAGTGAGATTTTCAAAAGAAAGAAACTATAAAAAATACCAAAAAAATATTTTCCTGACACCAGTGGTGCTTTCTGGAATGGTCATGAAGGTGGTGGGCTTATAGAATTATTCCGTTGCCTAGCCAAATCCACATCCATTTATCCTTCCTGAGTTGAGGCAGATCCAGCCAAATTTGCCATTCCTGCATTAAAAATGTGTCTATTAGGGCTGATGAAAGACAACTCACATAAATACCTCAGCAACATTTTTTGTGGCCAAAACTATTGTTGATATTATTAGGATAAGACGGCTTCCAAAAAGAAAGGATAAAAAAAACATCAAGATGGGAAAGTTGATATGAGAATTACAAACAATATTGTCACAATAATGAAAAGGCAAAAATGCTGCATGTATCAGCGATAATGACAGCGGAATTCTTAAGATATAGAAATACTTCATGGCACCTCATCAGTCAGTGGTAGTCCACACCATTAAATTCTTATAACAAGCAATAAGAGATTCACACAACCATCATTTCTGAGTCATCCCAAAAGACCTTGGAAAAGGGTATTAAGATATTAAGTACAATGTATTAACCGACAAAACTGAGTGATGAGAAACTTTTCTAAATAATACAACTACTTCATTGAAATCAAAGATTGCCTCTAAATATTCAAGTCTACTTAGTCCAGTGAGTATAAATTCGGCGATGAAAGTGATTTCCCTAGTCATAATGGCCAGGGGAGATAGTAGAGGTATTAAAATAGTTAAGAAATTTGGGGAGATGATTGATGATCATGAGTTGGTGCAAGAGCTAATTCTCATTCAAAAGGTGTGCAAATAATGGCATAGTCAGATTTTAAAAGGCTGTATTGTGGTTATTCAGTTTTGATTATCTGCTTTTACAACAGATGCAAAAAATTAAATAGTTTTTTACTATAAACTGTTGGACCTAGTGCTGTGACAATAGAGAGCCTAGATTGTAAGGGAATGAAGCAACCTTTCAAAGCATGACATAATTCCCTTTTTATACAAAATTACATCTTAAGAGATGATTTAATGATCTAACATTATATTTTCTAAAAGAAGTGATAATTATGGTCAATGTTATGGAAAGAGAAGATATAAGATTCATTTGTAAAAAAAAAAAAAATTGAAAACAGTGCATTTGCTCATGCTGACCAATTCTGTACTGATATGCTGAGTTCTGCTCAGTTAGACAAGGAGATTAATTTAAATGTTTGTGGCAAAAATCTCAAGGCTATGTTGCTGTGCAAGCTCTGGAAAACTGGAGTTTTTCATGGTTCTAACAAACTTGCAATTGAGAAGGCTGAATGATCTAAATACCAGAAATAAAAAATAAAATTTCAAAAATCAGTACTATTTACAACAGCATAAAACTGTCAAGCTCTAAGTAAAAGTAGAAAGGAAAAGGGAGACTATTAGATAAAAAGAAAGTGATTGGGGAGGGGGGAGAGATGGAAAGTATGGTAGTAAAGAAGATAAATATGATCAAAGTATACTCTGTGTATTTATGAAAATGCCACAATGAAATCCAGCATTCTGTAGAATTAATATTCATTAATAAAAATATTCAGTTAATACTTAAGGATGAATCTGACAAAAATGTATAAGGCCTGTATGCTGAAAATGAGAAAAAAACATTACTGAGAGCAATTAAAGAAAACCTAAAAGAATTGAGTGATACAAAATGTTGATAGATTGCAAGACTTAATTTTAAGATATCAATTATGTTCAAATTGATTCATAAATTCAATGCAGCTTAAACACTCAGTTGCCTTTTTTCAGAAACTGAAAAAGGTATCTTAAAATTCCTTTTGAATTTCTAAACAACTAGAAGTGTCAAACACTGTTTTTTTGTGGGGGTTTTTTGTTTTTATTTCAGATGAGATCTCACTCTGTAGTTCAGGCTGACCTCACACTCACTATGTAGCCGAGGTTGACCTCAAACTCATGGCACTCCTCCTGCCTCAGCCTCTCAAGTGCTGTGTTTACAGACAAGTGCCACTGTGATTGGGTTTTTAAAATATTTTTTGAAAAACAATAAAGTCAGAGGACTTACACAGCCTTCAAGACTTACAAATCTAATTTGCTCAATCAGTATGATATTCTCATTAATATATGTGAATACTTCAAAAGAAAAACAGAGAAATTAGAAGGAGGCTTGCATTTATGTAATTGATTAATTTTCAACAGAAATGAAACTCCATGGAGAAAGGACAATTTCCTTAATACATGATGGTAGAACATTTAGATTAATTACATGCAGAATAAATGAACTTTAAATAATCTATGCTAATACAAAATTTAATAATAAACTTAAATGGAAAATTTAAACATACATATTTGGTACAAACACTGGGAGATAATTTTTTAGATTAGACAAATATTTATTAGCTGTGACACCAAAACAATGAGCAGTAAAGGAAAATAATTGATGTATTTGACTCCATCAAAATTAATTATTTCTTGGCTGGGGATATAACTCAGCAGCAATGTTGTATGTCTGTTAATGTTTCCCTCCTTTTATCCTTAAAAAAAAAAAAAAAAAAAAAAAAAAAAACCAAGAATGGTTAATTATTTCTTATATGTGAAAAACATTTAAAGGAATATAAAGAAAAGCTATACACAGAGGAAAGAGTTACACAGAAAAAGTTATGAAAACAATTTTTATCTCAACTCAATAAGTAAGCAAAGAGCCAAATACAGAATGGGCAAAAAATAAAATGGGTGTTTCACCAACAAAAACATAGACATAGCATATAAACCCATGAAACATTATTTAATGTCATTAGTCCTTAAATAAATCTAAATAAAACCAAAAATCATCTGATCGTGAAAAAATGTTCAACATTGTTGGCCATTCAAGAAGTGCAAATTAAAACAACACTGAGATTTCATCTCAAATATTTTTGATCCAAGGTTATTGAATCCATAAATATGAAACTTGAGGAAATGGAAAGCTGAGATTATACCCAAAGAATAAAAGCTAATCTATTTAATGCTTAAATTCCAAATAAACTCATGTGGTACACACAAACAGCACACCCAAACAGGCTTTTAAAGACTTTGGAAAACTGAATGATTCTTTTATAGTGACTATAGCAGAGGGTTAGAACTTGTGTCCTGAAACTAACAATACTAAGTTAGATCTATCCCAGGGACTCAAGGAGGGTTCAACATATACAAATCAATAAATGTAACACACCCTATAAAAAGAAGCAAGGACAGATATCACATAATCATCTCAACAGATGTAGAAATTTGTTTTTACAAAATACAGCATCCATTAATGATAAAAATCCCAAAGAAAATAATAGAAGGTCCTTATCTCAATCTAATAACTCCCATCTATTAGAAAACAATGAGCAACATCATGCTAAATGGAGAGAAGCTGAAAGCTTTCCCTCTAAAATCAGGAAAAAGACAAAGATGTCTGCTATCACCACTTTTGTTTAATATAGTTCTCAAAACATTAGACCAAAAAGATAAGGAAAAAAAAACAAAATGGATATGGATAAGGAACAAAGAAGTTAAATTATCATTATTTGCTGATGACATGATTCTCTACATGGAAAACCCCAAAAATTCCATGAAAAGATTTTTAGAACTAATATCCAGGTTCCATAGCATAGCAGGATACAAAATCAACACTCAAGAATTACTATTATTCCTGTGCAAAATAACAAATTCACAGAGAAGGAAAGTAGGGAAATGATACCCTTTCTAACAGCATCAAAAAATATGAAACACTTTGGAATAACCTAACTAAAGAACTGAAATAACCCTAAATGAAAACTGTAGTATTCTGAAAAAGGAGATTGAAGAGGGTATCAGAAAATGGAAAGATATTCCTTCCTCCTGGATAGGCAGAAGCAATATAATCAAAATGGACGTAACTGCAAAACTGTTATATGCATTTAATGCACTCCCAATCAAAATACCAATAACATTTCTTACAGAAATGGAGAAAGCAATCATGAAACTCAAATGGATTTGAAAGAGACCTAGAACTACAAAAGCAATTCAGGGAACAAGGAAACACAAGAGGCATCATGATGGACTTGAAATTATACTTCAAAGCTACAGAGACATAAACAGCATGGTAATGGAAAAACAAAACAGATTCATGGATCAATGGAACAGAATAGAAGACCCTGAAAGCACTCCAGGCACACTCAGCTACGTTATCTTTGACAAAGGGCCTAAATTCTTTTCACTGGAGGAAAGACAACCTCTTTAACAAATGGTGCTGGGAAAGCTGGCTATCCACATGCTGAAGGTTAAAATTATACTCATATCTCGCACCATGTGCTGATCTGAAATCAAGATGGATAAATGACATAATGTCAACATAGAAACTCTTAACTTAATGGAGGCTAAAATAGGTATAACTCTTGAGGACACAGGTGGAGGCAAAAATTTTCTGAACAGAACCCTAATGACAAAAGAAATAATACTGAAATCAACAAATGAGATCACATCAAATTAAAAAGCTTCTGCATAGCAAAAGAAATCACCAACATGGTAATGAAACAAACTAGAGAATTGGAAAAAAATTTTACATGGCTACACCTCACACCAAGGAGCAATATCTAGAATGTATAAAGAACTGAACAAAGCTAGACACCTGAAATTTAAGGACTCAATTAAAAATGGGTATCTAATACAAATAGGTACTTCTCAAATAAAGAAATACAAAGGCTAATAAATATGTGAAAAATGTTCAACATTGCTGGCCATTCAAGAAGTGCAAATTAAAACAACACTGAGATTTCATCTCAAATATTTTTGATTCAAGGTTATTGAAGCCATAAATATGAAACTTGTGGAAATGGAAAGTGTATACCCAAAGTATGAAAACTGCACTAAAATATCAATTAATGCTTAAATTACAAATAAACTCATGTGACTCACTCAAGCAGCACACCCAAACAGGTTTTGAAAGACTTTGAAGACTTGAATGATTCTTTTATAGTGACCATAGCAGAGAGTCAGGACTTGTGTCCTGAAATTAACAATGCTAACTTCCTGCTGAAATAAAATCAGTATTTTCCAGATCATTTTCAGAATACCTAGTAGTATAACATTCAAAATGCAAGGGTACAATCTGAACTTACTTTGCATAAAAAGACACACAAAAATATCAGCAATTCTCAATCAAAAAGACAACCAACAGACACCAAGCCCCAGATGACCCAGACAATAGGATTACACTGCAAAGAGTTTTTATCTTTTTGTAGAAAACACAACAGTTTGTTCAGATCACAGAAACCTGTTAATAGGAAATCAGTCAGGATGAGAGACTGGGTTCTTCATAGTGGTTTCCGTAGTATGGAAAAATGAGCTAGGAAGGAAATACGATTATCTAAAGAATGTTTTTACCTACCTTATTTAGCACCCTGTAGCTCTTCAGCAAGCGACTGCACTTGTTTAAAATTATATATTTAGAGTCACAATTTTTTATAAAATAAATTGATTAATTTTACTTTTTATTTATTAGTACATGTTCACAATACATAATGATTGTATTTCTTGTGGGGAGATGACACATGTACGCAGTGCATCTTAACTTTCTTTTTATTTTTACTTCCTCTACATTGCATGGTGGAGTCCCTCCCTCTCCTCTCCCTTCAATTCTTGGTCCCCTTCCTATCTGTAAAAGCTCTATTTTCCTTGTCATTTTCTTTTCAGTTCTTTGTTTCCTATCCCCTTTCCTTCCCTACCCTCCATCTTTTCTTGTTGCACCATCCGCTTGAAAAAGATCACCGTACTTCCTATTTATCTTCTGTTTGCTCCCCCATCTCTCTCAGTCTCTCTTGATGATATAAATAGATAGGTGATAGATAGATATATAGATAGATAGATAGATAGAGATGTGGATACAGATTTAGATATATATATATATATAGAGAGAGAGACTATGTATAGATGTATAGTATATACTCATATGTAAAAGAAATCATGTGATATTAAAGCTTGAGTGTCTGACTTATTTCACTTAACATTATGTCCTCAAATTGCATCCATTTGCCTATGAATGCCTCAAGTTTTTCTTTTCTTATCTGAGTCCCCTATAGAAGACCTTCAGCTTTGGATATGAATGTGATGAAGAGGTTTATACATACCTTTTTAGAGAAAATGGGCCAGGACTCATTGGGAAGAATGAGTGGGTTTTACAACACAAGTTTTTTCTCCTATGGCTGCTTACACAGGCAATGAGATGGCTTTAGCAGGGAGTATAGAATTACAAATTTTAAGATGCCAATGGGAAGCCTCTACATTTTCTCCCAGACAAACCAGCAAAGTCAAATCTTTGATAAGGAAAAAAGCAGTCATATCCATAACTGCTTTCAGCTGAGTGGGGATGCCATGAAGCACCCCTTGAGTCAGAGGTGAGTAGCCTAATTCCCTAGGCTAATCACAGAGATTTAAATTTGGCAACAAGCTCTAAATAGAGCTGTGTAGTATGTCCAGGAGGTGGTCAGGAACATATTGAGAACTGTTGGATTCTGGAAGAAATAAATAACAGAAGACAGTTGCATAGATGTGGGCCAAAGACAAAGATAGTTATGTCAATGACAATGATTATTTGTAGCCATTTTTACCAAGAAGACATTCAAAACCAAGCCCAGATAACAGAAGACAGTGCTAGAGTAGGGTCAGACATAGCTTGTACCTATGATAAATCTTTTGAGAGCTGAAGAAATATCTGATTTATCTGGAATATATGCAGAGAAACTTTGCACTACAAAGGTAATGTTTAGTAGCTAAAATACTTATATTGGTATTTTTATTCTACAGGGAGACCTCTATAAGAATCCAAACTTTCCCCCCAAGGGATACTTTTATGTACATTAAAATGACATAATGACAATCCACTAAGTCAGTCTGGAGGACACATTTTTGGGGAAACTAGCGAGAGTGGAAATTTATTTATTTATTGTGGGGGAGGGTTTCTGGTACCAGGAATCAAACTCATGACCTTGCGCTTGCCTGGCAGGCATTGTGCCGCTGAGCTAAACCTCCAGCCCCGGGACTGGAAATGTAGATCTCTCATAGATGTTGGTTAAAATGTCATGTGTTTAACTGGAAACTGTCAGTAGGGGCTGGTGCAGTTTTTGGAGTCTTTTATATTTAACTTACTTTTTATTATTATTATGGCTTGTATCTAGATGTCCCCCCAAAGCCTCATGTAGTAATAGATTGAACTTTTTAGTTGTGGCTGGATCTAGTGTGTGATGCTGGGATCAAGGATGTGATGCTGGGTTTGATTCATGTTGCAACGCTAGGATTAAAGTGTGAGTGATACCTGCACTAAGGATGGGTAACCTGGATAAAGTATAAGGGGCAGAGCGGGATGATGTGGTCATTGCTTGTTGCTCACTTGGTGCTTGCTACCTTTGGCCTCCTCTGCTTTGCCATGGACTCTTTTTCCTCAGCTATGCCCCTCTGCCATGCCACCCTGCTTTGGAGCCAGCAGACTATGGACAGAAACCACTACAGACTGTAAGCCAAATAACCTTTTCCTCTTTTAACATTGGGTTTTGGGTATTTTGTCTCAGCGACAAGAAGCTACTAAGACAATTTTCAAAAGTTTAGTTTTCTGTTACACTTTCCTGAAGTGTATTTTAGAGCAAGTCAAGATAAGACCTGCATTAATTAAAATTTATTGATCAGTTATCAAGGTCAGTTAACATGTTTTATGGTAAAAAAATATTTAAAGATGATATAATCATGCTCCATGATATCATGGTGAATACACTTAAAATAAATGGAAAAAGAGCTGTCCTCAGCAAAAATAGAAAATAAACTATTTTAAAAGTTAGCTGTTGTACAGTTGAAAATTATACCTAAATAACTTTAAACTACTGGACTAATTCAACAGTGGAATAGAAATGCCAATGGAATAAAAGTGTCAAGGATTTAAAAAGTAGACCAATAAAAGTTATGCAATCAGAAGAAACAATATTGAAAAAATATTTCATCAGCGAACTTGTGAACAATAGCAAAAGGTCTAACATTTGTATTAATTAAATATCTACTGAACAGGAAAAGGAAACAATTGCAAGGAAAACAATATTTGAAGAAATATTGGCCAAATTTTACTCATGATGTGTTAAATCTATACATTTATAGATTAAATACACTCCTGAATGCTACAAGGAAAACCAAACCTAGGCACACTGTAATCAAACTACTGGGAGAGTAAAGATAATGAAAATATGTTGAAAGCACCCAGAGAAAATGACATGCTACATACAGAAGAGAAGTTTTTTTTAACTTTCATTAGCACATGTTTGCAGTACATAATGATCACATCCACTGCAGGGGATTGCTAAATGTACGCAAGACATTTCAATTCCCTTCTTTTTCCCCCCTCCCTCAAGTGTCCCTTTATATTTCCAATATTAGATTGATTTATTTATCTTATAAGACCTTATAAAGTTAATTGTCATATATACAGATTTAAAACCAGACTAATAGGCCAAAGTACATATAAAACATGTAAGACAACATGACAAAGATAAAAACTAGACTCATGTCTATCACCATGCATTAAATTAAATTCAAGATGGACCAAAGATCCAAATATTAAAAAGAAACAATAAATTTATTGGAAAAGAATGTAGGTAGAAATCTTAAAGACATAGGTGTAGGCAGAGAGTTCATGAACAAAATCCAAACTGCCTGGGAAGTACTTCAACAAATGGGATCTCATCTTATAAAAAAGCTTTTGCACAACAAAAGAAATCACCAACAGAGAGAAAATACAACCCACAGAATGGGCAAAAAATTTAGCCAATTGTTAGTCAGACAAAGGATTTCTACCTACAACATATAAAGAAATGAAAAAAACTCAGACCAACCCAAATTCAAAAATCCAGTCAAAAAATGGGCATCTGAGAAGAATACACCCTTTTCAGATGAAGAAATACAGATGAAAAATAAATATATGAAAAATGTTCAACATCATTGGTCGTTCAAGAGATGGAAATTAAAACAACACTGAGATTCCATTTCACTCCAGAAAGAATGACTATCATCAAGAAATCAACCAGTAATAAATGCTGGATGGGTTGTGGGGGAAAAAAGAACCCTTTCTACTATTGGTGGGAATGCAGACTGGTGCAGTCACTGTGGAAATCAGTATGGAGATTCCTCAAAAAACTAAAATGAAAGGTCTCATTTGACCCAGATAGTCCCATTCTGAGCATCTTCCCAGAAGAATTAAAAACATCATACCACAGTGATATATTTGCACCCATGTTTATTGGAGCCCAATTTGTAATAACTGAATCTTGAAAACAACTCAAATGCCCATCAATTGAGGATTGGATTTAAAAAGCTGTGGTATTTTTATATAATGGAGTACTACTCAGCTGTAAAGAATGATAAACTAGACTTTTTACAGGTAAATGGATGCAACTTGAGACCACACTCATAAGTGAAATAAATCAGACCCACATGCATAAACATTGTCTCCCTAGTGTGAGAAATTGAAAGAGTAAATTAGGTCTAGAATGTACAATAGGTATTGTGAAATGGGAAGTACTTTCTTAAAAGGAAAAAGGAACTAGAAGGAGGGGAGGGGAAAGGAAGGAAGGGAAAAGGGAGAAAAATCCAAGGTAGCAATATTATTTGTATCTCTTAGTTCATTGAAAAGGAAGGTTCATTCTAATATTGACTGGAGATATTTTTTATGCCCATATCTTGTACTCTGAGTAACTACTTTGAAGATGACTATATACAATGTATTAACTATTGTTATTTTCCTATTATTTTGTTGTGAAATTCTTGTTTACCTACTGTCTGCACTGGCTTTCAGTACCTTTAATATCTTTTTGTCCTTTTCTTTTTTTCCTGTTATCTTTTACTTCATACACATGCACACACACACACACACATACACACACACACTCATGTATACATTTATACATGAATATATATTTGAATATATATTTGTAGCTATATATGTATATTTGAATGTATATTCAAATAGCTACTGGTTTCTTACTGGAAATTGTAAGTACTAGAAGATGGGAGAGAAACATCTTTAAAGTGCTAGAAGCAGTAACAGTGCATCCAGTATTCTGTATCCAAAGAAGTATTTTTCAGGAATGAAAATAGCATAAAAACAATTTCAGATGAATGAAAACAATGAGAATTTATTGTCAACCATCCTGCTGTAGAGGGAATATTAAAATAAATTACTTACTCTAAAGGTAAATAAGTTACTGACCAAGAGGAAAATCAGTAATTAAAAATGAAAGAATACTTGCTCTCTTGGCGCAGGGTGCGTGGGGCTCAGAGAGTCTGCTTGCCTGGCTCAGAGAGCCTGCTCGTCCAGCTCCCAGCCGGAGAAGTCCCTGGGCCATTCAGTCCTGATCTCCTCTCTGCCTTGAAGACATAGGGGTAGGCAGAGAGTTCATGAACAAAAACCAAATTGCACGTGAAACACTTGAAAGAATCAACAACTGGGATCTCATCCTACTGAAAAGTTTCTGCACATCTAAAGAAATCACCAGCAAAGTAAAAAGAAAACCCACAAACTTGGAAAAAAATTTAGCTGATTGTCCATCAGACAAAAGGCTTCTATCTAGAACATATAAAGAATTGAAAAATTTCAGCCCCTCCAAATTCAAAGACCCAATCCAAAAATGGGCAGCTGAGATGAATACACACTTCTCAGACAAGGAGATACAAATGGCAAATAAATATATGAGAAAATGTTCAACATCATTAGTCATTCGAGAAATGCAAATTAAAACAACACTAAGATTCCACCTTACCCTAGTAAGAATGGCTAGCATTAAGAAATCAACCAATAACAAATGCTGGCAAGGCTGTGGAGAAATAGGAACCCTTCTCCACTGCTGGTGGAAATGCAGACTGGTGAAACCACTGTGGAAATCAGTTTGGAGAGTCCTCAGAAAACTAGGTCTAGAGGTCCCATTCAACCCAGCTATCCCCCTGCTGGGTATTTTCCCAGAAGATCTAAAAACATCATATCACAGTGATGTATGTGCACCTATGTTCATAGCAGCACAATTTGTAATTGCTAAAATGTGGAAGCAACCCAAATGTCCATCCACTGAGGATTGGATAAGAAAATTGTGGTACTTCAATATAATGGAATATTACTCAGCTGTAAAGAAAGATAAACTCGAGGCTTTTATAGGCAAATGGTCACAACTAGAGACCATACTCATAAGCGAAATAAATCAAACATACATGTGCAAGCACCACATTGTTTCTCTAGTGTAAAGCCTGAAAGAGTTAATTTAAACTAGGAGATAGGATAGACATTGGGAATTGATAGGAAAGCACTCATAGGTAAAGGATAACTGGAATATGGGAAAAGAGAAGGGAAAGAAGGAGAAAGTTTGTATATATGTATATGCAGGATAGTTAACACGGGTGTTCTACTGTCCTGTATTTCCTTGCTGAAAGAAACTGTCAGTGAGGCATTGGTTGATTAGCTTTGTATGTCTATATGTGTTTTCATGAGAAACTACATTGAAGATATCAATATGTAATACAATAAGCATTGTTAATTCCCTACCACTCTGTTTGTAACTCTGTAATGTCTGTACTGATCCTTTGCTATTTTGTAAAATGTTGTCGATCTGTTAGTATTTTCCTCCTTTTATTTCTAAAATAAAAAAAAATGAAAGAAAATTAACAGAAATGGTAATTTTTGCAGTACATGTTATACATGTTTTCACTTCTAAAGATCTTTAAAATCCATATAAACACTGAAAGAAAAATTTATTAACTTTCTTGGGAAAATTATAGGAGTAATCCATACATAAATTTTAAATACAAATGGAGAAAATAAAAGGACCCATATAATTATAAGGCTTTTATATTTACTTGAATTGTAAAATGTCGTTTCTAAGTACACTTGGCCCTCTGATAGTTCCACATATACTCAACCAACCAGTTTCAAAAATATTTCTTTTTAAAAACTGCATCTGTACTGAACAAGCATACACTCTTTTGTGATTATCACCGAACAATACAGTAAAACAACTATTTGTATTGTATTAGGTATTTAAGTGACCTAGAGATAATATAAACTGTACAGGAGAACATGTATAGTTATATGCAAGAGCTATACCATTTTACATAGAGGACTTGAGCATCTACCTATTGTAGTATATAAATGTGGTCCTGGAAATAATCTCCCATAGGTGCCAAGAGACAAATGTAAACTTTGAGGAGTTAGATGAATATATACTCTAGTCTCCAGAGCAACCATTAAAATAATACACAGAGATCTAGGCAAAATGTAATACATAAATTAGGATGGAATATAGAAAATGATTTAAAAATCAAAATGTTAGAACATTGAAAATAGAGGAAAAATAGAAAAGGGAAGAAACATAAATGTAATAAATGGTGGATCTAAATCCAGATACAATTAATTTATATAATTGAATTTATCACCTTATATGTTGTATAAAAGAAATCCAGTTGAAAGATATGGGTAGTCTATTCACACGTGTTTCTGGAAAAACTAAATATTCATGTGTGGAAGAATGAAACTGGATGCTTACATTACATTATATACAAACATCAACTCACAATAGATTGAAGATGTAAATATAGGACCTGACATTTTGACATCTCAACTTAATAGCAGCCATACTCAGTTCTGATTTATTTTTTTGGTATAACAGCAAAACAAGGGGCAAGATGGCAAAAATAGACAAAGTAGATTACTTTAAATTAAAAAACTTCTTTGCAGAAAGGGAAACAATTAACAAAGTGAAGCTACAAACAAGGGACTTGTAGAAAAATATTTGAAAACCATATTGTGATAAAGAGATAATATCAAAATCAAGCAACTTAACAGCAAGAAAATCTCTCAAATTTTAGATTGGCAACAGACAGTGACTGGGCCAGGGATGCAGGTGAGTGATTTAGCACCTGCCTGGCAAGCTCGAGGCCCTGGGATTGACTCGAGGTACTCAAAACAAAGAAACGAGATGACTGGCTAACAGATACTATATGAAAAATGTTCAGTATCTCTAACCATTATGAAAAACAAATTATAACCACAAAATATTATCTCATACCTGTCAATTGTAACAATGACTAAAGAAATGAACAATAGCAAGCTTTGATAAAAATGTGTGGAAAAGGGTAATCTAATACACTGTTGGTGGGAATGCAAATTAGTACACACATTTTGGAAAATATTGTAAAGGTTTCTCAAAAAAAATCCCTAAAATTATAATTATCATATGATCCAACAATTTCATTTCTTGGTATATATACAAAGGAATGGAAATTTGCACAAAAAAGAGAGTTTTTCATACCAATGTTTATTTCAGCATTATTCACAATGCTAAAGAAATGGAAGCAATCTAAACACTCATTAACAAATGAATGGGTTAAAAAATCTGACATACACACAATGGCCTACTATAAGGCCTTTATAACAAAGCAAATCCCTTCATTTTCAAGAAGGTTGGAACCAGAGGACATCATATTAAGTGAATTAATCTAAATACAGAAAGGAAAATACTGCATGTTCTTGTTTATATATGGAATCTAAGACAATTGCTATCAAATACAGAGAAAGAAGAATAGTGTTTACCAGAGGTCATAGGTGTGGCAGGGATGGGGAGATAATGAGCAAAGATGTGAATCCTTAATTAGGCAGCAAGAGTGAGAGTTTTTTGTTTAAAATATATTGCACAGCATGCTGCTTGTGATAAATAATGTATGTTTCAAAATTGCTAAGAATGTGTGAAAACTACTTTAAGTCTTGGCAAAGACATGGAAAAAGTGGAACTCCCCATCTTTCTCTTTCTAGGGGCATGTGGAATTTGCTCTCAGCAATTTTTAAATGTACAATATATTAGATTTTCACTCCAGGAATTTGATAAGTATCCATGTCTGTGTATATGTTAAATGACATTCTTTAATTCTTCCAGATGTATTTATAAATAATAATATTGCTCTTCTTCCATAAATATATGCTACTGTAATTTGTCATTTTAAAACTACAAAAATATAAACCAAAATGAAAAAATGGTCACAAAGACAGTTAACAATTGAGTTTTATCAAACTTTTCATCACAATCCATTTCTTCATAAACTATTCTAAGTGTATAGAAAAAAGGAAGCTTCCAACCTCATTTTCTAATCCTCTGAAAAAGGCAATTTGTTCCATTTTGCATTCAGGCTTGGCCCTGCTTCACGCCTCAGGAAACTAATGATTTGTTTTCCAAAATTATAAATTAGTTTTGCTTTTTGAAGAAGTTCATACTTCTTCAATATAGAATAAACACATCTTGTCTGGTTTCTTTCACACCCAAAGTACAGTTACTAACATTCATCTATGTTTATGTATATATTAATATTTTATTCTCCTTAACTTACTAATATATTCCATTGAATGATTATAACACATGTAATTTATTCATTTACAGGTAGTCATTTAGTTTGTTTTGAATTTTGTGCTGTAGGTAAAGCTTCTATGAATATTTGTGAAAATCTTTTCCAGACATGTTTTCATTTATCTTTTGCAAATACTAAGAATGTGCTCATTAGGTCACAAGGAAGAATGCATTAAAAGATCTACAAATTGGTTATTTTATTTCACAAACTTCTACTTTTAAATGTTTACTTCACAGCTTCCAAATTTTTATTTCACATTTTCCCAGAAGTATGTAAGAGTTCCATTTATTCCTTAACCTTGCCCAGACTTGCTATTTACAGAATTTTTAAATTCTTGCCATTTTATTGGGTATACAATGATACAGTACTATAGGCTATAGTATAAATATGTCCTCCAAAATCCACATATTTTAAACGTAATCCCCAGCGCATTTCCCTCCACAGAAAGCCCACTTTGCATTTATCCTCAGACAAAAACACCTTGAGGTAAACACAAGGTGAAAATAACCAAATGTGTTCCTTTGAGGTAAATAAAAATACACATTGATAGGGTAGGAAAATGAACTTGCTGGTGGGCATGGTGGCACCTGCCTGTAATTCCAGAACTGTGGAAGCTGAGGCAGGAGGATCACCATGAGTTCAAGTTTAGCCTAGGCTATATATTAAGTTCAAGACCAGCCTAAACTACATAGCAAGACCCTGTCTCAAAAAAAAAAAGAAGAAAGAGAGAGAGAGAGACAGAGAGAGAGAGAGAGAGGAAAAAAGGAAGGAAGGAAAGAAGGAAGGAAGGAAGGAAGGAAGGAAGGAAGGAGGGAAGGAAGGAAGGAAAGAAGGAAGGAAGGAAGGAAGGAAGAAGAAAATGGACTGGCTTTACCCACATTGATCCTCATTCTTCCCCAAGTCAGCAGCGTTATAGAGAGAGTATTCCTTGGGGCACAGTATCTATGATTGGAAAGGAAACGCAGAAAAGTAGGTATCCAGCTTCCCTGGCATTCTCAGACACTTTTCAAGAAGCTCATTTCATTTTCACTTCATGGGGAATGGTGAACATGGAAAACCATAGAG
The DNA here is from genome assembly GCF_000276665.1 of Chinchilla lanigera. NCBI lineage: Eukaryota > Metazoa > Chordata > Mammalia > Rodentia > Chinchillidae > Chinchilla > Chinchilla lanigera. Next base: position 5,066,748 of record NW_004955475.1, read on the forward strand.
ATAAACCACCTGGGGTCAGGTAGAAGAAAAGCAAGGAAATAAAGCCAACAGACATGAGTGGCATTTGTGGCAGATTTTGGATAGATCAGTGTACCTGTCGGCAGTGATGTTTGATCAGAGATATGAATTAACAGCATAACCTACCCACACAAAGCTAAGTTCTGACTGGCAGAAAAGTTGGGAAGTGTTACGTGACTAGACTCTTTCAATGACCAGCCTATTGGCCCAGCCTTATACCATAACATGGGGCCCCACCAAGGGAGGGCGAAGACACAAAACAGCAAATTTCAATCAGAAATCAGTGTTTAATCCTGCCATATCGAGGAATTTAATCAGTTTTCCTTGTGGTCTCAAAGCCAACCCAGAGACCAATCTAGGTAAGGAAACAACTACTGTGGTAAATTCAATGAAAATCAGGCACAAATTCTGCCACAATAAAAAAATTAGTATAGTATAAATTCTGCTCCGAGATCCTGCCCAGACAGGGAGACAAATCTCAACAGCATTTTCACTAAGCATTGAGGTTGGCCATATCCACACTAATACACCAAACCTGAAGCACTCTCCCAAATGTTTACTAATTTATGTGCTCAAATACCAGTATTTGGCCAGACAGTACGCTCTACACTCCTGCCATACCAGAGAAAATTTCAAAGCCCATCCAGCTGCTCTTTTGATTACAGAGCTCAGCCAGGTCTTGCCAGATAAGAACAAATAACAAACAGTTCCACCTAACATGAGAGCAAACCTGACAGCCCAGCCATTGAAAGAAATTGAGTGCAAGTTCATCCTGCTTAGGTTTATTTAACAACCAGGCTAAGCAGAATCATATGCTTGTCCCTACCAAATGATACCTGTAAAAGCTGAAAAAAAATTAGTTGTCTCCAGAAATGTGCAAATGCCAGCAAAACAACAGAAAGGCTCAGAAAATCATGTCATCTCCAAAGGAAACTAATAAGTGTTCAGCAGTAGCCCCATAAAAAGTAAAGATTTATGAAAGAGCATGTAAAGAATTTGGAATAATCTTAAAGTAGTTCAATAAACTACAAGAACCTACAGATACAAAAGTAAGTGAAATGTGTAAAATAATACATGAATAAAATACATTTGACAAAGAAGTGGAAAAAAGTTTAAAGCCAAGTGAAACACTGATGAAGAAAACAACAACCAAATTATAAATATAATAGATAGCTTCAAAAATGGGTTCAATCAAACTAAAGTAACAGTCAGGGAGCTTGAACATTCAACATTTGAAATTATCAAATAAGGTGGTCAAAAATATGAATGAAGTGAGTGTGCATGAATTGTGGGACATCGCCAACAGACCTATGCTAATTTATGTACAGTAAGATTTAAGGAAGAGCCTGGAGAGGGAGAGAGAGAGAGAGAGAAAGAGAAAGAGAGAGAAGGAAAGAGAGAGAGAGAGAGAGAAAAGGGAAGAGAGAGAGAGAGAGAGAGAGAGAGAGAGAGAGAGAGAGAGAGAGAGAGAGAGAGAGAGAAAGAAAGAGAGAAAGAGAGAGAGAACATTCAAAGTCAAAATTACTAAAAACTTCCTGAAATTGGAGAAAGGCACTGGCTGATTGACTTTTACGGGTTTGATCTAAAATGGCCCCCAAAGCCTCACGTAATCTGAAACGTGCTTGGGTCATAGGGACATTATTCTAAGCGTGCTAAATGTGCTATCACAAGGTGGGGTCTAGTTGGAGAAGGGTCAATGGAGACATGACATAGAAGGATATTTCTTCCTCTTAGGCTCCTCTCCTCTCTCTCTCTCTCTCTCTCTCTCTCTCTCTCTCTGTGCTTCCTTGCTGCTTAATATGGACAACTTTCCTTCATCACACACTCCCACCATGCCTTTTCTGACTTAAAGCAAGCTAATAGGGAATGACAATTCCAAAAATTACGAACCAAAACAAACTTCTCTTTCATGAAGTTGTAGTTGTCGGATATTTGTTGTTCCAGAAACTAGCAAATTGACTAAGACACTATCACCCAGATACAAGAGTCACAAATAAGGCCAAATTCAATCCGAAGAGGCATTCACAGCACACATAATTGTCAGTCTACCAAAACTCGAAGATAAATTCGGTCAGCAATATGATAAGAAACACATTGCACACAAAGGTATCTCAATATGACTATCAAATTTGTCAGAAGCAACCCTGTAGGCAAATACAGAATAAAATAATACTGTATACTCAAAGCACTGTAGGGAAAAATTGCCACCAAAGAATACTATATCTAGCAAAATTGTCTTTCTGAAATGGAGAAATTTTTTGAAATTTCAGAAAAACAAAAGCTAAGTAAATTCATTGGGGCCGCCTTATAGGAATGGCTAAAGAAAGTTCTTTTAGCAGAACCTAAAGGCCATTAATTAATAACATAAAACTTAGGAAAGCATAAAGTTCATATTCAGTATACTCTAGGACTGTAATGTTAGTGTATAAAGCAATTTCATCCCAAGTATAAGGGCTGGAAAATAAAAGTATTCATAACTATAGATAAAATAAACTTTAGAAATACAGATTATATAATGATGCAAATTTTGACATTAAAAACAGAATGCATGGGATGAGTAAAAGTGTAAAGATGTAAGTAATCAAACTTAAGTTGTTATCAGCTTTAAATAGACTGCTGTAAGTATAGTTTGTTTTATGTTAGCCTCATGGTAACCAAAAAGCAAAAGAAGAATTGTAAGAGCTTTACAGCATTAGAAAAGATGTGCAATATAACACTACTAAAAACCATCAATGTACAAAGGAAGGTAGCGAGAGCAAAATCAAAGTATCCACAAAACGATCAGTCAACAATGAACAAGGTAGCAGTATGTTCTTACCTATCAATATTTATCTCAAAGGTAAAGTCATTTAAAATACATACAGTAAGTAGATTTTTAAAATACCTATTTGTCGCGTTGCTTTACTTTTAAGGACACATATAAAAAAATGAAAGCATGATAAAATATATTCCTTGCATATGGAGATCACAAGACAGTAGGAGTAATGACACTTTCAGACAAAATAGACTTTAACTCAAAACTTGCAGAGATAAAAAGCACATTATGTAATGAAAAAAGGGTCAACTCACCAAAAGAATATAACATTTGTAAATATACCTAAAAGTGGAACACCTAGATATATAAAGCAAATAATGAAAATGAAGAGAGATAGATTATAACACAGTAACAGTAAGAAACATCAAAATCTCACTTTCCGTATGGAAAGATCAGTCAGATAAAATGTTAGAAAGACAGTATTGTACTTTAGTAACTGTTGAGACTAAATTTTCTAGCAGATATATACAGAATGTTTCATCCAACAGCAGCAGTACATTCATTCCTCCAAAGTGCTCATGAAACCTTATCCACGATAATCATAGTTTAGGCCAGAAGACAAGTACTATGGATTACATGTGGTTTTATGAGGTCCCTGAAGTGTTAATGAATTCAAATATAAACTCCATTGTGAGATGTGGTGTTTAAAAGTGGGACTTTGGAAGGTGACAAGGATTAGATAGGGTCATAGAAATGGAGCTCCCAAAATGTAATTAAGATATGATATTATATGTATACCAATGTTTACAGCATCATAATTTATAATAGTTAAATCCTGGACGAAGACTGCATATTAATCAACAGATGACTACATAAACAAAATGTGGTGTACATATGTAATATAATATTGCCCAGCTATAAAGACAAATTCAGGATATTTGTGGGAAAATGAATATACCTGGAAAATACAAAGTTGAGTGGAATAAATCAGGCACACAATTTAAATACTGTATGGTATCTCTCATTTGAGTAACACAAAGTACATACAAAGAGAACAATAAAGGATAGAGACAAGGGATACATCTCTTGCAAAGGTAAAGGGGTCCAGGAGACCAAGGGGAGAGGTGGAGGGGAAAGGGAAATAAGTAGAATAAAGATACACCATATACAGGAACCCAATAACCTCAATGAATATAAACATTATGTATCATAAACATGAGCTAAGATTATTAATATCAATAAGAATGAAAATGGAAAAATTATTTAGAGAAGGAGGGAGGGAGGTTGGAGGGAAGAGGAAGGGATGAAGAAAAAGAAACAAGCTGTATTCTGTAAATATACCAACCACCCAAAATGATTGTAAACTGCATGTACTATAAATATGTGCTATTTTTTCAAAAGAGTCAGAAGAACCAGAAAATACACATACAAGCTCTCCTGCAAAGCGACACCCTACACCAGTAGTGGCAAAGCTACGGCATATGTACCACAGCAGGCACACAGAGCCCTCTCCATTGGCTCATGAGCCAAGTCACCGCAGCAGCTGAGCTTTGAATATTCATATTTAATTGCAGTGTTGGCACTTTCCAAAAAATAAGTGGGTTTTGGATTGCAGTTTGGGCACTCCATCTTTAAAAGTTAGCCATTACTGTCCTACACTAACTCTGGATTCATTTTTTACTAGTACATGTTTGCAGGACACAATGGTTACATTAATTGTTGGAAGTTGGAAGATTATCCTAACACATCTTAATATTGTCACACTCCCTTTGAGCCTTCCCCTTTCCGTTCATCTGTTGGTCCCTTCACTTTTGCAAAAGATCTATTGTATCTCTACTATCTATCTTTCATTTTGCTCTTTCATTTATTTATATTTTGGGTTTATGTATTCAGAGAAACCATGGACTATTTAAGCTTGTGTGTCTACTTTATTGTGCTTAACATTATGGTGTCAAGGTTCTTCCATTTTCCTACGAATGACTCATTTATCCTTCACTAGAGCAGTGCAGTACTCCATTCTGCAAAAATACCACATTTCCTTTATTCATCTGTTGATAGATATATAGTTTCCAAGATTTAGCAATTATGAATTGTGCTGCTATAAACATGGGTGTATATGTATCATTGTCATATGATGACTTTAACATTTTGGGGAGATACCTAGAAGGGGAAAAGCTGGATCAAAGAAAATTGCTACTTTTAGTTTTTTGAGAAATCCCTATACTGATTTTCATAGTAATTGTACTACTTTGCATTCCCACCAAAAATGTACAAGTGCTCTTTTTCCCACAGCTTCACTTACTGAGGTGTGATATTATTTGGTTTCTTGATAATGGCCAATTTTTATGAGATAAGATGGAATCTCAGTGTTTAAATTTGCATTTCTGTAAAGTACAAAATGTTGAAGCTTTTCATGTATTTGTTGGCCACTTTTACTTCTGAGAAGTGCCTATTAATTTCAGTGGCCCATTTTTCATTTGGACTTTCACTTTGGGGGGGTCTAAAATATTTTTGAATTCTTTGTATTGCAGTTACAAGTCCATTCACCAAGAAATAGCTGGCAATATTTTCCCCTGTTTTGCAGGCTATCTGTTTGCAATATTGATTGTTTCTTTTGCTATGCAAAAGCTTTTTAATGTGATACATTCTCATTTGTTGATTCTTGGTTCTGTGCTTGTGGAATTGAGTTCTGCTCAGAAAGTCCTTACCTATGCCTATGTCTTCAAGAGTTTTATCTATTTTATTGTCCAGCAGATTAAGTGTTTCTGCTATAACATTGAGATCATGCTGCATTTTTATATTAGTTTAGTATATGGAGAGTGATATATGTCGATTCAATCTTCTACATGTGGATAGATAAGTTTTCTCATTACTATTTGTTACTGTTTCGGTCCTTGTGTAAACGTCGTGGCTTAGTGTGCCTGGGGTTGTTTGAGCCTCTTCTATTCTGCTCCATTGACTCACCTGTCCACTATTGTGCTGGTACCATACTGATTTTTTTAATTTAATTTTTTTTAATTGCTGTAGCTTTGTAGTATAACTTGACATCTGGGATTGTGATGCCTCCTGATTTTTTCTTTTTGCTCAGTATTGCTTTTGCTATTCTGGGATATTTTAGGACAGTTTTCTCTACTTCTGTGAGAGATGCTATGGCTATTTCAATTAGGATTCCAGGAAACCTGTGTGAAAGTATGGTCATGTTGAGAGTATTGATTCTGTCTATAATGGAAAAGAGGATATCTTCCAATTTTCGGGTGACCTCTTCTGTCTCCTTTTCTTCAGAATACTGTAGCTTTGTTTATAGATCTATTTTACTTCTTTAGTTGGGTTAATTCCTAATTATTTAATTTTGCCCGATGCTATTGTGAATAGTATTCATTTCCTAATTTCTTTCTGCTTGTTATTCAGCTTGTTATTGGTATACAGGTACACAATTGATTTTTGTGTGTTTATTTTGTATCTTGCTACATTATGAATTCAGTTATTAATTCTAGAATTCCTTTGGTAGAATGTTTCAGTCTTGTATCTAGAAAATTATGTCAACTGCAAATAATGAAAATTTGACTTCTTACTTTCTGGTACATATTTATTAAGTTTCTTTTTCTTGCCTTACTATTCTCACTAATGTTTTAAGTACTATATTGATCAGGGATGGTGATAATTAACATATTTATCTCTTTTACTGATTTTAGAGAGAAAGCTTTCAGCTTTTCTCCATTTAATATTATGTTGGTGGTAGGTTTGTCATGAATGGATTTTATCATATTGAGACATTTCATTTCATTTCTTTCTTCAGGTTTTTAATGTGAATGGATGTTGAATACAGTCAAATTCTTTTTCTGTGCCAACTGAGATGATCATGTGATTTATGGCCTTGCTTCAGTTTTTGCAGTGTGTTACATTTACTGATTTGAGTATGACAAGCAATAGTAGATCCCTTAGATGAAGCCTACTCCATCATGATATATGATTTTCTGATTACTTATTGTATTCTATCTGCCAGTATCTTGTTGAAGATTTTTGCACCTGCGTTAACTAAAGAAATTGGCCTGTACTTCTCTTTGGTAGTTGGGGTCTTGTCTGGTTTTGGATTCAGAGTAATACTGCCTTCCAAGAATGTCTTTGGGAGTACTCCTTCGCTTTCAATTTCACTAGAGTTTTAGGAGGATTGTCATTAGATCTTGCTTGAATTTCTTGTAGAATTCAGTGGAGAATTCATTGGGTCCTGATCTTTTTTAGTTGATAGGATTTTTTTATTGCTGCTTCAGTTTCATTACCTGTTATTACATTATCCAGGATTTTTATATCTTGTTGATTCAGTTGTAGTAATCCCTAAATTATCTCTATATATTTATCGATTTCTTCTGGATTCTCAAATTTATTGAAGTATTGGTTTTTAAAGTAGTTACTAATAGTCTTCAGTGATAGCTGTTATAATTTCACTGTTTCATTTCTGGTAGCATTGATTTGGATCTTTTCTTTCCTTTTTGGTAACGTTGACTAAGGCTTTGTATGTTTTGTTTGTTCTTTTGAAGAACTGTCCCTTCAATTCATTGATTCTTATTTTGTCTCAATTTTACCAATTTCTTTTCGACCTTTATAATTTCCTTTCTCATACTAGTTTTGGATTTGGATTTCTCTGATTTTTTAAGACCTTGAAGGGAATCATTGGGTTATTTATTAGGGTTCACTCTATTTTTCTGATGGTGATATTCACAGCTAAAAATTTTCCTCCTCAGACAGCTTTCATTCTGTCCCTGAGGTTCTGATACATTGAATTGGAATTATATTTTGATTTCAGGAACTGTTCATTTCATCTAAGAAATCTCCTTTGATCCATTTATTATTCAAAAATATTTTGTTTAATTTCCATGTGTTTGTACAATGTCTGTGGTTTTTTTACCATTGGTTTTTAGTTTCATTGCACTATTATATGATAATATGCATGAGATAATTTCAATTCTTTTGCATTTACATAAGCACACTTTATGGTCTGTGTTCTATTGTTTTATTTTAAAAATAAAAGAACAAAAACATATTAACAAACAGACATCCATTTACAAAATAGCACAAGAACAATACAAGTGATACTGAATTACAGACAAGGTGATAGGAAATTAACAATGGTTGTTGTATTACATATTGATTTATTCAAAGTGGTTACTCAGGAAAACAAATATAAGATTGATCAAATAACTAATCATTAACTGTTTCAATAAAGTGATAGAAGTCAGTAGTACAACTATGTTAGCTATCCTGTATATACATATATACACAATTTTCCCCTTCTTTATTTCCTCTTTTCCCTCATCCCAGTTGCTCTTTACTTTTGAGCAGTTTGTATTTGATTTTTGAGGAAGATCCATGCACTACTGAAAAAAAAGTCTATTATGTTGTTCAGTGGGACACACTTTAGGTATCTATTAAGACCATTTGTTCAAATTTTTCTTTCCTATGTGATATTTCTTTGTTGATTTTTGTCTAGTTTATTTGTGTATTCGTTTCAGGGGGATATTGAGGTACCCCACTACAATTGCATTGATGTGTTTTGATATTTTACATTCAGTAGTTTGGTTTTTTTATATAAATTGGGTTGTGCTAGTGTTCAGTGCATATATGTTTATGATTGTTACCCCTTCTTTTAGTATAATTCACTTAAGCAATATATATTGACCTTCTTTACCTCTTCTCATCAACTTTGGCATGAAGTTCATTTTGTGTGAAAATAAGATAGCTACTCCTGCTTTGTTCTGGGTTCATTTTGAATGGAATACTAATGGTTTTGTTTGTTTTTTGTTCTAGAAACTTTATTGATTTGGAAGGGAAAGGTAATGTTTTGGGGAAAACAATTTTCCACTGACAATATTATCAGAGCATTATTTTTTTCAATTCACAACATATTATTCTATTCAAAGTTTTTTTTTATTTTATGGAAAAATACAACATTTTGATATTAAAAAATAAGACAATAACAATAATCATTATACTATGTATCTTTATCTATAAAGTAGTTACACAGAATATAAGATGTAAACCAAAAAGTTTCTTAGAAAAAACATAATAACACAAATTTTTCTTTTAAATGAACAAAGATAAACTAGTAGAAAAAAATGAAACCAATTAACACACACATTGAAAGATTTTTAAAACAATGGGATTTGTAATTTTGGGAAAAATTTTAACTTCTCCTTATTGCCTATTATCACTCTGCCACTTTGTTCTTTATTTGTGTTTCTCATGTGAGAGAAATCATGCAAACAGTAGATATAGCTCAGCAACACAGTGCCTGCCTGGCAAGCACAAGGTCCTGAGTTCGATTCCTGATACCAAAAAAAGACAGAAATGATGCAATATTTTAGCTTGTGTGCTTCACTTATTTCACCTAACATTGTGGTCTCAAGTTGCATCCATTTACCTACGAATGCCTGAAGATTCTTTATGGCAGCATAGTACTCCACTGTGTACAAATACCACATTTTCCTTATACATTCATTTGTTGATGAACATGTATATTGTTTCAAGATCAAGCTATTCTTATTTTTGCTGTTATAGACATTAATATGCATTATCTCTGATATGGTGAATTTAACACTTGTAAGAAGATAATTAGAAAGGAGAGAGCTAGGTCAAATGGAATTTTTATTTTCAGGTTTTTGAGAACTCTCTACACTGATTTCCGTAGCAGTTGTATTAGTTTACATTTTCACCAACAATGTAGTAAAGTTCCTCACCATTTATTATTATTAGATTTTTTTAATAGTAGTCATTCTTTGTGGGGTAAAATGGTATGTCAGTGGAGTTTTAATTTGCATTTCTCTGATGGCCAGGGATGATGTACATTTTTCTTCTATTTAGTAGACTTTTGTACTTCTTCTGAGAAGCATCTACTCATTTTGGTACCACAATTTTTTATTGTGTCTCTTATTTTGGGGGCTCTATTTTTTATTTCTTTATATATTCCTGATATTGGTCCTTTCTACAAGAAATAGCTGGCAATGTTTTTCCACTCTGTACATTGTCTCTTCACTCTAGCAGTTATGTTCTTTGCTATGCAGAAACTTTTTAATTTGATATCCCATTCTCACTATTATTTCTTGTGCCACTCGGGTTCTGTTCAGAAAGCCCTTGCTTACCCTCTACATCTTCAAGAGTTGCCCCTATTATATAGTTCATTAAATAAAATATGTCTATTTTAGCAGTTAGATCTTTGATTCATTTGGATTTTAGTTTAGCACATGGTGAGATATATAAATCTAGAGTCCATCCTCTGCATGTGGATATCCAAATTTCCTGGCACCATTTATTAAAGAGATGATCTTTATTCCAGTGTTCATTTTTTGGGCCCTTTGTCAATGATCAAATATCTTTAAGTACGTGGGGTAGTTTCTGTTTCTTCTGTCATGTTCCACCAATTCGTATGCTCATTTTTTGCCAGTACTATTCCATTTTAATCACTGTAGCGTTATAATATAACTTCAAATGTGGGATTGCAATTCCATCTACGTTGCTTGTGTTACCCAGGTTTGCTTTTGCTGCACTGTTTCATATAAATTTTAGGACTGTTTTATCTATCTCGACAAGAAATGACTTTGGTATTTGATTAAGAATACATTAGGGGCTGGGGATTTAGCTCAGCGGCAAAAGCGCCTGCCTGGCAAGCGCAAGGTCATGAGTTCGGTTCCCGGTACCAGAGAAAAGCCAAAAAAAAAAGAATACATTAAATCTGCATTTCAGTTTTGAAAGTGCAACCATTTTTATTATGTTTGTTTTCATTATGTTTGTTCCACCTAACCAAGAAAAAGGGAGATTTCTCCTTTCTCTGATTTCCTCCTTGATTTCCCTTTGCAGTCTGATGTAATTTTCATTGCAGAGGTCCTTCACTTCACAGTTAGGTTAACGTCTATGTGTTTAAATTTTGTGCTGCTATTGTAAATGGTATTGTTATCCTAATTTGTTTTTCAGTAGTTTATTATTAATTTATAAGAATGCTATTCTTCTTATGTTTACTTTGTGTCATGCCACATTGAATCATGCAAAATTTCGTTTTCAATCCTATGGGTCTTTTGCTAGAGCATTTTGGGTCTTATAAATAAAGGATCATGTAATCTGAAAATGATGATATTTTGACTTCATCCTTTCCTATATGTAACTCTTTCATTTGTTTCTCTTGCCTGATTGCCCTGGCTAATGTTTCATGGACTATGCTGAACAGGAGTGGTGATAAGGGACATCCTTATGTTGCTCCTAATTTCAGAAGGAAGGCTTTCAGTTTTCCCCCTTTTAATATGATGTAGGCAACAGGTTGGTTATAAGTGATTTTTATCATGGTCAGATAAGGTCCCTCTATACTTATTTCCTTCGGAAGTTTTATCATGAATTGATGTAGGATTTTGTCAAGTTTTTTGGCACCTATCGAGATGATCATGTATTTTTGTTCTTGCTTAAGTTTATATAATAAATTACATTTATTGATATGCATGTGTTGAAACACCCTTGTTTCCCCAGGATGAAACCTACTTGGTCATGGTGTATGATCTTTTTCATGATTTTTCACTCTATTTTGCCAGTATCTTGTTAAGAATTGTTGGATTTGTATTAATTAGAAGAAAGGTATTGTAATTCAGCATGAACAATGTATCTAAAAGTATATCGTGACTTAGTACAATTGTCTTACATGTTTTATATGTTGTTTGCCCTATTAGTCTGGTTTTTAATCTACGTATATGATAATTAACTTCATAAGGTCTTATAAATAAGTGAATGTGATTCTGGAAAAATAAAAGAAGGTGGAGGCAATGGGAAAAAAGAGTTGAAATATGTTTTATATATGTACCAGTTCCCTATAATGAATCTAATCATTATATACTGCAAACACATACAAATAAAAGTCAAAAACAGAGAAATTGGCATAAAGTTCTCTTTTTTGGTTGGATCTTTGTCTAGATTTGGGATAAGAATAATATTAGCCTCTAAGAATGATTTTGGAAGTATGCATTTCCTCTGAATTTTATTAAAACTTTTGAGGATTATTAGTGTTAGATCTTCCCTGAAATTCTTATAGAATTTAAAATTCTTGTAGAATGGATCTCTCAGTATATCAGGTCCTGGGCTTTTCTTAGTTGGCAGTCTTTGTATTACCACTGTATTTCATTGTCTGTTACTGAATTATTCAAGATTTTTATGTCCTTTTGGTTCAGTTTTCACGATATTTGTATCTAGACTCTCTCAATTTCTTCTCAGTTCATCAATTATTGGCATATGTGTTTGTGAAGTAGTTGTTAATAATTGTCTGGATTTTAGAAGTGTCCATTTTGATTTCACCTCTTTCATTTCTTATTGCATTAATGTCTTTCCTTTCCTTTTTTTCTAAGATTACCTGTTTGTCTATTTTATTTATTCTTTTGAAGAACAAGCTCTTTAATTCACTGATTCTTTATATTAATTTTTATCTCTATGTCATTAAGTTCAGTCCTGATTGTAATAATTTCTTTCCCTGTACAAACTCTGCATATGGATTGGTTTTAGTTTTCTCATAAGACCCTGAGATGTATCATTAGGTTACTTTTTTCAGCTCATTCTATTTTTCTGATGTGGGCATTTGCCACTATAAGTGATATCTATAGGACTGCTTACTGTGTCTCCCATAAGTTCTGGTATGTTTTGGTAGCATTATCATTTAATTCTTGGAACTACCTTATTTCTTGCTTAATTTCTGCTATGACCTAATGGTTTCTCAAGAGTGTGCTGATTAATTTCTATATCTTTGCATTGTTTTGTTTTTTGTGCATGTCTTTTACTATTGATTTGTAGTTTTTTCACTGTGATATGATAATATTCATGGTAAAATTTTGATTCTTTTGTTTTATCTTTAATTAGTAGTACATGTTTGCTGTGCAAGCATTTTACAATCAGCTTGGTGCATGTACATAATACAGCTTAATTTTTTAAATCACTTTCACCCTTCCTCCTCTATTCCCCTTTCTACTTTGTCATTCCTGTCAATAATATTAATCTTGGTTCATTTTTGTTATATAATGTCAACATTCATTGAGGTTATTAGAATCCTGTTTATATCTTCACTCTATTTCCCATTCATCCCTCATCTTTGATACCGTGGACCTCTTTCCATCTACAAGATATCCCTTCTTTTGTCTCCTTCTATCTTTTCTTTAGTTTTCTCTTAGTTTGCACTTTTCCTTACGCAAATGAAAGATACCATATGTTATTCAAGCTTTTGTGTCTGATTTATTTTACTCAACATTTTCAAGGTGAATTCATTTTCCTATAAGTGTCTCACATTTGTCCTTTATAGCCAACTAGTATTCCATTATACATAGACACCACATTTCCTTTATCCACTCTTCCGCTGATGGATATATAGGCTGATTCTAGGTTTTAGCTGTTATGTCTTGTGCTACTATAAATGTTGGTATGCACATGTCACTGTAATATGATGTATCTTTGGAGAAGATATCTAGAAGGGGCATCGCTAGATCATATGGAATTTCTAATTTTAGTTCTTTGAGAAATCTTCATACTCATTTCTATAATGATTGTATTAGTTTACATTCCCATCAAAAAAATGTAAGAAGGTTCTTTTTATACCACAGCGATGCCAATATTTGTTATTGATTTCTTAATGACTGCTTTCTTTCTGGAGTAAGATGGAATGTTAGTGTTGTTTTACTTTGCATTTCTCTAATGGCCAGTGGTATTGAACATTTTTTCATATTTTTGTAGTCCATTGGCATTTCTTCCTCTATGAAGTACCTGTGCATTTCTCTAGCCCATTTCTTGACTGGATATTTAATTTCATGAATGTTTTTGTGTTCTTCATATATTCTAGATATTGGTACTCTTTGTGAGGAGTATCTGGCAAAATTCTTCACCCATTCTTTAGGTTGTCTCTTCACTCTACTTAGTCTTTTGCTTACAGAACATTTTTAGTCTGATATAATCCTATTTGTTGATTCTTGCAGTTATTTCTTGTAAGATTGTGGTTCCGTTTAGAAAATCCTTTCCTACACCTAGACTCCTACATCTTGATTCTCCTCCAAGTTCCTTCTTTGTCTACTCTAGACACTGAGTTTTGGAGATGCTGAGTTGCTGCCACTCACTGGATTGCAATATTCCCTCACTTAGGCATACGCTATTCACTAGTATATGGTCTATTTTGAAGAAACTATCATATACACCTAAAAACAATATTTATTCTGTTGTTGGATGGAACACTTTATATATCTACTAAGTATTTATTTGAAGTTTTGGTTCAACTCTGATATTTCTTTGTTGATTTTTTTAGTTGATCTAATGGTAATAGTGAGGTATTGAAATCCACCACTATAATTACTTTGGTGTTTATCTGATCTGTTATGTCCACTAGAGTGTGTTTTATGAAGTTGTGTACATCATAGTTTGTTGTTTATATATTTGTAATTATCATCTCTTCCTGTTGAATAGTTCCATTACCCAGTACATAATGTCCTTCTTTGTATCTTTTAATCAGCTTTGGCATGAAATCTACTTTGTCTGAGAATAAGATAGCTACTCCTTCTTGTTTTTGGTTTCCTGTTGCAAGGAATATTGATTTTGCTCCTTTGATTTTTAGTCTATGAATTTCTTTTTGTGTTAAATGTGTTTCTTATACATGGCATACCATTGGATTTTGCTCCATTCTACTAACATGTGTCTTTTGATTGGTGAGGTAAGCCATTTATATTGATAGTTATAGTTCATGGGCATCGATTTATAACTGTCATTGTATTAATTTTCTGTTGCTGTTTACTTTCTTTCACTTGCACTGAATTAATATCCTTATCAGAAATATTCATTTTAATGGATGTTTTGGCATTGTTAGCTTCATTTTCTCCTTCTGGCATGTCTTTGAGAATGTTTTGGAGTATTGATTTGCTTGACATGAATTTCTATTTGTTTTTATCATGGAAGTATCTTACTCTTCCATCAATTTTGAAAGATAATTTTAGTTTTAGTTGGAAGGTGTATTTTTTAAGAGCATGAAACTTTGCACTCTATGCTGTCCTTGCCTTGAAGGTTTGTGTTGAGAAATCTGTTGTAATTCTAATGTTTTCCTTTAGAGTTGATTTGTTGCTTTTTTCTAGCAGTCTTTAAGATGCCGTTCTTGTGTTTTATTTCTGATATTTAAATTATTATATGGCATGAAGTAGTTTTATTTTTTCTGATTATGGCTATTTGGGATTCTTTATACTTCACTTATCTATATGTTAAATTCTTTTCCCTTGTCTGGAAGTTTTCTGCTATTACTTGTGTAAACAGTTATTTTATCCTCTTTGTTCCATCTTCTGATATTTTGCAAATTCTAATTACTCTTCTATTAAAACTCTTTGAGTCATCTAGCAGCTGTTGGATCCACTTTTTATGTCCCCTTGTTCTTTTTGTGCTACCTCTCATTAATTTACCATTGGCCACAGCCCTATCCCCTAGGTCCAACACTGTCTTTACCACACTGGTTGTTTCTACCACCCACACTTTCAACCATGTTTTTAATCTCCTGGCTTTCTGTTTGGAGCTTTCCAGTGGACTCCAATTCTTTTCAGTGCTTGGCACTCACGTTCTGCATCTCTTCATTTAGCTCCACTGGCTCTTTATTAGTGCTTTCTATAGACTTGCGATTATTTGCCTTATTGTCACCATTGTGTGATTACTTATATCTTCTTTGAATTTGCCAAGAACCTTGTAGAACTGTTAATCTCTTTTAGTATTTTTGAGAACCATCTGCTATGCATATTATTGTGCTCTTACCCTAATTTTCCTCTGTATTAATTTTGAAGAATTTAGGAGTTTTGGGAAACATTTTGTCGTCTGGCCTTTTCATGTTTCATGGGGGGGAGTGTGGATGTGCACATGCTAGGGTTAATAAATTTTTTGCCCAGTGCCCCATTATTCAGGTGCAAGACACAGTATTGTTTATTATCCTTCAGATAATACACAGAGGTGTTGACATAGAGAGAAATCATTTGCCAACCACTACTATGTTACCTTGTCTATGGTAGTAAATTCAACAACAGTGGCAACAAATGTTATTTGGACATTGACAAACCATAGGATACACTCATGCGCAGCCCTCCTGAATTTAGTGAAGACAATTATTGCCTCACTCTTTTGTATACCCATAGTAATTAAGTACACTGATTTCTGCTGAATGGTTTGCAACAGTGCCAGAACTCAAACATACCACTAGGGTAAATGCTTTCTTCTTCAGGACCACACCCTCACACAATTGCTCCCAGTGATATTGGCATCCCACAAGAGAATAAAGGACCCATAGTCTTCCTGGTCTGAACCTGGGTATCCCAGGGAATACCAGGAGATCCCAATTTAGCTCTCACCTTCTCCAGGCCTATATTTTAAGGTTGCCTATGACTTAGTCTCTGTAGAACCATATCACTGCAGTCTTGCAGAAAGACTCTCTTCTTGGGTGTTGGTCACTTCTCCAAACAGGATGGTCTATAGTTTGTCAGCTCTGTTGCTTTGTGCTGTGGGTGGAGACCCAAGGACTAGGAATAGGCCCCTTGATTTCTAAGCCCTCTTGGTCTTGGGCACAGGTCTCCAGTAGGCCAGGGCATCAGCTGGATACCAGTAAGCACTTCCCAAGTCCTTCAGGGATGGGTCCCTGGATGACCATGATGCTTCTCAAGTCCTCCAGGCTCAGGCCTAAGCCACAGAGGACTATGGCATTCAGAATATTGTTTTTTAATCCTTTGGTTTTCAGTGTATGAACTTTTTGGATTAAATACAATCCTTTTATGTAGCACACTATTGTATTTTGTTTTATGACCCATTCTGTCAGTCTGTGTCTTTTGACAGGGAAATTGAGACCATTCACGTTGAGAGTTATTACAGAAATGTATTGATTAATTCTTGTCATTGCATTATCTTCCTGGTACTAATTCTTTTTTTCCCCTTCCTGTCTGCTTTACTGCTGACCGTACCTGGTGTATTCATTCTATTAGAATTTTTGATTTTGTTGGCTTTATTGTCTCTGTAAGATATCCTTGAGTATTGTTTGGAGTGCTGGTTTTGTGATCATTAATTTTTTTAATATAGTTTTTGTCATGGAAAAAAATCTCCTCTTTGAATTTTGAAAGATAGTATTGCAGGTTACATCTTTTTTGGATAAAAATTATTTACTTTCAGGTATTAACCCACTGTACTTCAGTTGGCTGAACTTCAGTTCCTTTACATTTTGTTTTGAGAATTCTGATGTAATTCTAATGGGTTTACTTTTTTATATGATTTGTTGCTTTTCTAACAGCTTCTAAAATTATTTCCTTGTCTTAGGCTTTTGGAACTTTTTACTATAATGTTTCATGGAGATCTGTTCTGATCATGGCTGTGTAGGGTTCTACGTGCCTCACTTTCTATATGCTGAATTCCCAATATTTGGAAAGTTTTTAGCTATTATATCTTTTTTCTTTTAAAGATAAAATGCTATAAAACAATGATACAAAATTTTATTTTATTGTATTTTATTTATTTTTCTTAAGGAACAAAAGGTTTATTTAGCTAAGAGTTTGTGGAGGTTTCAGTCCATACTCAGGTGGCTCCAAGGAAGAGTGGCACATAGTACAGGGCAACCATTCATGGCAGCAGAATACAAAATTTTAAAACAAGATATTAGGAGAGTAACAATTGTTAATACATTGGGTATTGTTATCTTCAAATAGTTGCTCAGATTACAAGATATAGGAATGAAAAATTGATCAACCATTATAAGCACAACCCATTCTTTTCAGTAGAACAACTATCTTAACTACCTTGCATATGTAAATTACTTTTCCTTTTTCCATTCCTTCTTTTTTCCTTACTCTCATCCCAGTAACTCTTTCTTTTTGAACAGTTTCTTCCCATTTCACAATATCTATTTTACATTTTGTATATTATTTACTCTTTCAGCTTCTTACACTAGGAAGAAAATGCAATGTTTACACATGTGGGTCTGATTTATTTCACTTATGAGTATGGTCTCAAGTTGCATCCATTTACCTATAAAAGTCTCAAGTTTTCCTTCATTTCAGTTATTATTTCTATAAAAAGTTTTTAATGCCATTTTTGGTGTCCTCTCATTTTAACTACTTTCAATTAATCTTAGTCTTCTTGCATCATGTAGCAGCTGTTATAACTATTTTTCATGTTCTCTTGTTTTTAAGGTATCTATGAGTGTATGAATACACATATCAATCCTGTCTTCCAGTTGTAACACTCCATCCTCATATTGATCATGTCTGTTGCCCATATTTTCAATAGACCTTTCAAACTTCCAGGTTTCTATTTAGTATTATTTCATGAATCCCGATCATTTGCTAAACTAGTCATGTTTTGTGTCATTGTGTTTGCCTCAGCTAACTTTTTATTAATGTCTCATGTAAATTCACTGATCATTTTGTTTATCAAATCTATGGTCTCTTGAGTTATGTCTTCTTTCAGTACCTTATTGACTTCATATCTCCTCTTTTATCATTTTAAATAATTCAGCTAGTGACTTGATTTCCTTCCCTTTGATGTACTATGGCTCAGTTTTAAGTGAGTTGGGAGTCTTAGAAGGCATTTTGTTACCTTGTCTTTTCATGTCCTCATTTGTGTATGAGTATGTGTGTTTGCATGCATGCATGTTGTTTACAGGTTGTGTATATTAGAAATATTTTTCTGATAGTATGGAGAACTTTATAGTTAATGTCTGCTTCTCAGTGATACACTTTGAGTATGGCTAACTATAGTTTTCCTGAGTCCAAATATCCCTCCACCTCCATTAATTTGAGAGGGGTGGGTGAAGTGTAATTTACCCTGCACTCAGTTCTCCAAGAATGGAACACAGTGTTGTTCATGGCAGAAAGACAATCAAAATATTGTTATACAGAGAAAAGCAATTAATAGTGATAACAACTATGCCACCCTAGCATTTGCGACAAAATCAACAATAATAAAGTCAAAAACAAAGTGAATATTGATGTGAGAACAAAAATGTACCACTCTTAACAGTAACAAAAGAACTGCAATTATAGTATAAGTACAAAGATGGATTTAATACTGACATACAGTAAATATCTACCAAATGCAATAATAGTTCCAGTAATTAAAGAAGAGAATTAATCCATAATAGCAGAGTTTTCTAAATATCTAAAGATTACTAAAGTTTAATGGCTATACTAGTAAAGATAGAGATGGTGTGGGATGGGATAATGAAAAGATAAAGTCTTTGAAGTAAATGAAAAATGAAAAGGAGGGAATACTGAGATAAAGAATCTTATTAAGGATTAAAAAGAAATTAGTAAAATTAAAGTAACAGAAAAGAACAAACAAGGAAAAGAAATAACACAAAGAGCAAATTAAAGAAATAAAAAGAAAAAATATATAAATTAAAATAAAAAATAACTTCTACCATAAAGCACTAATAAAAATTATTGAGTCTAAAATATTTCTTTGTTTTTGAATGAGCGGTTTCTTTCCAAGAACTACAGTATTGGAGCCTGCCAAGAAGGGGGATGGACACTAAGTCATTGCTAAGACCTGTTTTGTTTCTTCACTGACATTATTATGTGTGATTAGTGGATAATGCTCCATCTTTGTTGCTGGACAGGATCTGTCAATGGTGTCCACCCTATGGTTGTAACCACTCCAGTAACTCCCACTTTCCATGTCAATCTGAGCACTTCAAGTCAGTTTCAGGTTTATCTTTACAATCTGTGGGATAGTGAGGTGCCTCCTTGTTTCATAGGCACCACTATGTACAGGAACATCATGGGAAAATTTTTTGAAAGGCACATTGTGGGAGATGTATAGTGCCTAAGTTTATTTTTTAGAAGTATTTCTATTGATATTTTATTAATTTTAATTTTATAAGTTTAATCATATTAAACAATATATACTTAATGGGAAATAAAATATCAATAAAATAGTATATTAAATTTTTAATGTTTAATGAACATTTAGAATAAACCAACCTTTTCAACATCAACTCTTCACCTGCTTACAAGATCTAAAACAGAATAACAGAAATAAATTCCTATGTACAATGAAAATTTAAACAAAACTCTACTACAAAAATAATTTTTGCTTCAATCATTACATTTAAAGCAGTGTCCATACATCATCACAGCTTGTTCCATATATAAGTCTTGCTTACTCTGACAACATGTATGCTTAGCTTTCATTTCCTGCTTGGCAGTCCACACTTTTTACTTTTCTTTCTTTTTTGTCAGGAACTTCCTATTATATTATACAATGTTCACTACCAGGAAAATGAAATGTCAATAAAATAAAGTATCAAATATATACTGAGTGTTTAGAATAAACACCATTTTCTCCATCAGCTGTTTATTAGTTTGCTAAATCTAAAAATTAACAAAAGAAATAAATTCCTATGTGCACTACAATGAAGATACAAGTAAAACTACCACAAAAAAATCTTTGTTTAAATTATTACTCCTAAGCCAGTTTTCACACATGAGAAAAGTTTGTTCCATACACAAGTATTGCTTACAATGATAGTACATGTGTTTTGTTTTCCTGTTTTCATTGATGGGACATACTTGACATCTTGCTGGTCTCTTGTTTTTGGAGTTTCTTTTGATGTTTCATGTGTCTGTTCAACAGTCCGCTCCAGAATTCTTTTGTGGATTTCTTTGGACAGATACATATTGTTCTTCCTCTGTTGTAATTGATCTTTTATCAATTCCAGTCCCAATCTTCTAAGAAAATTTCTTCTTTGTATTTTGTATTGATATTTTCTTTATAAATTATTAAAATATTTATGACTGACATATTTAAGACTGAGCAAAACTCAACTATTGCCCAATGCTTTGTATTTTGAGTAACATAGTTGCTGCATAAAATGTCAACAACATCTACTCCACCCTTTGTTTTGCTTTAAAATGTGAGGATTTCTGGCTTCGTTTGTATTTGGGGATTCACTATCAATTATTTTTGTTTTGAGACAAAGTCTTGCTATCTAGCCTGGAACTCACTATGTAGCACAGCCTGACCTTGAACTCACAGAATCCTCCTGCCTCAGCCTCAGAGTTGCAGGATTGCAGGCATACACCACCATGCACAGCTTCACTATCAGTCTTATCATCATTGTATAATGTTGAAATTATCAATACTACTTTGTTTTTCTTCACCATATAGGAGGCTAATATTGTCTTTCTGAAATTCAAAGATTGTACTATACATTTCTGTACTGTGAACTTGCAACATTTTTGAGGAATCCATGCTTTATTTTTGTGAATAGTTCCTGTGATGGTCAACTAGTGTTCTTTCAGCAAATGTAACATCAATATGTAACTAATGAACCAATTACTGAATGTGACATTTGGGTTATTTTTTGAAATAGGTGCAACAAGTCCGTTAGCAAAGTCATAAGGTTTATTACTGCACAAATAAAAGCATAGTGGCTGAGTTTCAGGATTAATTCCAAAGTTCAAGGTGTAAAATGTCTTCACATCTACCAGTGCATATATTTTTATACCATGTTTGGAAGGTTTATTTTGGCATATATTGCTGAGATCTTCAATGATGACAGATGATCCAGGTTGTTCATCAGTTTCTATGTATTCAGATGGTGTATAAATTGCTTGGCAGTTCAAAACAAAGCTTTCCAAAAATAGGCAAATAGCAGCCAAATTTTTGGATTTTTGTCTTTCTTGGTGGGTCTTTTGGTCATCAAAATGTAGGTAGCTTTGCAGGAAACCAAATCTCTTGAGTGTCATTATTGTTCTAAAGATCTCTGCCACATCTGTCAATTCTCCACAAATCCTTTAGATTTTTGTTTGTTTGTTTGTTTCCAGTACCAGGAATCAAACTCACAACCTTCTGCTTGCCAGGCAGGCACTGTGACACTAAGCTAAATCCCCAGCCCCTATTCCTTTAGATTTTGATGACTAGAATGATAAAGTCCTGCTATGAAGGCTTTTAGTTCAGTTACTGAGGTGTCATGATGAATATATTTTTGAGTATTACAATTAATGCATGTAGGATGTTTTATATTTATTTCATTTTTAGTATATTTCAAAACATATTGTACTATATAATCCATTAAAAACAATTTCCAACATTGAATCACAGTGTTGGAATATTTACCCCTGGCAAGCACCTAATACCATTTTCTGATTTTGTTATAATATTGGCTCATTCCGTTATACATGACCATTTTGTCTAGTTAAATATTTATTACATTAGTGTTTTTTCCCTCATGTGAATCAAGATCTTCATTCTGTAGCTCTCTGGTATATCTTGCTAACTTTCTTGGCTTCTATGCTCTGAATCATCATGGCTAGCCAAGTCACTTGATGACTCACTTTCAACCTCATTTCAAAGTTGTAAAATTGGGTTTTCATGCAATATTGTACTGAATTGGGCTAATTCTACAATAAAGAGGAAAAACATTTAATAAAAATTTATAAATACACAAAAGTGTAACAATGTGCATAATATGGGTAAAACTCACCTGTTTACACTTCAACACATGTTCTCCTCCTTGCTCTTCATCATACCAAATGCATAAGCAAAGAGATTGCTTCCTGTATTCCCCCAGAACAGTTACTGAGAAACACAGACAGCTACCATTATGCTGAAGTACATATTTTCATTAGAAAATTATGGTAGGGGTGTGTTTTACCTACTCATGATTCCCCTAGGGCTCTATCTGTACACTGCAGAATGTGACAAACCTCCACCCTGAGCCTTATCCTAGATCATGTCAGTCAATAGGTAAAGTAAATATACCATTGCATTTTGTGTTGATTTAGGCAGCATCCCGGGTGAGGGCAGAGTCATACAGTCTGCTGGACTTAATGCCAGCACTTTCAGACTCAACACCGCTGGACATTACACTTACCCAGTGTGGCATCTCATCAGCAAGTGCAGGGCTCCTGCATTCTTCCTGACTGAAGCCTAAACTTCACAAGGGTCTATGTCTAGCCCACACCCTCTCTGCCTTCCCAATATGGTTTCTGATTAAATCTTCTCAAATATGGCAGGTGCTGCACTGCATTTCTTCTCCAACTGTACCTTGCTTTTTAAAGAAGTCACTTTCAGAGAAAAATACCATGCTCTTTTTGCAATTAATAATAGCTATGAGATTTTCCGAGGTCTAGTACTGTTGGCCCAGACTGTCATTTCGTCCTGTAGGTGCTGTCCCTGATACCATGTGGTGAATCTGACAGATAAATTCCAAGCAAAGTGCTCTAAGTATGAAATATTAAGGTTATTTACATGATAGCACTAAATGAATTTAGTCTTCAAATTATTAAGACTTCATTGCTTTGGTTATATGAATGTTTACTAAAGACTTCTGAATTTTTGAAAAGTTTGTGTTACTTTTTTCACAGTGAGTTTTTCTCTTTTCACTATATGATGTTTAGGAAAACACTCTTTCTAAATTAACCAAACCAAAATTTTAAGTGACCCAATGCACAAATTTTGTTCTCCAGATCTCCCACAATAACCCCAACATATTTTGAGGCTGGAGCTGTAGCTCAATGGTAAAGCACTTGCCTAGCATGCACAAAGACCTGATTTACAGCCCCAGCCTGGCAAAAATATTGAAATAAAAAAATCCTCCTTACACAATCTTTAGCCACATATTTTCAAACTTTCCATTGCTATTTCTCCTGTGTATCATACTGTACTTGAAAATAGTTCTATATTTGTCAACTATGTTAGTTTAAATTTCCATTAATGTGAAAAAATACCAGAAATAAACACTTTGAAAGAAGGAAAGATTTATTTGGTCTCATGGTTGCAGAGGTTTCAGTTCAGAGTCACTTGGCCCTGTAACTACAGACTTATGACTAGACAGAGCATTGAGGCAACGCTGCTTGCTGATCACCTCATGGTCTCAGGGAAGAAAAGAAGGGATCTGAATCCCAATATGCACTTCCAAGGCACGTCTCCCAGTGACCTAACCTCCTTCCACTAGGCCTCATCTCCTAAATGGCATCTCCCCAAAATGCCTTCAGCTGGTGGACTTAGCCTTCAATACATAAGCTTTAGTGGGACAACAAAGATTCAACTTATAGTACTCTTCTTTCTGAATTTAGTTCCTTTCTTACTTTCACTTGGATCTTGTGGGAATTAGAGGAGCTTAACTAGAAACTCTAAGGAGTTAACTTGAAAGACTAAGTCTAAGTTTTCAAAAACTTATCTACATTCCCCTCTCCTGATTTAAACATTAGTTTAATTTTTTAAAAAGTCATGGTTTCCTTTCCTGTAACTATTATATCATTCTGTAATATCAGCAAGACATTCAATTTGAATTTTTCCATGTTCTATTCCCCAGTGCCATGGCTATTAGGAGTATCTATTCAAGCACAAATAGTTAGGGCAGGGGAACAATAACTAGCATGAAAACAAGCTAACCTATTTATAGATCCTGCGAAGCACCTTAAAAAAAAAAAGTTGTAATCCAACTGTCCCAAAACTATTTTTTATCACTTTTCCTAATCAGTTAAAAAATTCTTAGGGTGTGCTCTCATATTGATTTGTTTTTATTTATATTTCTAAATAACAATATTTGTTTGTATGTATACATACAAACATATATTTACAATTATGTGTATATTTATAAGTATATATGTGTGCTACTATATTAGCATATTATTTGCATTATAAACATGTAAAATAGAAATGTTCAAAGTCAAAGGTAAAAATTATATATAAAACCCACATTATAAATATTTCAGTATCCTACTGGGTTTGCTTTTTTGCATCCTACTTTGGAAAACCATTCTCCAAAAAACATTTAACCAATGTAATACTTATTCTTTCTCAGTCTTTCTTTTATTTCTATTAAAATAGCTTCTTCTGCCCTCTACTAATAAATAGAGCTAAACTTTGTGGCATTTTATCAGTAACGTTTATTAAAGCCTATTTATTGGAAAGTTTTAATATATTTATAGTACTTTTAAAATTTTCTTATACTTCACCTGCTGAATATCACTGCAACAAGAATATTTGGAAGTAAATCCTTTATATTGCAGCAAATCTACATGTGTGTCATCATTTTTCATCTAAAATAGTAATTACTATCTTAGCACAGCAATTAAAGCAGAATTGGTGGGTTATATGTCCTTCTTAACACTTAACAATGTATAAAACTTTGGAAGTTTACATGATAAATATATAATACAATATTGCCTGGAAAACTTACAGTTATTTTCCAACTACAGGGAATAATGGAAATATTTATTGTGTATAATAGAATTTTTGCATCTTAGAGCTTGTTTTTAATTGGGTCTCCAAGTTGTCCTGAAGTAGAACACTGCCCAATGAATACTAATTTAAAAATAATGTTTAAAAAAATCATAGTTGCTCCTAGATATAAATGTTAGGCAATTTCCTTACTATTAAATAAATCATTTAAGTTTTAAATGTATCACACTATAAAATTATCAATTTCTCTCTGAAAGTCTTTTCATTTTTTATTTTATTAGTACATGATTGCAGTACATAATGATTACGTTCATTGTGGGGAGTTAGTACATGTCCATAGCAAAACTTACTTCTTTTTTTCCCATCCCCTTCCCCTCCCCTTCACACACTACTCTCTACATCTTGGTCCTGTTTTCCTTTTCTGAAGATTTATCTTTCCATTTACTATTCTCTGTTATATTGCTCTACAATTTATTTATATTTTGGGTTTCTTAAATAAGAGACATGTGTGATACTTAAGCTTTTGCCTCTGATTTATTTTGCTTAATATTTTGGTCTCAAAGTTCATCCATTTTTTTATAAATAACTCTTTTACCTTTCTTTATGGCAGAGTAGTACTTCACTATGAATGAACATCACATTTTCTTTATCCATTCATCTGTTGATAGACATATAGACCGTTGCCAAGATTAAGCTATTAGGAAGTGTGCTGCTAGGAACATGAGTATGCAATTATCATTATAATATGATGTCTTTAACTCTTTCAGGAAGATACTGTGCCTAAAAGTACAGTAGCTGTGTAAAAAGGAATTTCTAGTTTAGTATTTTTGAGGAATTCCCATACTGATTCCATAGTGGTTGTACTAGGTTACCTTGCCACTAACAATGTAGAAGGTTCCTTCTTACCTGCAGCCTCACCAGAATTTGTTAACTATTTGATTTCTTAATGATAGCCATTCTTTCCACAGTAAAGTAAAATCTCAGGGTTATTTTCATTAGTATTTCTCTAATGACTAGAGATGATGAACAGTTTTCATGTATTTCCTGGCCATGTATATACTTCTTTATCTGAGAAGTATCTATTAATTTTAGTGGCCTATTTTTGATTAAGTCTTTCATGTTGAAGGGTCTAATTGTTTAAGTCCTTTATACATTGCAGATATTAGTCCTTTGTCCAAGAAATAGTTGACAATTTTTTCCATTTTTTAAGTTGTCTCTTGTTGTTTGTTTCATTTGCTTTTCAGAAGCTTTTTAACTTGATACAATCCCATTTGTTATTCTTGATATTAATTCTTGCAAAAATAGGTTGTTTTCAGAAAGTCCTTGCCTATATCTATGTCTTTAACACTTTTACCTATTTTAGCTCCCAGCACACTATTTCTGTTTTAACATTTAAATTTTGATCTATTTTTATTAGTGGATAAATAATAAAAGAAATATACTGTTATAGATTCAATGTTCTGCATGTGCATAGTAAGTTTTCCAGCACCATTTGTTAAAGAAGCTTTATTTTCTCCAGCATATATTTTGACCTGTTTATGAAAAATCATGACTGAATGTGACTAGGGTTGTTTCAATATTCTCTATTCTGTTCCACACATTCACATGTCTGCTTTTGTGCTAATATAATGTTGTTTTACACTGTAACTTTGTATAATTTGAAATCCAGGATTGTGATGTCTCCTTGCTTTCTTCTTGTTGCTCATGGTTACTTTTGTGATTCTGGATCTCTTATGATTCCATGTGAATTTTAGGATTGTTTCCTCTAGTACTATAAGGAATGCTGTTTATATTTTGATGGGTATTGTATTAAATCTTCCCATTTTCTGATGACCTCTTCAATCTCCTTGATAAGAACAGTATAGTTTTTATTGCAGAAGTCTTTCACTTTCTTGGTATATTAATTCTTATGTATTTAATCTTTCTTAATGCTATTGTGAATGGCATTGTTTTCCTAGTTTCTTTGTCAATTAGTTCTGTATTCTATACAGGAATGTTTTTGTTTTTCTGTGTGTTGATATTGTATTCTGCTACATTACTGAATTAAGTTATTAATTATAGGACTACTTGGTGGAATTTCCTGAGTCTTCAGTGTAGATGATTATTTGACCTGTGAATAGTGATAATTTTAGTTCTTCCTTTCCTGTACATATCTCTTTTATTTCTTTCTATTGCCTAATTGCTGTGGCTAATAGTTCAAGCACTATATTGAACAGGAGTAGTGATAGTAGATATCATGTTTTACCTGACTTTAAAGGGAAAACTTTTAGCTTTTCCCGATTTAATAAGATGTTGACTGTAGTTTTGTCTTTAATGACTTTTTATCATATTGAGATCATGTCTTACTCTACCTGTTTTCTTCAGATATTTTATGAATGGATAATGGATTTTGTCCATGCTTTTTCTGCATCTATTGAGATAATCCTGTAATGTTTGTTCTTGCTTCTCTTTATGAGGTGTATTACATTTACTGGTTTGTGTATGTTTTAAAAATCCTTGTATCAATGTCATGAACCCTATTTGGTCATGATGTATGATATTTTTATGATTGCTTGCATTCTTTTTACAGTATTTGTAGGATTTTTGCATTTTGTTGATTAAGTACAGTGGCTTCCAGTTTTTTTATTGCTTCCTTATCTGTTTTTGGAATCATGGTAATGCTAGCTACCAGTAGTGACTTCAGTACTCCTTCTATTTCCATTTCATTAAAGAATTTGAGGACTATTGGCTTTATATCTTCCCTGAAGTTCTTGTAGAATTCAGAGGTGAAGCCATAAAGTCCTGGAATTTTCTTGATAGTTTTTTTTATTAGTGCTGTAATTTCTTTGTCTGTTATTTGATTATTCAGAACTTTTATATTTTGTTGGATCAGTACTAGTAATTCATATTTATCTAGTAATTTATTCAGTTCTTTTGGATTCTCCAACTTACTATAGTAGAGATTTTCAATGTAGTCACTTATAATATGAATTTCAGCAGTGTCCAATGTGATTTCATCTTTTTCACTTCTAATTGGATTGATTTGGGTCTTTTCTTACTTTTTTGGTGTGATTGGCTAAGTGTTTGTTTACATAGTTCATTCTTATGAAGAACCATCTCTTCAGTTCCTTGTTTTTTATATTTTGTCTCCATTTCACTAATTTCTACTCCATTCTGTACAATTTTGTTCCTTGTACTAGTTTTGGATTTTGATTGTTCTTGCTTTTCTGTTACCTTAAGGTGCTCATTAGGTTATTTATTTGGGCTGGTTCTATTTTTCTGATGTGAGTGTTCACAGCTTTATAGTCCGCTTTTAGATCTGTATTCATTGTATCCCACATGTTCTGAAATGTTGTACATGAATATGGTTTGATCTAGAAATTGTCTAAATTCTTCCTGATTTCTTATGTAACCCATTGATTATTCAGGAGTATGGTACTTAATTTCTATGGGTTTGCATAATTATAGTGCGTTTTTATTTTATCATGGATTTCTACTTTCATTTCAATATGATTTGATAAAATATACATGGGGTAATTTCAATTATTTTATATTTAGTTAAAACATGATTTATGGTCTAGTGTGTGATCTATTTTGGAGAAAGTTCCATGTGCTGTTCAGAAGAATGTAAATTGTACTGTTGTTGAGTGAACATTCTGTAGGTATCTATTAAGTTCATTTGTTCAAAGATGTAGTTCAACTCTAATATTTCTTTGTTCTTATTTCATGCAGTTGGTCTATTTGTGACAATGTGATATTGAGGTCTTTCATTATAATTTCACTGATGTTTATTTTACATCCAGTATTGTTTGTTTTTTTAAAGTTAAGTGTACCTATATTCATTGTATATGTGTTTATAATTGTTGTCTCTTCTTATTGAGTTATATCCTGAAACAATATATGTTAGCCTTATTTGCCTCTTTTGATCAATTTAGCTTGAATTCTACTTTGAATGAAAATAGGATGGGAGAGTTCTGGGAAAATGGAGGAATTCTGAGCAGCAAAGATATAGCCTTTCTGAGATCTGGTGTCCAGATGCTGGAATATAGCAATGTGAGGAAGAGATGGAGGTAAGTGACTCTCTAGGACCAAATAAGGATTCAAAGAGAGAATTGAAGCCCATGGGGAGAATGAAGACAGAGACTTCAATGCAGAAGAAGGACGTTGCAAAAGACTCACTGTGTGGGAGGGGAAGCTTGAACCTGAAGATGCATGGTGATTACTGGTGACCCCAGAGACCTCCACAGAGAAATACATCAGCAGAATAGAGAAGTGGATTCAGCAGACTGCAGTGGCTGGTTAGTTATTCAGGCTCAGATGTCTCACAGGAGAGGGAAATTGGCAAGTAAACATCTGGGAGAGGGGCCAACTGAACTTGGAACTCAGAGCAAGAGCTGGATCCTCAGAGTGAGACTGCCAAGTTCAAGTCAACAGAGGATAAAGGAGCATAGTTCAAGCCAACAAGGAGCTTATTTCAAGTCATCAGGAGATGCACAGAGTGTTACAAGCTGAACAAATCAGGTTCCAGCCTCACAGCCAGAAACCAGCCTGAACTTCAGTGGAATGAAATGTGCAGGCTTTCTGGGATAATTGACTATCCCATGTAAACTTATGGTTGGCTTCTTAGGATTCATCAACATGGATCTGGACTTTACCCATTTTGTCTACCAGTGATAGCAGAGGAACACTTTGAAATGTATATTTTTTTCTTCCTTTGCCCTCCAGACTTGTTTTTAATCTCTTCCTCTCATATTTCCTTATTTTCACCTTAACCTCTCTTAATTCTCTACTCTAAAAGTGTAATTGTCTTATTAAGGGGATACTTACATATATAATTTTCTCCTCAGTTTTAGATTTTGTTATATAACTACAAATCTTGTTCTTATGGCTAAAAGTGGCAAATTAATAGTTACCATAGTTTGTCACTTTCCAGGATGTGTTTGATGCTATTGTTATTACTGATTGTACTACTTTAGCTAAGGTTACATAACTATTCTAATCAGTTGTTTCTTATTGTTTACCAAGAATGATACTTCTAACAGTTATAAACTATAGACCACAGCAAAAAATAAATGAGGAGTCAGGAAAACTACATGTTAACATCTAATTACTAATGAAATGGAAGCAATAGGATATTGCAATAAACTCAAAATCCAGAAGTCAGCTACACCTTGAGGACATCTCTGGGAAATAGTCATTTCCTAAGGCCTTTGGATGGTAGCAATAAAACTATCACAAGCAATTTACATGCACTGATGCAGCTTTTGACTTAAAAAATAAAAAATACAGAAGAAAGATGAAACCCCACACTTCCAGCTTGCCAAAGACAAACGTACGAGCCAATGAGTTGGAACATTTCAAAAGCCAACCACCTGGACTCTCTGAAGGCATAACAGTGTAAATAATAAAACAGATAAATGAAGATCTAAAATAATAAAATGAGAAATAATTCCTCAGATAACTGCAGAGATTGTGAGCTAGAGCAGATAAAAATTAGAAGACCTTACAAAAATGATGGAAACCATAAGTGCCCAATATATGAAACAAATGGAATTCATGAAACAGATATCCAGGAGATTAAAAATTCCATTGAAAGTATTCAAAGAAGAATAAATGAAAGGGAGGCCAAAATCTCAGACCTGGAAGACAGGCTTTCAGTTAGCAACCATGAAAGGAAAGATTTCATAAAAATGACAAGGGGCCATTAAAAATCGATTCAACAGATGCTAGATGATGCAAAAAAGAATCACATAATATTGGAGTCAGTGAAATAGCAGTACATTGGGGAAACTACATAAAAGCCTGCTGAAATAAGTAAGGGTAGAAAGAATTTGATGTAGAGTTAAGTGAGGTGTGTAGAATTCCAATTAGCCATGATCAAAAAAACTACACCAAGGCATATAATAGTCAAATTTCAGAAATTAAACACAACAACAGAATATTAAAAGCTGTTTGAGAAAAGAAATAGATCATATATAAAGGAAAGCTCATCAGTATCACAGCACATCTCTCAACACAAACCCTTAAGTCAAGGAGAGCTTGGAGTGAAGAATTTCAAGTCCTAGGAAACAACTTCCAACCCAGATCAATGTACCCTGCACGATTACCTTTCAAAATTAATGGAGAAATAAGATACTTCCATGACAAATAACACAAGAAGAAGTTCATGACCACCAAACCAGAACTCCAAAATATTCTACAGGAGAATCCAGAAAGAGATAAAGGGTAGTATAATTCCATGAACCCAAACAAAATGAATCCATCGGCCTAGGGAAGTAATTAAGTAGAGGAGAAAGAAAGAGAACCAATAGCAGTAAAATAATATGACAAGGATGAGTCAATACATAGTAGTTATAACTATTAATATAAATGGTGTAAATTCACCAATCAAAAGAAACAGACTGGCAGAATGGATCAATAAACAAGATCCAACAATATTGTGCATACAAGAAAAGTATTGAACTCAAGAAAAAATTCATATACTGAAAGTCAAGGGATTGAAAACTATACTCCATGGGAGAGGATCCTGTAAAAAGGCAGTAGTAGTTTTCTATTTGTAAATAAATTGAATTTAAAGCCAAGATTGATTAAGAAAGACAAAGAATGTCACTGCATCCTTTTAAAGGGAATGATCAAAGAGGAAGATTTAATAATCTTAAATATATATGTATAAAATACCTATGTACCCAACTATGTAAAACAAATACTAATGGACACCAAAAATGAAAGAAGCACTAATACACTTGTAATGGGGAACCTCAATACCCCACTGTCACAAATTGGTAGATCAAATGTACAAAAATTTAACAATGAAACATCTGAACTAAATCAAACTTTTGAACAAATAGATTTAGTAGATGTCTACAGAGTGCTCCACATCACAACATCAGAATGAAAATTCTTCAAAGCTGCACACAGGATTTTCTCCAAAATAGACCACATACTAGCTCATAGATAATGCTCAAGTAATCGCAAAGGAATTTAAATTATTGCAAGCATATTATCAGATCATAGTTCAATGAAGTTGAAAATCAATGGCAAAAGAAACAACAAGAACTTCAGTAACACATGTAAATTAAACAACACCTCTTGAACAACTAATAGGTAGACAAAATTAAAGAAAAAATTAAACAATGTCTCCAATTAAATGATACCTTCAGTACACCATTCTAGTACTTATGGGATGCAATGAAAAGAGTCCTATGAGGCTAATTCACAGTAGGGAATTCCCATATCAAAAAAAAGCCATTTCAAATAAGCAACCAAATGTTAAAACTAAAACTTCTAGAAAAAGAGCAACTCAAGCTGTAAGCTTCATAAAAGGGAGGAAATTATAAAGATCAGAGCAGAAATTAATGCAATGGAGTCTAAAAAAATACAAAAAAGTCAAAGAATTGGAGAGTTGGTTCTTTGTAAGATTAAATTCAATTGGCAAACCTTTAGCCAGCTTTATCAAAAAGGAAAGACAATACTCAAACCCATGCAATTAGGAATGAAAATGATGAAATCACAAGAGATCCTGCTAAAATCTAAAAACTTTGAGAAACTGTATTCTTATGAGATGGAAGACACAGAAGAAGTGAACAACAGATTCCTATATACATATGAATTACCAAAGCTGAATGAGGACAACATCAGTCAATGAAATTGAAGATGTAATTTAAGTCCTACCAACAAAGAAAAGCCCAAGCCCTGATGGATTCACTGCTGAATTCTACACAAAACTTAGAGAAGACCTTATGTCACTACTTTTCAAATGCTTTAATGAAATTGAAAGTAAAGCAATATTCACAAATTAATTCCTGGAAGCAAGCATTACTCTGATACCAAAACTTGAGAGAGATCCAAATAAAAAAGATAACTACAGGCCAATCTCTGAACATAGAATCAATACATCCTCAATAAAATACTAACAAATGTTATTTCATGAACATAGAATCAATACATCCTCAATAAGATACTAACAAATGTTATACAGTAACTCATCAAGAAGATTACATACCACAACCTAGGAAGATTCATCCTAGGGATTGTTGCAGGCATGGTTAAAAATATGCCAATCAATAAATCTAAT
>NW_004955475.1:5100963-5139800 GCF_000276665.1 Chinchilla lanigera
CTCAAGACATGCAGTAAAAGTGTTTGACAAAGTCCACCATTCATTCATGATTTTGAAAAAGTCAGAAAAAAAGAATAGATGGTCTTTATCTCAATCTCATAATAGATATATATGACAAAGTAATCATCATCATCATACTAAATGCTCAAAAGCTGAAATCTTTCACTCTAAAAACAAGAACAAAACAAGGGTGTGCACTGTCACCACTCTTATTAAATATTGTTCTAGAAACATTAGCAGAGCTATTAGACAAGAGAAACTAATAAAAGGATTAAGGACAGGAAAAGAAGAAGTAAATTGTCATTATTTGAAAATGACATGATACTCTACATAGAAAACCCTCAAAACCACACAAATATTTCTAGATGTAATAACTAAATTCAGTACTATAGCTGTATACAAATTCAACACTCAAAAATAATAGCATTCTTTTACAGAAATAATAAACTCACTGAGAGAGAAATTAGGGGAACATCACCTTTCAGAATAGCATAAAAAAGAGAAAGACATTCCTAGAAATCAATCTAAAAAAGGAAGTAAAAGAACTTTACATTGAAAAGTACAGTGCTCTGAAAAATAAAATTGAATAGGATATCAGAAAATGGAAAGATTGGATCGGAAGATTCAATATAGTGAGTATAGTCATACTTCCAATATTGTTCTACAGATTTAATACAACCCCCAAAAAATATCCATAGAATATCTCATAGCATCTAAAAGAGGCCTAGAATAGCAAAAGCAATTCTGGGCAGTAAAGGCAAGTGAAATCACAATCCCTGACTTGAAATTATACTTCAAAGGTAGTGTAATAAAAACAGCATGGTACTGGCAACATGCACATACACACACACACACACACACACACACACACACACACACACAAATCACACAAAAAATATCAGTGATCAATGGAACAGGTTAGAAGATGCAGAAACTACTCAAAACCTACCCAGCCTTCTTAACTTCGACATGCAGCCAAACACTTCACAGGAAGAATGATAACCTCTTTAATAAGTGGTACTGAAAAAGTTGCTTTTCCACATGCTGAGCATAAAAACATGCACATCACCATGCACTACACTAAAATCAAAATGTATGAAATATCTAAATATTAAAAACAGTGCTCAATTTGGCAGCACATATGCTAAATATTAAAACAGAAACACTACATCTGCTAAAGACAGAGTAGGTAGAACTCTTGAAGACATAGGTGCAGGCAAAGACTTCATGAACAAAACCCCATTTGCACAGGAAATATCACAAAGTATCATCAACAGGGATTTCATCTTACAAAAAACTTTTGCAGGGCAAAAGACATCACCAACAAAATAAAGACATAACCCAAAGTGTGCGACATAAATTTTGCCAGCTGTTCCTCAGAGAAAAGACTAATACCTAGAATATATAAAGAACTCAAAAAAAAATCAGACCCCCAAATTTAAAGACACAATCCAAAAATGGGCATCTGAAATGAAAGAGCCCTTCTCAGATGAAGTAGAAATGGCCTACAAGTACATGAAAAAATGTTCAACATCACTGGTCATTAGATAGATGAAATTAATGTGACACTGAGATTCCATCTCACTCCACAAGCATGGCAATTATGAAGAAATCAACCAATAGCAAATGCTGGAGAGGCTATGGGGAAAAAGGAACCATTTTACACTCATGGTGTAAAGGTAGATTGGTGCAACCTCTGTGGAAATCAATGTGGAGATTCCTCAAAAAACTAAAACTAAAGGTTCCATTTAAGCTAGCTCTTCCCCATCTTGACATTTTTCTTAAAGAATTAAAAGCACTGTACCACAGTGATATATTCATACACATATTTATAGCAGCACAGTTTTGCAATATGTAAAGCTTGGAAACAGCACAATTACCCATCAACTGTTGAGTGAATAAAGAAGATGAGATTTTTTATACAATGAAGTACTACTCAGCCATAAAGAAGGATATACTTGAGAGGTTTCTAGCTAAATGAATACACCGTGGGACCATACTCTTAAGTGAAATAAATCATACATACATGTTTAAATATCACATTGTTTTTCTAGTGTGAGAAACTGAAAGTGTAAATAAGGACCAAAATATACAGTAGATATTGAGAAATAGGAACAAAATGTTCAAATGAGAAGGTGAACAAAGGGGAAGGGAGAAAGGACAAGAAAAACAAGAGAATAGAAGGAAAAAATAGAAACAAAGCTCTTGTAAATAAGCAGAAAAAGAAAGATTGAAGGGAGGGGAGGGAAATGGAAAAAAGAAAAACCAAGGTATGTCACTTACAGGTACAAATTCTCTATGATGAATGTTATCATTATGTATATCTAAAATATACTAATATAAGGTTACATGTGGGAAAAAAAGAAATAGAAATTAAGTAGCTAGCCCTACTTGTTTATCAGTTCCATTTGCATAGAATATTGTTTCCCATGTTTTAAGTTTTAGTCTATGAAATATTTTTTCGGATTGAATGTGTTCCTTGTATACATCAGAATTTTGAGTTTTATTTCTTGATTCATTCAGCCAATCTGTGTTTTTTGATGTTGGAATTGAAGCCATTCATATTGACAGTTATTAATCTAAGGTACTGATTGATTCTTGTCATTGAATTAGTTTTCTATTACTGGTACTCCTTTTTTCCCTTCTGCTAAACTAATCTCCCTGCCCTGTTCACTCATTCATTTTGAGTTTTGACGCTATTGATTTTATTATCTTTTGCTAGGATATCCTTATGAAAATCTGGAGTGCTGATTCGTTCATCTTGAATTTCTTTAGGTGTGTTTTGCTGTGCAAATTACTTGTCCATAAAATCTGAAAATTTTTTTGTGGGGTATGTCAGTATGGTCTGCAAACTGTTTTCCTTTAGGGGTTGAAACACTTCACTTCAACTTCCCCTGCCTTTTAAGTTTTATGTTTACAAGTCTAGTTAGTACTAATATGACTATGATTACTATATTTTTCCTTTTGCTGGATTTGTATGATTTTGAATATGATGTTCCATGGAGAGATTCTCTTCTGGTCCTGGCTAATTCGGTTTCTATAACATGCTTATTTATATGTTAAGCCCTTTCCAAATATTTTGTATTTTTCTGCTGTTATTTCTCCAAACAGGTTTTTAGGCCATTTGTTCCACCTTCTGATTTTTTTCACTAATTCCAATTCATCTCAGATTAGTTTTCTTTGCATCATCCAGCAGCCTTTGTATCCATTTTTCATGTTTTCTAGTCTTTAATACATATTTAAGTATATGGATACCAGCACTAATCCTGTCTTCCAGTTCTGACACTCCATCCTCTCATTGGTCACTTCTCTTGCCCACATCTTTAATACAATTTTTAATCTCCTGAATTTCTTTTTGGTATCTTGTCAAGTATTCTAGTTCTTTGATAAACTAGTCATTCATTTTTTGTCATTTTTCTTAGTTCAGGTAACTTTTTATTAGTGTCTGCTTTAAACTCACGGATAATTTTGTTTATTAAATATGTTTTCTGCTTAGTTATTTCCTCTAGGATATCATTGGGCATTTCATTAATCTTTTTTATCTCCTCTTTTATCATTTTGAATAATTCAGACATATGGCCTTTGATGCCCAATGAATCAATTTTGAGGGAAGTTGGGAATTTTGTAAGTGTTTTGTTACCTGTCTTCTCATGTTTCTATTAGGTTTTTGTGCACTGAGGTATGCAGTTTGATTACAGTAGAAATAAATTTTTAGTAGTGTGGAGAGCATTTTTGAATTTTAGTGATGTCCTCTGAGAATGACTAATGATAAATTTTTGCCTCTGTCCAAGGATCCAGCCACCTCTATATAATTTCAGAGGAAATGGTGCAGTGTAACTGGCACAGCATCTCATTCTCTTAGTTGCCTATAATGGAGGCAGGTACCTCTCCCTGGGAGCCACACTGAGCCTTCCAGACTGGCTTTTCCCTTTCTCTACACTGGGCTCTGTTTCTTCAGCTTCTCCACATTTTCTAGCATTCTCATCAGCTCCCTCTCGATTCCCAAAGATCCAACGCTTTCCTTCTATTCACTAAATTGTTGTCTTCCAGGTGTCTTGAGTCAAGGTTCCAGAGAGGCCACACTTCACTCCTACTCATTTCTCTGCCACCCTGGTGGATCCTCTTAAATATACTCTTCTCAACCATTCACATCAGCTGTTGTGTATGGCTCTACATGCTGGTTAGTTTTAAAATAAAGTTCAGGTCTTGTGTGGTTAAACTGAAAGACTTTATAAATAATCCCTAGGTAAATTTGATTTGAAATCATACTTAATATAGCATACATAAAAAATTACCAAGTTTTGATCATAGTGTAATGGCAGAATTCGGGTTGCATTCCACAAGAAACCAAAAAGACTCTATTCAGAACAAGCAGAGCTTTAATTAATTTGAGGCTAGCCACTCTTCCTCCCAATTTGCCAATCAGGGAAGTGGACGAGGGGCCTGACTTTGTTCCCACCTTATATACATTTTTGGTTTCCATGGTAACAGATTGGAATGTTGTAGCCCTGGCCACACATTGTTTTCCTTGTGCCACGTGACCGGGTCAGGCTCTGGTCATGAGCCCAACCACAATGATATATACTTTCTGTACTCTGTTCTATATGTCCCCCTTTAGATAATCATACACTTCCTTTATGGTTACAATGTTTATCTAGGGCCAGGGAAGGGATGAAACAACCCAGGCAGGGTCATAGGTGGTTATCTGGGCCCGGGTGTTCTTTGCCTTTGGAAAAGCATTCCAGGGCTAAGTCAGGACTGCAAAGTTAACTTTTACAACCCCTCTGGGATGTTTCTCAAGACACATTTTGAGGCTTGCATTATTCTATCCTAAAATGATATGCTAAGAGTCACCATCCCCTACAATAGAAAATGAATATAAGTTTCTTTTTGGTATAAAATAATCTTTTTGAAATTACTCAAAATGGTTTCACAAGTCAGTATGTTGAAACTTAATGAATTGTAAACTTTGAGTGAGTACTATGTTGCTAATTATAATTCAGTAAAACTGTTGAAAACTCAATAAGGAAACAACCTCATTTTTAAAAAAGCAAAAGACTGAATAAATACTTCACCTTAAAAAGACATAGCAATGGTAAAACTATCACAAGAAAAGATATTCAATACCATTCATTAGTCATTAGAAAATATATATTAAAACTACAATGAAATACCACTACATACCCATTAGAATGGCTAAAAACAAGCTTAATATATGAAATGTTGGCAATGATGTGGAATAAGTAGAACTTATAGATTCACTTTCAATAGAAATGTGAATTTATACAATTACACTGAAAAACAGATTGACAGTTCTTTGGAAAGTTAAACATAGCCGGGTGTGGTGGTGCACTCCCAAGGCTGAGGCACAAGGATTGCTGCAAGTTTGAAGCCAGCCTGTGCTACAAAGTGAGTTCAAGGTCAGTCTGGACCGCATAGTGAAATCCTGCCTCAAAAAGACAAAAAAAATTAAACATAAAACTAACAATTGAACCAGTCATTATATTTTCATGTATTTAATCAAAAAAAGGAAAAATATATTCGTATAATGATTTGTATGCAAATATTCATTGCAATTTTATTTGTCAAACTGGAAATAAAAGTTTGTAAATAGATGAATAAATAAATAATTTGTAATAGCTGTAGTCTAGGAGGCAGAAGAAAAAGTGTACTAGGGATTAGAAAACCTGTATTCTAGGGATAGGGGCTATAGTTTAGTGATACAGCACTTGCCAAATATGCACAAGTCTTGAAGTCAGTACCCAGTGCTGCAAATAATAAACAATTGAAAGCCCATATTCCAACTCTGAAACTTTATGTCTTGGAATAAGTGACATATTTCAGGGCCTCAGTTTTCTTATTTAGGTAATAGAAAAGATGTTTACTTTGAGTATTTCGTATATTGATTCTAAAACTCAAGTGAAGTAAATAACGGAAATGTTTGGTACATCATACCTTTAGAGATATTATTGTTCTTTTAATTTTTTCTGATTCAATATATGAATATATATTTTCTTAATATTTTTACTGTTTACTCATATTAAAAGCTATAGAGCCTTAGGGCTGCTTCTAAATTCTAAGTGAATAGTTAGTACATTTCAATGCTCTTGGAGAGTTTATGCATGTTTAATTTGCTTTCTGTGAAATACAAGAGACCAACAGAAGAGGGGACAAAAATACCATCATGACTGTTGACTTTGTAGTATATTAACCTTTATACTTAGTTTGGGAGTTCTGTTACTTGGATTTTAGTCACCAGTGAAGGACTTCAGCCACTAAAACACGGAGTTCATTCGTTACTCTTGCAGAGCCACACACAAAAAGCCCTTCTGTTGGAGCATATCTTTTATTGTGAGAAATCTGATTACTATTCTCACATGCAAGCTTTCCTCCAAAGTTGTGTAGGTGCCTTTTCTTTGTTTGATTTCCGACTCTATGCAAAACAATTTTTATGTAATAATATAAAGCAAAGCTGTATGAAGTTTATTATAGCCTGTTGTTAGCTTATGATACAGCATAAGATTACATAATAATAATTTAAATTTTGTTCTGTTTTGCTTTTATTGACTTAAACTATGTTCATGATGGGCTGCATATGAACTCTCCATTGCAATGATATATTTCTTGATATATACAGTGTGATTTTAAAATTGTTGGAACAGAAAGGAGCTTTGTTCTAGAGGAGATTTAAAAGTGGCTTCTGGTTTGCCAACTAAATAAAAAGGAAATGAAGTGTGGCATGCTGGTACATCTCTATAATCTCAGCACTCTGGGGAGGCTGAGGTAGGAGGATTGCAATTTCAAACCCAGCCTTGGCGATTTAGCAACTTAATGAGACCCTGTCTCAAAGTATATTTTAGAAAAAGCGATGAGGATGTAGCTCAGTGCAAAACCCTGAGTTCAATCCCCAGTTACACACACAGTAAAACATACACACACACCACAGAATGTATCTATATACAGGATAGTTGACATAGTTGATCTACTGTCTTCTATTTTCTTTGCTGAGAGAAACAGTTAATGAGCCCTCGATTGATCAATATTACCTGTCTCTATTTGTTTTCATGAGAAACCACTTTGAAGATATCAATATGTAATACAACAAGCGTTGT
Source organism: Chinchilla lanigera (assembly GCF_000276665.1). Lineage (NCBI taxonomy): Eukaryota > Metazoa > Chordata > Mammalia > Rodentia > Chinchillidae > Chinchilla > Chinchilla lanigera. The sequence goes on from NW_004955475.1 coordinate 5,108,076, forward strand.
TAATATCCTACCACATTGTTAGTAACTCTGTATTGTTTGTATTGTTCTTTTGCTATTTTGTTTTTGTTTTGTTTTGTTTTGGTTTTGGTTTTGCTCCAGTACCAGGAACCGAACTCACGACCTTGCGCTTGCCAGGCAGGCGCTTTTGCCACTGAGCTAAATCCCCAGCCCTCTTTTGCTATTTTGTAAATGGTTGTCTGTCTGTTAATGTTTTCCTCCTTTTATTTTTTTTTTTAAAAAAAGAACTGAAGGTGGAAAAAGTCACTTTTCTGCCTTTCTAATGCTGAGATCACTTATACATACAGCTCCATAAAACCCCATACCTCATACTGCCCCCTCAAAAAGAGCTGGTGACAGGGATGATTCTTCTTTGAAGCTGGTGGGATTGGGGAAAAGGTTTACTAAATTGGCTTATTTTTTCCATTTTCATGAGGATACTTTATTGTATTTAATATTGTATAGATCATTTTAAAAGACTATATTCCTCAAAATAACTGTACAAAATATTAATGATAGTCTTTTATTTTACTTCAATTACTTCATGCTTTTCTGAAATGGAAACAAGTGTTTTATATACTAAGAATTTTCTCCAGTCACACTTCTCCCAAAGTGGCCCTTTGTTCTAGACACTTTTTTTTTCATTACCGCATCCATATCATCTTGTGAATTTAAGAAATATCACTTTTGAGTATATGTCATGAACTTTGTCTACTACTGGATTGCTGTATAAATACTTCCCTTTTCTATACCTCAACTTCCTTTAATTCTCTAGTTACATTACCAATGAAAAATAAAGATTTGCTTTATGATCTTATTTACTTTTTACTCTTAAACACTTTTACTTTTGACTACACTCTGTCTTAGAAAGAGAAGTCCTCAGAAAGGAGTCTCTACATCTGAAAGTTTCCTCCGGGCATTTTGCTTTCACATCTCCTTCATTCTCTTGGAAGAAGTTTAGCATGTTCTGCAGCCTCTTCGTTATTTTCCTTGGTACATAGTTTCTTTGGAGCAGTATGGTGGCATTTGTGTTTCAGGGTATGTGAAGTGTCAAGATGCTGAAATTTGTTTGCACTGGCACTAGGTTTCATACCTTCCATGTTTAAGAGATTTTTGACAATATATTAGTGGGCATTTTTTTCCTCAGAGAAATTAAAAAGTTTGTCAATTCTCCTCAGTTTTGGGGGGCCCAAGTTACAAGACACAGTATTATCAGTCAATTCAGGAATATTTCTCTCCTTTCTTTTACAATAAGCAAGTTAAGAAATCTCAGATTGGTATCCGCATTGCAACCCCAAAATGATTTTTGCTTTTTTTTCCTTTTCAGTTCTCCCTGGTCTATGGCAGGAATGCCTCTTACTCAACAGGAGGCATACAAGATCACAGGTCAAAACACCCTGTTTATGCGGAAACCTTCTCTGTCATTCCCACCACTGATTCAGACCGTATAACCCTTGCAGTCTTCACCCAGACTGCAGCTTCAGTGACTGTATGTTTCTCATGCAAAGTACAAACTTTGCATTCATCGTTCATGTCAGTGAGTTTCCAGTAACCAGTAACTAGGAAGAAGCTATTCAGCTTCATCTTATTCACTTATGAGGCTCACAAAAAAACAGTAAAATTAGCCTCTTTTCAAATTGTGAGCTACTGAGAGCTGATCAGACTCTCGGATACCTGTAGAGACAATGTGAAATAAAGAAAGACAGAGAGATAAATGTCAGGGTACAAGGGGAATGGGGAGGAATTTGCCTCTAGTAAACTGGATTGGCTACTACCGTGATTGGCTTGCTTTTATTGGACAGCAAGAAGCACGGGTAACATGCACTTCATGGAACAGTAAGTATAGAAAATGGGTGAATAAAGGATTACGTTATTGAGGAACAAGATTTTCTCTAAAACCCAAATCCCTGTGTTTTAACAACTGTCCTCAGCAGATGCTGTCTTTCCTCAGGAGTGCTAGATTATTAGCATTCCACCCATAGCCAGGGGGCTCATGGCCTTTCTCATATCTCCCTAATCCTGAAGCAAGGTCACACTAACCTCAAGACTACAGGAGGGCTTAAGTCACGTAGTTGGGCCCCTCATAATCTGTCATATAACCTGATCCCCAACAGTGAGCTTTTCCTCAGCTGCCCACAAATTCAGTGTTACTGCATTTATAAATCACTAAAACTGTAGAATTTGTATGAGACCACTCAAGAGTAGGTACAAATAGAGAAGTTTGATCCTTTCATTATGGTAACTATGGTAACAGGAATTAGAAGAAACAACATATTTTCTGGTAAAACTAGCTCAGATATCAGTGCCACATGGGAATTGATTTCTCCACAGATCTCTGATGCCAGATTGGGCAGTAACTCTAAAATCCCTGTAACATACATGCATTACCAACTCAACAACAGCACCTTATTCTTGAATGTGTTTCACATCTAATAGAGAATCATGACTATATTTGCACAAAGCTATATACAATTTTCTTGAAATTCACTTGTGTTTACATAAAATGTTGAATATATTTTCTATTGATTTCAAGTTAAATATTGTCAAATTTGTTTGTTGTGATGGAAGAATTTTTTTTTATGTAATGATTTTATTTTCCAGTTCTAGACATGGTATGCATAAAGTTCCTCAATGAATATGCAAGGTCTATACATCTATCTGTATTCACAAGCATACACATATGAATATGTACTAAACAAACAAATACTAAGAACTTAACTTGCTTATATCACTGGTGCTTAGAATGAATTAATGATTTTATTTTTTAGTTCATGGAAGCTCCAGAAACCCCTTCTTTTTCTTTTTTCTCCTGCTATAGAAATTGTATCAGTATCAGCAAAGTATTTTCAATGTGCACAAACTATGTAGGTGTATGACTAATGTAGAAAGTGTACTAGGCAAGCACTGCCCTTCCCGGTAGTATGAATCTGACCTCCATCCTCTGCTACCCCTCTATAGCTCAGGAGCCCAGCATTCTGCAGTGACAGAGACTAAGTTAGGTTCAGACTGTTGCCAGGGAAACCATACCAAGATCAGTGGAGGTGGGGAAATGGAGAAGAGCTGAGAAAGCTCATAAGAACAAAATGTCCAATCCTCTGTAGTCAGGTTGTGCACATTCCAAATTTCAAACTACTTCTTAACGAATTATAGATAAAGTAGTTTGAAAACTCATTCTCCTGTGTTTTTTTGTAAAAAAAAGTTTTATTTATAATTTACATAAATATTTTATTATTACAAGTATAATTTAGCTAGTATTCTTTCAAACCTTTATATATATTTGTTGTTATTTGTTTCTTTTTGTGACAGTGTCTTGCTATATGGCTCAGTCTTGCCTCGAACTCACTATGTAGCCCAGGCTGGTCTCAAACTCATGGCAACCCTCCTGCATCAGCCTCTCAAGTTCTGGGATTACAGCATGCATGACTGCACCTGGAGAGACTGAATCTTATCTCCAGTTACAAGATAGCTTTCCTTTGGCATACATTTTAGTCTCTACATTAGTGTGTACTGTAAGAAAGTGAAAGAATGTTACACCTCAGATTAGCACAGTGATTGAAAAGACTCTTTAGTATTTGAGATTCAAATCTCACTTTTGCCTGTATATAATAATGAACTTTAAGTTAGTAAAATGTGTTTCAGAGGTCAAATTATCAAGTTTTCACTATAGGCTAGCATTCTGCTCATATGAGTCTACTGGAATCTTCTTCTCCCAAGGATATAGACTTTTTGACATTTGTGCCTCAAGAACAGTGGAGAAAAGCCATGTTGGGATGGATAAACTACACAAGTAACAACTGCAGATATCAACTTCAGGTCTGCAAAGAAGAACTGACCTTACTGAGGCTCTATGCCACACACTGGAAATACCTGATATGTTAAGAGGTGGGTTTTTTGGTGTTTGTTGATAGTGTCTTGTTTATGCATACAGGTGTGTGTGTGCGTGTTTGTGTGTGTGTGTGTGTGTGTTGGGAATGGTAAAGTGAGAAGATGATCTGCATAATATGAAAAGCTGAGACTTTTCTTTCATAAGAAAGTTAATATTTTGGAATTTCTGATTTTATCTGTCAAAGAAGTAGAGACGCTGGGGATATAGTTCAGTGGTACAAGTGCCTGCCTGGCAAGCACAAGGTCTTGACTTTGAGTCCTGGTACCAAAAGAAAAGTAGTGAACATCTGAAGAACAGGGCTGATGTAATTATCTTCTGATATTGAAAACATACAGGCTTTTTATTATTTTGTTTTTCTTTTCTCTTTAAAATAAAATTATAAAAATAAATAAATAAATAAATAAAAAGAAATCAGCATAGGAGGAGTGAGAGTAAAGAATTATTATTTCTTGGGGCTGGGGATTTAGCTCAGCGGCAAAAGCTCCTGCCTGGCAAGCGCAAGGTCATGAGTTCGGTTCCCGGTACCGGAGAAAAACAAAACAAAACAAAAAAAAAAGAATTATTATTTCTTGAGTTTTACTGAACAAGTGCCAAGAGCTTCATGTGTGTTACTCAAATTATTCCTCATAGCAATCTTATGAGTTAGAAATTAGTTCATCTTTCACATAAAAACAATTTTCAGTAAATCATTTTACTTGCATAACATCATGTAGCTATTAACTTCAGAGTGTGTTTTAGACCCAGATTTCTCTGGCTTCTACAACTAAACTTAGAAGTAAGTACCCAAGAGAAAATTATGACTATACTATTGCATTATCTTATGATATCTAATTCTTCTTCATTTCCAAAAATGTTTTTCATATAGTATATTCAGAAAATGCTGCAGCAACCCCAGTGTACACAATCCAAAGAAAGTAATAGAGAAGTAAGCATCCATTCTAACCAATAAAGTAAGCATCTTTCCAGTTCAGCTGTAGCTTAGTAGTAGAGTACATGCTTAGCATGCTCAATGTCCTGGGTTTGATACAAAGCTTAAATTAATCAATTGATTGATCGGTTAATCTGTGTTCTGACTTTTTTCTTTTTTCATCCTCTGATTTTTCCATATATTATATAAACATAAATCACGTTTTCCAGAGTAAGCATATTCTTTTTAAGAGTAGGAATGAAGTCATCAAATTCCAGTTGTGTTTAATTTTTACAGCTAAATGCATACATGCAAAGTTTATATTGACTGATGCTAGATCTGTTGCCAAAGTTTTAGGGCAAAAGGCCCAGCTCTGGAAGTCTCAAGAGAAAATCTTGGCCATTCTCCCTGAAACACCAATCAATGAGATGAGCAGCAGCAAAGGGCAAGAAAGCAGTTTAATCAGCATGGTCATATCAGGAGTGCATTAAAAGGTTCAAAATATACCTTCAAAGGGATAATAGAAGTCTTAGGTTTTTATAGAAAAGGGGAACAAAGGCAAAGGTAAGAGTTTTGCTAGCTGGCAGGGTAGGTAAATTCTGATCAAAGCATCATCTAGTAGATCATTATCAGGACTATTTTCTCTGGGCTTATGGACTAAGGGAAGAATCCAGTTCCGTGAGATGACTGCTTTTGCTTGGGAAGAGTACCTCATCATGTGGCGATTTGTGAGGCTCCACTTTTTCCTTAAATCTTTGGTGACTGCAGATTTAGGACAAGGACTATAGACTTCGAAGCACTGCTCCAGGGGATCTGCTGTAAAAGCCAGAAATTTATTGTCACTGAAAATTACTTTAGTTACTCTTTTTTCCCTTTTTTCCACCTCCTTCCATGTCAGATATACTCACCTTGATATCTTTGTTTAGTCTTGAAGGGGGAAATGATAGGCCAGGTAAATTAATGGCTAACAAACTTTGTACTAGTAGTTTATAGCCAGGCATTCCTTAAGTGATTAAAATGCTTATGTGCAGAGCTGAGCAAGGATTTTCTAAAGTTTTTCTAACTCTCCAGTTTACTTGTACATTTTACATATACATAATGACCACATTCATCATAGGGAATTTCTACCTGTGCATGATATAAATTAGTTCTTTTTCTCCCATTCCCCTATGTTCTCTTTAACCCCTCTACCCCTTCTTATTTACAAAAGATTTATCTGCATTTTTTACTTATTTTCTCATTTTTTCTTTTCATTCGTTCCTTCCCCCTCTCCTCCCTAGTTATCATTTTCATTTGAGCACTTTCTTCCTATTTATTAATATCTATTATACATTTGGCCCTTATTTACACTTTTAGTTTCTCACTTCAAAGAAATAATGTGATATTTATACATGCATGTTCTATTTATTCCACTTAAGAATGTGGTCTCTATGTGCATCTATTTAACTAGAAATGTAGCAAGTTTTCTGACTGAGTAGTACTCCATTATACCAAAAAAAAAAAACAAAAAAAAACAAAAAAAAACACATCTTCTTTATCCATTCATCAGTTGATGGGCATTTGAGCTGTTTCCAAGATTTAGCTATAATAACCTGTGCTGCTATAAACATGAATGCTCATACGTCACAAAAGGGGAATAGAAGGGTCAAATGAAACATCTAGTTTTAATTTTTGAGGAATCTCCACACTGCTTCCACAGTAGTTGCACAAGTCTGCACTCCCACCAACAGTGGAGAAGGGTTCCTTTTTCCCCACAGCCTCGCCAGCATTTGTTATTGGTTGATTTCATGATAATAGCCATTCTTTTTGGAGTGAGATGGAATCCCTGCATTATTTTAATTTGCATCTCTCAAATGACCAGTGATACTGAACATTTTTTCATACATTTAGTGTCTGTTCATATTTCTTCATCTGAGAAGTGTCTATTCATTTCAGATGCCCATTTTTGGATTGCTGACACAAAGTTTTAAAATATTCAAATAGACAAATACAAAAATGAAGGCAAAGACACCAAGCTTTATCTTGCTTTCAGTTACCTATTGGGCATCTTCAAGCCTACCCTTTAAGTCCCATTCTATATTCATGGTTGCAGTTCAAGACACTTTACCAGGCTAAGAAATTTAACCTTCTTTTGCTTTTTTTTAAACTTGGAACTGTAAGTAGATTCAAATAAAGTTTGAGTTGTAAATTTGTTTTTGTTAAATTGCAACAGTAAGGTTTAAAATTCCTAGCCAGGCGTGGTAGCACATGCCTGGAATCCCAGCACTCAGGAGGCTGAGGCAGGAGGACCTTTGTGAGTTTGAGATCAACCTGGGCTACAAAGTGAGCTCAAGGACAGCCTGAACTGCATAGCAATACCCTGTCTCAATAAAACAAAAAAAAGATTTAAAATTCCTTTATCATATTTGTTAACTTTTGGTCACATTCTTAATATTTTTCATAATCCATGAAGTATACCAAAATTATATGCAATTGTGATATATGAGCAAGAGCTTTTGATATGAAGCCAGACAATTTCTTGTTTGTAATCACAATTCTGCCTCATTTTTACTAACTGTAAATCTATGTAATGAATTTACTCTCTTGAAGACTCAGTTTTTTCTTTACTGTAAAATAATCTTTACCTCATATAGTGGTTGTGAGGATAATCTGAAATAATAAATGTTAAAGTCCTTTGTAGACAATAAATTTTTATAATAATGTGAGAAGACTAGAAATAAAATGAGCACTAAAGGAATATGGTGATGCTTTGGTTCATGAACTTAACTCAGTCCATGATTCTGGGGAAGATGGCCATGTTTGTCACCAGATGCAGAGTTTGTAAATAGGAGCAGAATTTTTCCAAATGTTTCTGTTTGCAAACTGAACTGTTACTGAACAGAAGCATCCGTGAATCAAGGTATTACTGTGCCTACAGTGTGCTGGTCACTGTGCAAGGACAGAGGGCTCCATATATAAATGATAGCACAAAGGCCTCACTGGTCTTTGTTAAGAGCAATAACTAATCTTACTACAAGCAGTTTCTGCCCCCAACATGAAAAGCAGTTTCTTCATTTACAAGTAGACTCTCCAATGAGGGCAATTAAAAAGAGAACGGAGGGAGAGAGGGAGGGAGAGACAGAGACAGAGACAGACAGATAGAGAAGCTAGACTGAGAGAGATACCAGGCAACACAATTACCATTTTTCTTTGTAAAACTAAAAGAGAAAAGAACAAAAAATATATGTATATACAGTGATAGCTGGGATAAGTGTTTGGCTGATGTTTATTGGTTCATTGAAAGCAACAGTTAATGCTTAAAATTTTTTCTTGACCAATTTTGCATGCTCATATCTGATAATTGGAGCAACTAATTTGAATACAACAATATGCAATATAATAAGCATTGTTGAATTCCTACCATCTTGTTTAATGAAGCTCTGTTTCATTTCTAATTTTTTTTATTACTTGTTATTGCTTTAATTGTTTCATCAATCTTGCATTCTTACATCTGGTAATCTGAGCAACTTCACTGAAGATAACAATATGTGATATAACCATTGTTAATTCCTATCATCTTGTTTTGAAATTCTGTGTCACTTTTATTGTTTTTGTATTGTTTTGTTTTTGTCTTCATTGTTGTTATTTTTTTCTCTTTAAAATAAAAAAGAACTTTTTATGTTTAATTCCCAACCAGTCTTTTATTTTAAAGAGAAAAAAACAATAAAACCAATGATACAAAATTTCAAAACAAGATAATAGGAGAGTAACAATGATTAATACATTGTGTATTATTATCTTCAAAGTAGGCATGAAAAATTGATCAGACAATATAAACACTAACTGTTCCTTTCAGTGAACTAAAAATTAGAGTATAACTATCTTAACTATTATATATATATATATATATTTATTTATTTTTCCTTTTTCCTTCCTTCTTCTCTCTCCATGCGTTTCTCTTTCTTTTTGAAATGTTTCTTCCCATTTTACAATATTTACTGTAAATTTTAGATCTTATTTACTATTTTCATTTCTTAAACTAGGAAGACAATATAATGTTTACACGTGCATCTGATTTATTTCATTTATGAGTATGGTCTCAAGTTGCATCCATTTGCCTGTAAAAGTCTCAAGTTTGTCCTTCTTTGTAGCTGAGTATTACTCCATTGTATGAAAATATTGCATCTTTTTTATCCATTCCTTGGTTGATGGGCATTTGGATTGTTTCCAAGATCTTGTTATTACAAATTGTGCTGCTATTAACATGGGTGCACATATATCACTATGTTATGATGTTTTTAATTCTTCTGGGAAATTACTTCCAAGGGGAATAGCTGGGTCAAATGGGACCTCTAATCCTTGTTTTTTTAGAAATTTCCACACTGGTTTCCACAGTGCTTGCACCAGTCTACACTCCCACCAACAGAAGGCAAGGGTTCTTTTTTCCCCAGTTCCACCAGCATTTCTTATTGGTAGATTTCATGGTGATAGTCATTATCTCTATGAATAGGAAGAAATAACATAGTGAAAATGGCCATACTCCCAAAAGCACTATACAGATTGAGTGCAAAACTGATCAAGATATCATTAACATGCTTCACATAACCAGAGAAAACATTCTTAAAATTCATCTGGAAGCAGAGGAGACCTAGAATAGCAAAGGTAATCCTGGACAGCAAAGGCAAAGCAGGAGGCATCATAATCCCTGATTTGAAACTATACAACAAAGCTACTGTGGTAAAATCAGCATGGTATTGGTTTAAAAAAAAATAGAACTGAGGACGAGTGGAACAGATTAGAAGATGCATACAAAACTCCAAACACACTCAGCCACCTTATCTTTGACAAAGTGGCCAAACATGTTCCCTGGAAGAAAGATAGCCTCTTTAATAAGTGCTGGAAAAACTGGCTCTCTGCATGCCAAAGCCTAAAATTAGACCCATGTCTATCATCATGCACTAAACTAAAGTCAAAATCAAAGATCTAAGTATTAAAACAGAAACACTAAATTTATTGTAAGAGAAAGTAGGTAGAAATCTTGAAGACATAGGTGTAGGCAGAGAGATCATGAACAAAATCCAAACTGCGTGGGAAAGACTTCAAAGAATCAACAACTTGGATCTCATCTCATTAAAAAGCTTTTGCACATCTAATAAAATCACAAAGAGTGAAAAGCCAACCCATATGGTGGGAAAAAAATTAGCTAATTGTCTTTCAGACAAAAAAATTATATCTAGAACATACAAAGACTTGAAAATGATCAGACCCTCCAAATTCAAAGACCCAATTTAAAAATGGGCATCTGAGATGAATTTGCACTTACCATAAGAATTTATCAAAAAAGTTTACACTGAGGAACCCAGAAATGAAAAATCGGGAAAGCCAGATCCCCTCACCCACCTGATCAAATGTAAGGGAGCTAAGACATACTCACCTAAGGATTCTTATTTAAAATATAAGACTGGCATGTACACACACACACACACAGAGCTATAATCATATACATGTTCTCACTTGAACATCAGTATAGTACACACATACTTACATGTCCACTTTACTTTTCTTTTTTGGTACCAAGAATCAAACTCAGGAACTTGTGCTTGCCAGGCAGGCACTTGTACCACTGAGCTATATCTCTGGCCCCTTTACTTAATCATTAGCCTAAAGCTACCTTCCGATAAGCACTCACTCCCCTTCCACTTCTTCATTATAAAGGCACAGGAAGAAACCAAAAGGGAAGCCATTAGGAATGCCTACATTAGGATCAACGAGCCAGAAGAGCACATCAGATATCCAGCTATCCACAAGCAAACACCTCGGTGATGGGAAAACACTTTGCCTTCTAAATAAAATGAGCTTGGGATAAAGTTCCAGGGCTGTCAGCCTTGATACCCCCTACCATTTCATCGTACCTGTCTATCCTCTCTCTTCTCCATCTTTTAAAACCTAAGTAAACCATTTTTTGTTGTACTAAACTTTGCATTTTTCAGTTCTGTACTGTGTCCAGGGTTAGAATCTGGGAACTGCATTTTCAGTAGAGCCGTGGCATGGCATGACATGGCATGGCAAACTGTCTACCCCGCATATAACAATAGTGGTAGCTGGTAACTTATTTTCTGTCTGTTGCTCCCAGAAAGACCAAGTGATTAATATTCCTTAGAAAGAGTAGCACATTACAACCTTGGGTAGTATTTCCTGAGTCTCCTAACTATTGTCTCAGGAGCCATGCAATAGTTGACAACATACTAGCAGAAAAATTTTTAAAAAAATAGAAAAATCATCTTCTAGGTCATTCTCTTTGAGTCACGTGCTCTCTTCTTAAGAAGAAGTTCAACAACTTATATCAATATATTAGTTCAGAGCATGAAGGGACACTTAAGGAGGTATCTGCAGGAAGCCAGGTCCTAACATCACAAGGAACCAAAAACATTCCTTAGTTATTTGTGTCTTTGGAAAAAGAATTCACACATGTACTCAGTTGTACAGATTACAGGCAAAGTTTATTGCAAATTGATAAATTTTTAGAGTGATGGATAAAGAGAATGAACCTTTAGCCATGAAGGTGTGGAAGCATCAAGATGGCAGTGGCCTCAAATTAAAGATAAGGCTACATTTAAATGATTAAATGAATCTTTAAGGAATATTATTTTACTCTCTCAATTCATTTTTTTTAATAAGGAAAAGTCTGTTTTGACTAACTTCAGAGGGACGAATGGTCTCATATGCTCCCTACATGAAACGTTTTTGTTTAGTTTGTTTCAAGCCATTGAAATTTTTCCAACCTCCTCATCCATGGTTTGGATGTTTTGAGGGCCTTGGACCTGATCAGCATGCTCAGAGGAAGTTACATTCTCTTGGGTTACATCTTAAAATCCATAAGCTTATTTGGATTTTATCTGTAGCTAATCATTAAGAAAATAAAGGGGCCCGGTGTCATTTTGCATGTCTGAAATCCCAGCACTCGGGAGGCTGAGGCAGGAGGATTGTTGGGAGTTTGAGGCCAGTTTGGGCTACAAAGTGAGCTGAAGACCAGCCTGAACTACATAGCGAGACCCTGTCTCAAAAAGACAGAAAACAAAGAAAGAAAGGGAAAGGAAAGGAAGGGAAGGGAAGGGAAGGGAAGGGAAGGGAAGGAAAAAAATGAGAGAAAAATAACGGTGTTTTGGCTTTTCATGTAACCGCCAGGTGCCTATTGCCAAGTCTGCAAATGTCTAATGTTCTGCTAAGAGATGAACAATAGTTTCAAAACAAAGCCCGAAAGCTATTGGGTTAAGGGATAATGGTAGAGTAGGAATGGCTCTGAACTGGAAGAAGGTGAACCAAGATTCTTGTACTCATTATACTACAACTTACAGAAAGTCCCTTTTTTCTCTTAGCCTCAATGTTTTCCTCTGTAAAATGATGTAAACAGAACTAGATTATCTCCAAGGTCTATTCAAACACTGATACTCTATGATTCTAATTTAATTATAATACAAATATTTTTTAAAACTTAGAAGAGAGAATTTATAGCCTTATTTGACACTGATTTGTTTCCTCAAAGACAAAAAGAAAAAAAAAGAATCAAATGTCACTACATTTTCTTGTATAACTTAAAATATATTTTGTCATCACTACACATTTATACTTCAATAAATCTGAATCTACAAAGTATATTTCTCATAGTTGTTACCAGAAAATCTGTGAAAGAGCTTAATTGTACATCACTTCACCACTTATTACTAAAATTATAGACAACAAAGTTAGGTAGAAATCCTATAGGCAGTCACACAGGGATAGGCCTCTGAGGGATTCATTGCAGAGGATTAGAAAACATTACAACTGTGGCAGGAGGGGCATCTGCTGAAGGCCAGGACTCAAGATAAAGTTGGAATGACCAGGCCTATGTGCCTCCCTGAAGGATAAGCAATAAATTGAAGATTGTACTCACCAGGTCCAATAAAGTCTAGATAGACATCAGTCACCCAGGTGAGTGACAAGGATCCCTTGATTCAGCCCTTCCTAAAAAAGGTCTTTGTTCTTTCCATGTACCCTTGCTATACGACCTGCCTCCCCATTGGATCAATACTACCTAAGCAGCTACACGTTTAATCTATTGGTTGCTCATACTTTTGACCCATGTGGTACCCACCTCATAATTTTGTACCCACCTCATTACTTTGCTCTGTAAAACATCCTCTGAAAAATTAGTTTGCTTGTAGGCAACCCACTTTCAGGTCCCCTGCTGTCTCTCAGGAACTATCTCTCTCAATAAGTTTGGCCTACTTTTAACCTCTGCTGTTTTTTAGAATTCATTCTTCATTCTTGATACACTTGAGAAAAACTCAGTGTATCTGACATCTAATGGGTTGGGAGTTGTATTATTTCCTCTATATCATTTGGAGGTCCGCATCAAGATAATTAGAAGAAGATGGAAAGTTCAATGTCAAATTCTCTTACTCCTTTGGAATAAGCACTACAAATTGTTCAACTCTTACATATTGAGAAAGCTCCTTAATATTTTTATGCACCTACCCCCTAGAGGCAAAATGGAATGCAGAGGGAAGTACTGATTATGATACTGTTTCAAGTCTAGAATTATACTGTAAAAGAGAAGGAAAATGGTCAGAATTACATCATGTTGAAACTTTATTTGCATTAAGAGGTAATTCTTACTTGTGTTCAAAATGTAAATATAAGTCACAGTAAAAGCAGACACCTCTGGCCCTTGAGGCACAGTCTGATGCTGCTACTATTACTGGGCCTGTGATTCCCCTCCCTTACCCTACACATCCTAAGGACAAGGTTGCCAAAACAACCTTAATTAAAGCCTCAGGTACTATTACTGAGTCTGAGGTTCCCTTCACTGGCCTTCCAGACTCTGAGGATAAACCTTCCAAGTCAACCTTAGTTGAAGCCTCTACTAGGCTATATCCATCCATACTTGATTTTGTTCAAGCTTCTCAAGGACAGTATGCCTTATAGGAGGCAGGTAGAGAATTTGGCCTTACCTCTCTCCATGTGTGTTTTTCTCTCAATGACCTCAAACTGATTTTAAAAAGATCTGGGAAAGTTTTCAGATGACCTGGTAAGTAAATTGAGGTCTTTAGGGGACTTTCTCAGATGTATGAACTACACTGGAAAGATGTAATATTACTCTTAAACATTGACTTGTAGTGAGAGACAAGCAGCATTGCAAGCTGCCATTACATTTGGAAATGAATATCATATTGTTAATTTTACGAGGCCAGAAGACAGGCAACTAAGTAAACAGCTGGTTCTTACTGAAGTCCAAACAGTCCCTACACAAGATCACTAATGGTCTACTAGGCCTGTTTTAAGTCACTTCCTGTGTAAAATAAATTTCCCTTGTAGTTCTGCTCTGAGGGTCTTGTTCCCTCATGAACTGTCTATATTTAATAAAGAAACACTTATCTATATGTAACAAAATCAATTGTGCCACATTTTCTCCCTGTCACAAAACCCAGAAAACCATAGTACATGCAAAATTAGTATCTCATCTGGACAATCACTATCAATCACACTAGGCACAATAGTTATTCCTTTTAAAACTAGATCAGCCTTTCCCAGTACAAGACCAACTGTTCTCTCCAATGGTGGACCCCAAACTCCTGTGGGAATTGAGGTAGGTTTGTCACCCTCAGTAAGAGTGTCTCTGTAAATTGCAGGAAGAAGTAATCCTGTACTTCATATTTTTCCCCTGGTTAGGGAATTTATATCCATCTTTGAGACTGTTCTTTAATCTGTTGGTGTGTTTGCTGACTGATCTTCTGACTCACAAGTTATATTACCTCTGTTCTTCTCTGGTGTGAGGAAAGACCCTTACCTCATTTTATTTGCAAATGTGTACTGTCCTTATGGATTTTAGAATGACAGTGTCTGGCCCAATGTCTCCCCTTTTGGCATCTTAGACAGGGTGCAGGCACAGGATCAAAACCCTCCATGAAAGAGGCATTGTTCCCTCAACCTGCTGCAGTCACAGCCAATGTCCCAATACATATAGCAAGAACTCTACAATTTTTTCTAATATGTTCTATTTTTCCACAATTATAACATTTTATATTACCCCTCCTGCATTAGTAAAACCAGCCATAACCTGAGCCGTCATTGTTGTTTTATGTAATTCAGTTCCAATATCCTGACAAGTTCAAATATATGTTGTAGATCAGTGGTTGATTTTACAGGATTTAAAGCTTGCTTACAGTCTAAATTAGCATTTGCATATGCCAATTATAGAATTAGAATGTCCATGGCTTGAATGTTTGAAATCTGTCTGTGAACAGCTTCTTGTAATCTAGCCACAAATTGAGTAAAGTGTTCCTTAGGGCCTTGAAGGATATGTAAGAAAGATTGCATGGGAGTCCCATCCTCTGGAATAGTTGCTCATGCCCTTTTTAGTAAATCTGCCTATTGTGTCTATAGCTCCTCAGAACCTTGGAGCTGATCCCAAAGGAGCACATAACATCCTGTCTCAGAAAACAACTTCTCATTTATTTCCAGATGTGCATTTGGACCCATCCTGTTTCTGTGAGCCTACTCTGAAACAAGACTTTTAAAGTGTACATCAAAATTAAGAAATTGAGCAGGAGACAGGCATGTTTGTGCTAAATTACTGATATCACATGGTGTCAGTGGATATGTATCCAAAACATTCTGTAGAACTCCTGCCATAAATGGGCTCTGAACCCCATTATTAATAACACTTTGTTTAATTTTTTTTAGAGTCCGAATTTCAAAAGGCACATGAGACATGATCTCCTCATTGCGATCATTTTGCTGAGTTCCAACTGGGAAACAAGTGGGGGTGCCAATGATTTCTCCTTTTGCGGATGCTTGTTCCTTTAAAATCTGTAAGTTTCTCAATAGAGCTGTATAGGATGTTCTTTTGAAAGTCTCCTGCTCCTGCCTAGGTGTCTCTGCTCGGAGATTCTTTGTTTCCTCTGCATCTGAGCAACAGGCTATTAACTGTAAACTCTGCAATGGACTTAAAACTGAACAAACTAGGTTCCAAGTTGAGAATGTGTCAGGTGAAATGACTTTTCCTATTCTATGTGCTGTTTTGAAATTTTTTCCAACTCTTTCCCAATTGTCAATATCTACATTGGCTTTCCAGGGAAACCATGAATTATATTTGGTTACCTCTTGTAACATTTTTGTTAGGTCTTTTTTTGGCACATGAGCCCCTGAGTATTTAAACAAATTTTGGAGCAGCTTTACGTATCTTTGCTCTTTGGTTGAAAGTTTTTTGCCCATTTTACTCCTGGATAAAAATGGTTTTGTCACAGCAGGAAGATTTACACCTATTCCTTGTGGAATGCTTCTCTTCCCTCCTTTCTCCAGGCATCCCTGGTGAGGTTTTTGTCCTATGAAGGTCTTCATCTCCTACACTTTCCACTCTAGGTAGACTTAGTTGTTCAAGCTAAAAACTTCCAGTCCAAGGACTATATGTCTCTCTTTGAGTGCCAGTTATTGGGCTAATAATACCTCTTAGTTGTTGCAGGCTGATCAAAGCCCTCTCACAGAATTTGGAATTCACTCAGGGCTAAGACCAATGCCTTCTCTGGGTGGCTTGTATTTATTTGGTTATCAGAAGAAGGGAGGGGAGTACTCAAGAAGGGCAGAATTACTCAAGAACTTCTCCAAGTAAGGTATAAAATTAATCCTTAAAAAGGATTAAGTTAATCCACCCAGGAGTGAGATGCCTAAGACTATAGTCTTTATCTAGTTGAGATGGGATCCAGGTGTCCTTGGCTGTAATCTTGTCCTATCATTTGAGGCTTCCCAGCTTCATCTGCCATTATAGGTTTTAATAGGGTTTAGTGACTCACAAAGGTTCATTTACTATGATTCTATTGCCCACTTCCAGATGAGCAGCCTAGACTTTGGACAGATTTACAAGTAAACATAAAAGGCCAATTGTTTAACGTAAGTCCCTGGGGCTACTTCATATTGGTCTCCATCAGGATGTAAGTTTTTCAGGTGTCATTTCTGTATGAATATATTTCCAATTGTGACTCCTAAAGTAAGCATGCAGTTATCCATCACATTATTTGAATTACTGCTTGCTTTTATTCTTGTTTGTATAAATAGGATTGAGATATACCTGGAAATCTCAGATATACTCTGCAGGTAACCTTGCTTTATATTAGTGGGCACAGTTAATGCTGAATAGCTTTTTAGGGCTCATAGGTGTACAGCCTTGCCTAGGTGTCTCTTTTTTAAAAAATAAGGTTATTGGTGTCTGCTATCCCAGTTATGTATGTTGAGAACCTATATGCTGTATTCACCTTTCTGAATACTTTTTTTCCTTATTTAATTGTAAGGAAAATTACCCTGTAAGGTAGTCTGTAAGGTATTCACACCAATGTCAATGAGGATTTTGTTGTTATTGTTCTCGTAGTGCTGGGGATTGAACCAGCATTCTCATTCCTGTTTGAGAAAACTGAGGCTCAAAAAGAAGAAAATGTGTTAGAATTGAAACCTGACAGTACAGATAAGGTAGGTAAGAAGAGTAATTCAGAAATAAAATTATGCCTAATTATCTTCTGTAATTAATACTGTTTTTAAATTTTTCTGGTTTATCATGAAAGTTCAGTTGATTTTCTTCTTGTTTTTAAGCCTCACTATCATCCAGCCTGGCCCCCTGAACTCCTGGGCTCAAGTGATCCTTCTGCCTCAACCTCCTGAGTAGCTGGGACTAAAGTTGTGCACCACGGTGTCCAGGTGATTTTCTCCTTTTGTTTACCAATTGTAATAAATAAATAGTCTGTAGATATACTTAGGGGTGTATGCACATCCCCTTCAACATCTGGAACGTGACTCTCTCTGTTACTTTCACAGCCTATTTCAATTGACTGAAAACAATTTTAATGGTTTTCCAATCTGCCTGGAAAATGGGGTTCCTCATATCTTGCAGAGTAGTAATAGAGAGAATATCTTCTTCAGAGGTAGATTCCAGCCGTGGCAAGAATGTGCTGAAGGATCTCAAAATGCTTTCCTGACAGAAAGGAGGAAAAATAGTCCCCACAAGGAGATACACACATACACACACACACACACATACACACACACACACATCTGCATTCTGTTTAGAAGCATTGTTTCTCTTTCTCAAGGTTATAGAGATAATGATAAGTTTAGCTGTGGTCTTGTGTATGTGCATATGAGTTGCGACACTATTGCCACCATTGAATATTATGTCTAGAATTATTAGATTTAAGGACTCCATATTTTTCAGTGTAAGGTTGGTGTAATCACTGAAAGCAGAAAAATCAAACTCCAAAGAACTTGTATTTACTTAGGAGAAAATGTTTGTACTCTAAAATTCTTTTCCAGAAGTTTACTAAAGATGATTGTGGCATGTATGTTTATTTGTAGGGACTTGTAACATCTGAATATACCAAACCATACAGGCAAACTCTTCCACCATTGCTACCACAACGTTTTACAGCAGAGGAATACCACCACACATAAATTTCAAGCAGAATAAAAAGAAAAGAAAAAGCTGATTAGACCGGAGATTACCTACTGAACGAGATGACGGCCACAGCTGCAGTGGAGACACCAAAAATGGAGAAAAGTGCCTCCAAGGAAGAGAAGCAGCAGCCAAAGCAGGATAGCATAGAGCAAGGCAATGCTGATTCTGAAGAGTGGATGAGCTCTGAGAGTGACCCTGAACAGGTAAGCCTTAAGAACAACAGCAATACCTGCCAACCTGGAGATGGTCAGTTGAAGAAAAAGGAGATACCTTCCAAGACACACCGTCAGCTCTGTCGATCACCCTGCCTGGATCGTCCAAGTTTCTCCCAGAGCAGTATTTTACAGGATAGTAAGCTCGACTTAGAGAAAGAATACCAAGCCAAGATGGATTTTGCTCTAAAGCTGGGCTATGCTGAGGAACAAATTCAATCAGTGCTGAATAAGCTGGGCCCAGAATCACTTATTAATGATGTATTGGCAGAACTTGTCAGACTTGGGAACAAAGGTGACTCAGAAGGGCAGGTCAATTTGAGTCTGTTAGTGCCCCGTGGGCCCAGCTCCAAAGAAAGTGCAAGCCCCGAATTGTCTCTTGAAGATGAAATAGACAGCAGTGACAATTTGAGGCCAATTGTGATTGATGGAAGTAATGTGGCAATGAGGTAAGTAAAACTTTTTCTTTTTAAATCTTTAAAAAGTTTTATGGAACTCAGTAATTTTCTTTCTTTGCAAAGTATTAGAGGAAGCCCTTAGTTGTCTGAGTCTTGCATTCCTGTAAGTGAACAGATGCTATAATGATCATGCCTTTATCTTTTCTCTCTTCTTTGAAATGGCTGTCAATTTGTTTTCAGTTGTTTTAGATAGTCTAGACATGAGTGATGCTTCACAGAAGATATAATAAGTTAGTTCTTAAGATCTGTTTTCTCATCCGTATATGTCTAGACTAATTGTCCTGTGTTCAGGCTTTTTTTTTTTTTTTTTTTTTTTCCAGTACCAGGAATCGAACTCACGACCTTGCGCTTGCCAGGCAGGCAAAATCCCCAGCTAAATCCCCAGCCCCTTGTCCTGAAAATAATGTCTTCAGAATGTCACTTGAAGGGTTACTTAGGAACTGTCAGTAACTCGTAGATGTTGTTTTTGGATTCCTTTATCTTTAAGGTACTTCATGGTCTGGTCTTCCCTCCTCTCATTTGAACACATCTTTAGCACTGATATCATTCTCTTTAATTTTCTTCATGTAATTTATGCTAATTTATACACCCACTACCTATGTTCTTATCATTTGCCAGCTTAGAATTGACTTCTTCCTTATCTTCATACCCATCAGGGTACACCACCTCCAATAAGACCACCTTATTTTTTCTGATTCTGATGATTGTTTCCAAGCTACAGTTCCTGTTGGTAGGCTGATTAATAACCCCCAAAGATGTCCGGATCCTGGTCCCTAGAATCTGTGAATGTGTTATTTTACATGGTAAAAGGGACTTTTAAAATGTTTTTAAATTAAGAATCTTGATATGGAAGAGATCATCCTGAATTACCACGGTAGGTCCAATATAATCACAAAAGACCTAATTGGAGGGAAGCAGGCAGATCAGAATAAGAAATAGTAACTACAATGGTAGAAACAAGAAGCTAAAGTATAAAAAGGGTCCATAAAGCAAGAAATGTAGTTGGCCTTGATGAGTTGAAAAAAGCAAGAAAATAGATTCTGTTCTGAAATGTACAAGGTTAATTCAATCTTATTAATTCCTTGATTTTATAATTTTTTAAAGAAGGCATTCACTTTTATTTACTAAACAACTTAAAGTTTACACATACTCTCTAGAAAATATTTAAAAATTTACTGTATGTTCTGTGGAAAAAACTGACATACTTGTGATCTCTTGAACTATAGGAATAATTTGCTGTTATTTTAAATCACTGAACCAACTCTTCAATTCATTGACTTTTTGTATTGGTTTTCATCTGAATTTCATTAATTTTGCCCCAATTTTTATAATTTCCTTCCTCATATTTACAGTGAAGTTGGATTATTCTTGTTTTTCTAGAATCTTGTGGTGCTTCGTTAGGTTATTCATATCATCTCATTCTATTTTTCTGCTGTGGGGATTTACTACTATGAACTTCCCTTTTAGGATTACTTTCATAGAGTTATATAAGTTTTGGTATGTAATACTGTCTAATTTCTTCTTTACTTTCGTCTGTGATACATTCAAAAAGGTATTATTTAACTTCTGTGTGTTTGCATAGCTTATGTTGTTTCCTTTGCCACTGATTTATAATTTCAGTACAGTATGGCCCAATAATGTGCATAGGATAATTTCAATTATTTTGCCTCTAACTAAGATTGCATTATTGGCTAGTATGTGGCCTATTTTGGAGAAGGTCCCATGTACAGCTGAGAAGAATGTGTATTCTGTTGTTGGATGGAACACCCTATAAATATCTACTAAGTCTATTTGCTCAAAGGTTTGGGTCAATTCTGATGTTTTTAGTTGATTTTTTATCTAGTTAATCTGACCATTTGTGACAGTGGGTACTGAGGTCTCCCATTGCTATCATATTCGTGTTTATCTGGTTTTTCATGTTCACTATTGTTTGTTTCATGAAGTTAGATGTACTGATATTTGGTATGCATATGTTTATAAATGTCTTACCTTGAAATACACTTTGTCTGAAATTAGGACAGCAATCCCTACTTTTTTCTGGGTTCCTGTTGCATGGAATATTGTTTTTCCACCCTTTGATTTTGAATCTGTCTGTATGTTTTTAATTAAATGAATTTTTATATGCTGGATATTGTTGGGTTTTCTTGTGTGATCTATTTTGCACATCTGGTGTCTTTTCATTGGAGAATCAAGACCATTCACATTGAGAGTTATCACTGAGAGGTATTGACTTATTCTTGTCATTGCATTATTTTCCTGTTGCTGATTTTCTCATTGTTCCCCTTTTGCTTAGTTGCTCATTCCACCAGGTATATTCATTCTTTTTGAAATATTGATATTGTTGGCTTAATTGTCTCCTCCAGGATATCCTTGATAATTTTTTGTAATGCTGGTTTGGAGCTCATGAACTTCTTAATGCTCTCCATGTCATGGACTACCTTATGTCTTCATCAATTTTAAATGAGTGTTTTACAGGACATGAAGTCAAGATTGGAAGTTGTTTTTCTTTCTTTCTTTCTTTCTTTCTTTCTTTCTTTCTTTCTTTCTTTCTTTCTCTCTTTCTTTATTCTTTCTTTCTTTCTTTCTTCCTTGCTTCCTTCTTTCCTTCCTTTTTCTTGAGACAGAGTCTCACTAGGTAGTTCAGGCTAATCTTGAACTCACTATGTAGCCCAGGCTGGCCTCAAACTCATGGTGATCCACCTACCTCCCAAATGGTAGGATTGCAGGCATACATCACCATGTCTGATGAAAGCTGTTACCTCTTAGGGTTTGAAATACTTCTTTCCTAGCTTTCTTGGACTTTAAGTTTTCTATAGAGAAGTTGGCTATAATTCTAATGGATTTACCTTTGTATGTGACTTCTTACTCTTCTCTAACAGCTTTTAAAGTTTTGTCACTGTGAAGGGCTTCTAAAATTCTAAATTAATGTGGAGGGGAGGTCATGGCTATTAGTCTTTCTATATACCTCAATTATCTGTATATTTATTTCCTTCATTGTATTTGTGGAGCTTTCTGTCATTATTTTTTTTTTTTTTTTTTTTTTTTTTGGTTTTTCTCCGGTACCGGAACCGAACTCACAACCTTGCGCTTGCCAGGCAGGTGCTTTGCCGCTGAGTTAAATCCCCAGCCCTCTGTCATTATTTTTTGAACAGCTTTTTTATGCCATTTGTGTTGTCTTCAGATTTTTTTACCTATTCTAATTTTTCTTAGATTATTCTTCTTTGCTTCATTTAGCAGTCATTGAGTCAAGTTTTTCATTTTCCCTTGTTGTTTTTAAGGTGTATTTGAGTAGTTAATGTTTGAAGTCTTCATTGTCTTCTGGTTCTGAAATTCTGTCCTCACAGTAGTCCATCTTGGTGGCCATAATATCAATATAATTTTTTATTTCCTAGATTTCTGATTGAAACATTTTCATGAACTCTAATTCTTTGGTAAACTGGTAATTCATATTTTGTATTATTTTTTAGCTCATCTGGCTTTCTATTAGTGTCTTCTGAGAACTCCTGCACCCTTTTTGGCTATTACTTTCATTGTCTGTTTAGTTACATCTCCTCTAATCCCACTTAGTATCTCTTTGATCTGTTTTGTAACCTCTGCTATGCTTTTGAGTAATTCACTTGTGTGGCTTATACTATTCTGCCATTTGGTGTCCTCTGAATTGGCTTTGGGGGAGTTGGAGTTTGAGGAGGCATTGTGTTGCCTCATTACCATGTCTCTAATGTGATTATTTGTTTATTTATTTGTTTTGCACTCATGTTTGTGGATGCTTATAGTCTAAAGACTTTGTTGCTAGTATAAAGACCTCTTTACTTGCTGTTATAGTTTATGTCTAGATGTCCACCCAAAGCCTCATGTGCTCATAGATGGGGATTTTCAGAAATGACTGTGTCAAGGATGTGTGTTACTGAGATTATGGGCATGTGGTACTTAATTAGTCCACAGATTGGAATTATCATATTTCTGGATGGTAATATCAAAAGGCTGGTAGCTTAGAAGGGATAAAAGGGAAAATCAGGCTAGCTGCTTGCTGCTCGCTGTTCACTGCCTTCTCCTTACCACACTATGAACTGTTTCTCCTCTGTGTTGTCCATCTGCCATGCCATCCTTCCTTTGTGCCAGTTGAATATGCACTGAAATGGCTATAAGCTCTGAGATGAAATAAATCTCTCCTCTTTTATCTCAACGCAATCTGAATGTTGGCTTACAGAGAAACAGTGACAATTATGTGACTCCATTAATATCAAGCAAAATACTTAAAGTAGTATTGCCTGTGACAAATTAGATATTAACATACTATAAGAACCAGTTATGTACCACCCTTAGTCCTAGAGAAGAAACCATCAATTATAATGTAAATTAAGGCAACCCAGTTATTGGCTTACACCTAATATGTACTAAATGGAACAGCTATATCTCTGTAAATGATAGAAAAGAATTCAACAGTAGTTTTGCATAGTTAATATCAAAAGACTAACAAAGCATATGGTTATATTTTTTTAAAGATTTAGGGTTTGAGAAGAGGGAATGCAAAAGAAAAACTTTGAAATATTAAGCTCTATGACCCAAGAAAGAAGAGAAGTAGTACAATGGATCTTATTGAGGAATAGAAGGATGTCTATAGAATTATGTAGAGATACGGCAAAACTGGCAAAATGTAGAAGATAAAAGAAAAAGAGGGAGAAAAAGAAATTATACAGAGAGTAAAACTGAGACAGAAATAATTAAGGGGAGAAAATTTACAAAGAGAAAAGGAAAAATTAGAGAAATAAAAGAAGAAAAAGAGATTAGCAGCAAGGCTAGAACACAAAGGAAGATAGATCCAAGTCCTAGGAAACTGATGAAGAAGACAGAAGGGAAAGAAAGAAGAAACAAAACAAAACAAAACGAACAAAAAAAACTAAAAACAATGTTCACACTCACTAGAACAAAAACACAATGAAATGAACAAAAATAAAAAAATATATTTTAAAAAGCAAAAGAAAACAAAGATTCTAAGCCTGTAGTTGTTGGGACTCTTTGTTCTCTTGGTGATCCCTGGGAGAAAACGGTGAGGGGATTTAGAAAACAAAAAAAGAGACAGAGCTAAGGTCAGGTGGAGGCCTCTTTACTGGATGGGTAAGAGGACTGAACAACAGTAGGGGCATTTACACCAGATACAAGGTTGCCTAGTGCCTAATGACTGAAATTATCCAGGCAGGATGCTTTTCTCAAGACTGAGGTAGTTTGACTGCTTTAGACACTGTGTCCTTGCCTTGCCTCTACACATATAATCAGTTTCCACCTTCAGCTGCTCCTAACATGTAGTTATCTTCCAGAGTCTCTCGTTTTGTGGCAGTGTCCAATTCAAGGCATGACTCTATGCTCACTGGTAAACAAAAGAGGCAGTCAGGACCCAGATCCATACTGGATAATCACCAGAAAGCTGGCAGTAGAAGTAGGGCTGGGTGCTAGTTCTGGGACTTTCAAATCCATGGAAGTTCAAGGTGAATCTGATCTCTGGTCAAGGGGGTGGGACCTGAGTCATTTTTTTTGTTTGTTTGTTTTGGTTTTTCTCTGGTACAGGGAACCGAACTCACGACCTTGCGCTTGCCAGGCAGGTGCTTTGCCGCTGAGCTAAATCCCCAGCCCCCTGAGTCATTTAATTTATAAAAATTTGGATGTCACTTACTAGCCTGACCATGGTTTCTTGATCATGGATGTCCTCCATAGTTTTCCCTCACCCGGTCACTATTGGTTTTTAACATTGGGAGCCTTGACGTGAGTCAGCCCATGGCTGTTCTGAGTCCCAGGTTCATCTGGCCCCTCCCTAGAATGGCATCTGACTAAATACTCTCTCCAGGGAATACAGCAAACACTTGGACTGGAGTCACTCACCAGCTGTTGTAACTCACAGCATCCACTAGCCCATTCTACTGGTGTGTTTCTCCCTGAAGTCCTCTGGAATCACTCACTTTCACTGTGTCTCTGTAGATTCAATCCTCCTTTCTTGTGCGCCATGAGCCAGGACAGAAATCTAAGGAAAACATGTAGATTGCCCCTTCCTTTTTCTGCATCGTGATCTGTGTCTCCAATTTCTCTGTAGGCTTCAATTTTCCTGTCAGATTTTTCCTGGTTCTCAGTGATCCACCTCCTTCCTTCTTTTCTTCCCTAAATTGCTATTTTTTCATTGTCTAGATTCTCAATTATGTACAGTAAAACTTTTTTAACAGTTTCAACCTTTAATCATTACTCTTATGTATTGTGCTATAATGTTGGTAACACACTGGGATGTGGAGGAAGTGAGAAAGGAAAAATGAACAGAAAAAAGGTTTTAAATCAGTAGGGATAAAAAAGGTTGTCAATAGGTTCAAATCAGACAAGAGATCCATCTTTGTTGGAATTATTTTTACAGCTGAAGTCAAGAGCTAGTGTTGAGGGGGTTTTAGAAAATATTTGTGGGAATGGGAGGAGTGGCATGGAAGGATGTATAATTATAGATTGAGGAAGGCTGAGAGACTGCTGAAACCTGTTAATATGTTGGTAGTTATTGTTTGGTTCCTCTTTGTACAATTTTGTTAAGGATTACCTGGACATGCACATGAAAGGTACTACTTAAATTAGAGGACTGATTAATTCTTACTCTCTTTTGCACCTATACAGAGAGGCTTCCTCCACAAGCCTGTTATGGCTTGTGTATAGATGTCCCTCCAAAGCTTCATGCAGTTTTAGGCTTTTCATAGGTGGTTGGATCTAGAGTGTGTGATGCTGGGATTGTGTGATACTGGGATTAAGGGTGTGTGATTACTGCATTAGTCCACTGCTTGGTTTGAAATAATTATGGATGTGGATAATGGGAAGGTTCATCCTGGGTGTGAGTGATACCCACCCTAAGGGCATGTAGCTTGGATAGAATATAAGGGACAGAAAGAGGGCTACCTGCCATGAACTATTTCTCCTCTGCAATGCCCTTCTTCCCTGCCATCCTACCTTGGAGCGAGCTCATTATAGGTGGAAAACTCTACAAGCTGTGAGCTGGAATAAATGATTCTTCCTTTAATTTTGGATGTTTGGTATTTTGTCTTAGCAACAAGAAAAAAATATCCAAGATAAGTATCCAAAAGTATCCAAGACATATGGACAGAGAGAGAGAGAGAGGGAGAGAGAAAGGAAGAGAGGGAAGATAAGAAGATAACAAAGAGAGGTAAATAGAAAAACATAGGAAGAGAGGAGGAAAGGAATAAAAAGACAAAAACAGAAGGAAAAAAGATACAACAGAAAAAAAAATCAGTGTCCCCATGGTTCCACTTACATTACAATCTGAGTTCAATTGTAGGTGTGCAATCTAATTCCCCAACTGTGTGGTTTGATTAATTACCTTTCTTTGAGAAAGGTTTGTTCAATGAGATGGCTGTCTCTGCCTGCCTCCTGGCTGCAAAAATTGCTCTGGATGTGGCTAATTGTAGCTTTAGTCTCTGTCCCATGATCTGACCACCTCAGGTATTTAGTAGGGGAAGGATGCAGTGTAACTGACCCAGCTTCTGGTTCATTGTCAGTTTCCACTTGTTCCCTATCATTTCCCTGCAAGGTAAATTCCGTGATCATATCTGTGTTTTCCATCCACTAGCACGTCGCCTAGTATGTGTCTGGACATCTTCTGACCCAGGCATCATTCTCAATCTGTCTTCCTATGCTTCTTTTACACTTCACTCCCCCAGAGGTTCACTCTCCAGCCCAATTTAGTAAAACCCTAGGCTTTTCTGCCTCTAGCAGTTTTTTTCCCCAAGGGAGTTGGGGGCTCTTTTGTAGGAGTTTGCCAGTAGGCACAGGAAACACACAGAATGTCCTGTGAACACAACCCTCCAGGTGCATGGAGAAGGAATGGACAAGTCAGTATTTCTGTGTTCATTTGACCTCTTCTTTCCCTGGGGTCCTGTCTCTTCCACACACTACTTGATCAAGCAGCTCCCAGGTTGCAGTTTTCTCAGTGCTCAGATTCCTGTTTCTAAACATGCCTGCTTCTTCTAGATGTTGTTTGCTCATACAGGGCACCAGGCTCAGCCCTCTCAGCGCTCTGATTCATGTTCCTAATCAGAGCGCATAGAGGACTAAGCCTGGTGGATCATGTTCCTAAATCAGAGTGGTGGACTTGTTTTCAAATTCCTGAGGGCAGTCTGCATCTTCTCACACAATTCTCTCTAGCCTTTATTTTTTCTGAAGGTCTGACCTATGAATTTCTCACTTACCCTGCCCCTCTTCCAGATGGAGAGGGTAGAATAATTGGGCACCTATTCTACCAGGCAAACCACCACTGTAATGCCAGATCCTTACTTCAGGAAGCCTAATTTTCTCCTAAGATGGCATGCAAATTGGACCTAGGAGGTAAGGGGTGCTGCAGTCCGGGAGCAGTGAGGATTTCCTTTCTGAGATCCCTGATATTAGATCCTGGTACAGTGAGTTTCTTCTTCCTATTATATTCCCATATCTGGTTTTCTCTATAGCCTTCACCTCAGTGTACCTGCATTCCTCTGGTGTGTGTTTCAGGGTCTTTCTCCATTGCTGCCACCACATAACCTGCAATAATGGTCACTGCTTCATGTTCATTTTCTTGATATAAAATATTTTATTGCTATTTTGCTGAATATATTTATTAGCTCTAAATGTCTTTTGGTGGATGGAGTCTTTAGCGTCTTCTAGGTATAGAAGCACATCACCTACAAACAAGGATAATTTTACTTCTTCCTTTCCCATTTGTATCCTGTTATTTATTTCTTGCCTAGTTGTTGTAGTTAAAGTTTCAAAAACTTTATTGAATAGGAGTGGTTAGAGTGATTCTTCATTTTAGAGGAAATCCATTCAGTTTCTCCCCATTCAGAATGACATTGGCTGTGAGTTTATTATACATAGTCCTTATTATATTACAGAATGAGCCTTCAGTGCCTACTTTCTTCGGAGATTTTTATTACGAAGGGATGTTGAATTTTACTGAAAGCTTTCTCTACATCAGTTGTGATGGTTGTATGACTTTTATCCTTGATTCTACTTACATAGTGTATTACATTTATTATTATTTTACATATGTTGATTCACCCTTACATCCTCAGAAGGAAGCCAATTTGATCATGATGTATGATGTTTTTGATGTGCTTCTTTATTCAGTTTGTTAGTATTTTATTAGGAATTTTATATCTATGTTCATCAAAGATATTGGTCTATATTTTCTTTTTAGTTCTTATTGGTATGGGGAGATGTTGGCCTTGCACAACCAGTTTAGAAATGTTGATTCTCTTGGAATAATTTGAAGAACAATACTGTTACTTCCACATTAAAGGTCTTGTAAAATTTACCAGTGAACTTGTCTGGGTCTTGGCTTTCCTCTGTTGGGAAACATTTTATTATTGCTTCAGTCTCATTGCTTCTTGATCTGTACAGGTTTTATTAAATCATATTGATTCAGTTTTGGTAGGTCATATGTCTTTAGGAATTTATGCATTTCTTCCAAATACTCCAATTTATTGAAATACAGGTTTTCAAACTAGTTCCTTTTTGTAGCCATTTCACCCTGAGCACACCCAATCTCATCAAAGCAGTTTCCATAATTCTCTTGATTTCAGTGGTGTCTGTTTTAACATTCCCTTTTCATCTCTAATTGCATTGATGTGGTCTTCTCTCTCTTCCTTTTGGTTAGTTTGGCTAAGTGTCTATCAATCTTGTTTTATCTCTTCATTTTTTGTTTGTTTGTTTGTTTTTTAGTTTTTTAGTTTTTCTTCCGGTACCAGGAATCAAACTCATGACCTTGCGCCTGCCAGGCAGGCGCTTTACCGCTGAGGTAAATCCCCAGCCCCATTGTTTTATCTCTTCAAAGCATCAACACTTTGTTTCATTGATCCTGTATACTGTGCTTTTACATTCTATCTCACTTTTTAGCGCTAATCTTTATTCTTTCTTTCAGTTGCTTTTGGTTTTGATTTGTTCTTGTTTTTCTAAGGTTTTGTGGTGCATCATGACGTTGTTTATTTAAGAGCTCTCTGAATTTTTTATGTAGGCATTCAGAGATATAAACTTTTCTCTTTTAGCTGCCTTTGCTGCATCCCAAGTGTTCTGGTATATTGTGTTTCCAGTTTCCTTTATTCTGGGCATTGTCTATTAATGAGGCTTTCCACTGTGCTTTTCATTTGGTTTATTGCACTTTTGATTTGCAGAATTTCTGTTTGGTTCTTCTTCATTATTTCTTTTTGTTTTTTAACTTTATATTTTCTTAGTACATATTTTTCATACATATTGATGACATGCATCATAGTGAATTTGTACCTATACATAATATATCTAGATTCTTACTTTTTTCCCACTCCCACTCCTCCCTTCAGCCTTCATTCCTCTTCCATTTTGTTTCCTTCTCTTTTTCCTTTTTTGTTTCCATTTGTTTTCTTCTATTTGGTTTTCTTTTCCCTTCCTTACCTTCCACATCCCTCCTCCCTTGTTCCTCTTCCCATCTGAGTATGTTCTTTCTACTTCCCAATATTTATCCTCCAGTATGTTCCTTATTTACCCTTTGGGTTTATCACACAAAATAAACAAAGCAGTAATTAAACTTGTGGGTCCAATTAGTTTCAGTTACAATAATGATCTCAAGATGCTTCCATTTTCCTACAAATGACTTAAGTTTATCTTTCTGTACAGGACAGAAGTACTCCACTGTATATAAGTACCACATTTTTATCTATTCATCTGTTGATGGAACTTCCAGTTGTAGATTTTTGAGGGCTCACTGAAATGTTTTCCATAGTGGTTGTGCCAGTTTATATACCCAACAGCAATAGCAAGGATTCCTTTTTCCTAATAGCCACACCAATATTTGTTTTTTTATTATTATTTTAAAGAGAAAAAAACAAAATAACAAAAATAAAACAACACAAAAACTATAACAACAACACAGAATTTCAAAACAAGATAATAGGAAAAAACAATGGCTGTTCTAGTCCTTATTATCTTCCAAGTAGTTGCTCAGGTTACCACATATAGGTATGCAAGATTGATGAAACAATTAAACATTTACTGTTCCTTTCAATAAACCAATAGAAATTAGTAGTACAATTATGTTAACTACCTTGTGTATAAATACCCTAACTTATATATATGTCCCTTCCTTCTTTCTTTCTTTTCTCTTCTCCCTCATCTCAGTTGTTTTTTGCTGTTGAGCACTTTCTTTGCCTTTCATAGTATCTATTGTACCTTTCAGTTTTATTTACCCTTTCAGGTTCTTACACTAGGCAGACAATACAGTGTTTACACATGCAGATCTGATTTATTTCACTTATGAGTATGGGTTCTAGCTGCATCCATTTACCTATAAAAGCCTCGAGTTTATCTTTCTTTATAGCTGAGTAATACTCCATTATATAAAAGTACTACATTTTTCTTACACACCCCTCAGTTGATAGGCATTTGGGTTGTATCCAAGATTTTGCTATGACAAATTGTACTGCTATAAACATGGGTGCACATATATCACTGTGGTGTGATGTTTTTACTTCTTTGGGGGAAATACTCAGAAGGGGAAGGCCTGAGTTAAATGGGACCTTTAGTCCTAATTTTTTGAAGAATCTCCCGACTGATTTCTAAAGTGGTTGCACCAGTGTACATTGCCACCAACAGTGGACAAGGGTTCCTTTTTTCCCACATACGCTCCAGCATTTGTTTTTGGTTGATTTCTTGATGCTAGCCATTCTTACTGGGGTGAAATAAAATCTCAGTGTTATTTAATTAGTGTCTGTTGAATGACAAATGATGTTGAACATTTTAAAATGTATTTATTGGCCATTTGTATTTCATCATTGGAGAAATGTGTATTCATCTCAGATGCCCATTTGTGGATTGGGTCTTTCAATTTAGGGGGGCTCTGAGTTTTTCACTTCTTTTGTATGTTCTAGATATAACTCCTTTGTCTGAGGGACAGTTAGCTAAAATGTTTTTTTACTCTGTGGGTTGTCTTTTTACTTTATTGGTGATTTCCTTTGAAGTATAAAGGCTTTTTAATAGGATGAGATCCCAATTATTGATTCTTTGAAGTGTTTCCCATGCAGTTTGGGTTTTGTTCATTAAAACTGTGCCTACACCTATGTCTTCAAGATTCTGACCATCTTTCTCTTCCAGTAAATGTAGTGTTTCTGCTTTAATATTTAAATCTTTGATCCATTTTGTCTTTAGTTTAGTGCATGGTAATAGACATTTGTCTAGTTTTAGTCATTGGCATGCAGAGAGACAGTTTCTCCAGCACCATTTATTAAAGAGACTATCTTTCTTCCAGTGAACATGTTTGGCTCCTTTGTGAAAAATAAGGTGGTTGATTGTGTTTGTAGTTGTGCCCACATCTTCTAATCTGTTCCACTGGTTCTCAGGTCTATTGTTTTGCCAGTACTAGACTAATTTTATCATAGCAGCTTTGTAGTATAATTTCAAATCAGGGATTATGATGCCTACTGACTTTCTTTGCTTCCCAGGATTGCCTTCATTATCCTAGGTTTCTTCTGGTTCCAGATAAATTTAAGGAATATTTTCTCTAGTTCTGTAAGGTATGCTAATGTTATTTTGATTGGAATTGCATTAACTCTGTATAACAATTTTGGAAGTATGGCCATTTTCACTATGTTGGTTCTTCCTATCCATGAGCAAGGGATATCTTTCCATTTTCTGATATCTTCTTTAATCTCCTCTTTCAGAGTACTGTAATTTTCAGTATAAAAATCTTTTACTTTCTTTGTTAGATTGCTTCCTAAGTATTTCATTTTTTGGATGCTATCATGAAGGGTGTGGTTTCCCTAATTTCTCTCTCA
>NW_004955475.1:5140561-5142049 GCF_000276665.1 Chinchilla lanigera
ACAATTCAGCAGTGAGTCCATCAGGACCTGGGCTTTTCTTTGGTAGTAAATTTTTAATTACATTTTCAATCTCATTAACTGATATTGACTCATGCAGAATTTTTTTATGTCCTTGATTTAGCTTTGGTAATTCATACATATCTAGGAATCTGTGCATTTCTTCTGTGTCTTCCATCCTATGAAAGTGAAGATTTTCCAAGTAGGTATTGGTGATCTTCTGAATTTCCATAGGCTCTCTAGTGACTACACATTTATGATTCCTCGATGCATGAATTAAGTCTTTTCTTTCTTGTTTTTTGATAAGATTCACTAAGATTTTCTCAGTTTTATTTATTTATTCAAAGAATGAACTCTTTGATTCATTAATTCTTTATATTTTTTTGGTTTTGTGTTAATATCTGCTCTGATCTTTATAATTTCCTCCCTTCTATGGACTTTGGGTTTGTCTTGCCCTTGCTTTTGTAGAAACTTGAGGTGTAACATTAGATTGTTTATTTGTGCTCATTCTGTTTTCCTGATGTGATTCACTGCTATAATTTTCCTGCGTAGGACTGCATTCATTGCATCCCATAGGTTCCAGTATGTTATGTCTGCAGCCTCATTTAGTTATAGATATTATTTAATTACTTCCTTATTTAATTTGTATGCCATTGATTGTTTAGGAGGGCATTATTTAATTTCCAAGTATTTATGGAGTTTTTGCAGTTACTTTTGCCATTAATTTCTAATTTCATTTCACTATGGTCAGATATTATGCATGGGATAATTTCAATTCTTTTGCATTTATTTAAGCATATTCTGTGGGCTAGTATATGGTCTATTTTAGAGAATGCTCCATGTGCAGCTGAGAAGAATGTGTATTCTGATGATGTTGTGTGGAACAGTCTAAAAACATCTCCTAAGTACATTGTTCACAGATTTGGTTGAATTCTGTTCTTTCTTGGCTCATTTTTTGTCTAATTTGTCTACATCTTTGTGACAATGAGGTATTGAGATCTCATATTACAACTCTGTTATTGCTTATTTGCTTTTTTCATTTCTATTAATAATTTTCTTATATAGTTGGGTGCTCCTATATTTAGTGCATATATATTTATTACTGTTATCTCTTCCTCTTGAAGTTTGCCCCTAACAAGTAGGTCACCGTCTCTATCCCTTTTGATTATTCTTGGTTTGAAGTTCCCATTCTCTGCAAAAAGAATAGCTAGTCCAGTTTTTTTCTGGGTTCCTATTGCATGGTAGATTATTTTTTGTCCTTTGATTTTCAATCTATGAATTTCCTTTTGCATTAAATATGTTCCTTGTATGCAGTATATTATTGGATCTTCCTTATTGATCCCCTCTGGCAGTCTGATTATTTTGATTGGTGAATTGAGGCCATTTACATTGATAGTTATAACTGGTATGTATTGGCTTATCTTTCCCATGATATTTTCCTGCTGTTGGTTCCCTGCTTTTCCACTCTGTTTAATTGCTTGCCCTGCATGG
>NW_004955475.1:5142859-5152693 GCF_000276665.1 Chinchilla lanigera
CTATTCTTCTATCTGTGCTCATCAACATTTGTTACCCACTCTTTCTGGAGTGAGATTGAAACTCAGTTATTTTTTATTTTGCATTTCTCAAATGATCAGTGCTGTTGAGCATTTTTTTCATATATTTGTTTCTTATTTATAATTCATCATCTGAGAAATGTCATCTGAGAGATGCCCATTTTTTTGATTGTGCCATTTTCTTATTTACTTTTCTAGTTGCTGAGACAAAATTCCTGACACTCAGAGTTAAAGGATGAAAGGCTTATTTGGATCACAGTATGTAGAGGTATCAGTTCATGGTTGGCTGGCTCCAAGGCAGGGTGGTACGGCAGAGGCTCATCAAAGAGGAGAAATAGTTCAAGTGGACAGAAGGCACCAAAGCAGCAAGGTAGTGAAGAAGAATCTTTCCCACATGATGCTTTCGACCCCTTATATTCCATCCAGGCTACTCACCCTTCGGAAAGTTGGCACTCATAGCCAACTCAAAATTTGTTGTCCATCCTTAATCCCAGCATCATACACTCTAGATGAAGTCACCTCTGGAAAGCTCCACCTATGACTGCATGAGACTTTGTAGGGACATCTAAATACAAGTAATAACATTCTGCCTCTGGACCTTTCAAGATTCATGCACATCCCTTTATGCATTAGGTATTTAATCCAGCTATAAGAGTTGTCAAAGATCTAACAGTTTCAGTATTGATGAAAAACCAAATCTAAAGTCCTTCCTAAGATTTAAGGCAAACTCTTAGCTGCAAGCCCCTGCACAAATTAAAAGAAAGTTAAACACTTCTAATATACTTTAGCACAAGATATACATTTCCATTCCAAAAGGTACAAATGAGGGGATAGAAAGGAATGGGAACAAAGCAAGACCAAATTCCTGTAGGGAAAGCATTAAATCCTACAGTTTCAGATCTAGCATCTGGTGAAATCTGTAGCAAAATATCAGTTCCAAGAGGCTTGGGTAGCTCTGTTCCATGGCACTTCTGATGGCGGTAGCTCATATGGCTTCTCTCTTGGGCCTACTTTACTCACTTCTTGCAACTTTTCTTCAATAATCTGTACTCATGACTGCACCAAACTTTTGTCCCAATGCACTTTTGGCTTTACATTCATAGCTTCACATATTGCCCTCAGGGGCACAATGCTTGGCCTTCCAGGCCTTCTTCTGAAATATGAATGGAAGCCTTCCTGACTCAATAACTCTTGTATTAGTCATGCACCACAAAACAGCACCACGTGGTTGATGTCAAAGTCTACTGCCAGCTGGAGCAGTAGCCAGGCTTCCTTCTTTCTGAGCTTTAGGCATTGAGTCCCTGGCTTGCCAAGCACTATGAACCCAATTCTGAAGAACAACTTCCTATGCTGCCACCATTGTGGAACATAGTGCTCTGGAGGTTTTTTCAAAGTAAATTCTTTCATCTGTGTAATAGTGAGTCTACAAATGCTGGAGTTCTTTCTTGTTCTTGTGATGTCCTCAGGCCATCTTTTCTACTGTCCCATTCCTTCTCAGCAAACAAGTTCTCCTCTTTTCCATTTTTTCAGTCTGCAACTTTACTGGAGTTTCCTTTCTGACCACAATCACCACATTTTAACTCATTCTGCTGCCCTCTTTGCTCTTGATTCTCAACATAAATCTGGCTAAAAGCCCCCAACAGTAGCCATGCCACTACTTCAGCATTAGAGTGCCTTGAAATTTCTTTTGCAAGATTTATTAGTTGCTACCTTTAGTCTCAGCCTCAGGCAGTCTGTGTACCTGAGCAAAGTAAAGACAAATTTTCTGCCAAAGCATAGCACACATGA
This sequence comes from Chinchilla lanigera, assembly GCF_000276665.1. Classification (NCBI taxonomy): domain Eukaryota; kingdom Metazoa; phylum Chordata; class Mammalia; order Rodentia; family Chinchillidae; genus Chinchilla; species Chinchilla lanigera. The sequence continues at coordinate 5,144,666 of NW_004955475.1, forward strand.
CCTGGAGTCCAACAACCAAAGCTGTCCTTGTTCCTAACTGAAAAATCCTGAGCCTGATTTTACTGTCTGCATTTCTATCAACAATCTGGACTTCTGAGCTCTTACCAGAATCTCCCATCAAGTACAGCTTAAACGATTGCAGCGATACTCACTCAGCCAGCATCTCCAAACCTTTCCAAACTGTTCCTACAAACCACTTCCAAAGGTTCCTGAACCACATGGTCAGGTACAGTCACAGCAATGATCCCACTCACAGTATCAAAATCTGTCTTAGCTTCTTTTCTAGTTGCTGAGATGAAATACCCAACAACAAAAGTTAAAGGAGGAAAGATTTTTGGCTCACAGTTTATGGAAGTGTCAGTCCATAGTTCACTGTCATGAAGGCAAGGTGGCATATTAGAGGGGAATCACAGAGGAGAAACAGTTAATGGCAATAAGCAGGCAGCAAAGGAGTGAAGTAGTAGAGAAGTGACCTCTTTCTGTTCCTACCCACTATTTGGACAGGTAGCACTCATACTCAGGGTGGGCCACCCTTGATCCCAGCATCACATACTTAATCCCATATCACATAATTTAGATGCAACCACCTCTGAAAAGGCCACCTATAACTGCATAAAGCTTGGAGCAGGCATCTACATACAAGTCATAATAGTTTTTAAATTCTGAGGGTCTTATTTTTTTGAGTTCTTTATGTATTCTAGATATTAGTCCTTTGTCTGATGAATAACTGGTAAAATAGTTCTCCCATTTTGTGCATTGTCTCTTCACTGTGTTGGTGGTTTCTTTTGCCGTGCAAAACCTTTCCAGTTTGATGTAATCCCAGTTGTTGATTTTTTGTAATATTTCTTGTGTTATTGGGCTGGGTTTTGTATATAAAGTCTTTGCCTATTCCTATGTCTTCAAGAGTTTTACCTAATGTATATCTCAGCAGATTAAGAATTTTTGTTTTGATATTTAAATCTTTGATCCATTTTGATTTTAGTTTAGTGCATGATGAGAGATATAGGTTTAGATTCAATTTTTGGCATGTGGAAAGCCAGTTTTTCCAACGTCATTTATCAAAAGGATTATCTTTTTTCTGGGGAAGGTGTTTAGCCCCTTTATCAAAGATAAGATGTCTGAGTATACTTGGAGTTGTTTCTGCATCTTTGATTCTATTACACTAATCTTCAGGTCTGTTTCTTTCCCAGTACCAGGTTGTTTTTCTCACAGTAACTTTATAGCGTAAATTCAAATAGGGGATTGTGATGCCCTGCTGTATTCCCCTTATTTCCCAGAATTGCTTTTGCTATTCTAGATCTCTTCTGGTTTTATATGAATTTTATTGTTGTTTTCCTCTAGTTCTGTGATGTATGCTATAGGTATTTTGGTTGAGCTTCAGTTAAATCCGTATATTAGTTTTGAGAGTATAGCCATTTCTACTATATTGGTCCTACCTATCCAAGAACAGGGGATATATTTCCATTTTCTTTTTGCTCCTTTTTTTAAAAATTAAGTTTAATAGTACTTCCTGATATGCACAATGATCATATTCATCATAGAGAATTTGTGCCTGAATATGGTATATATTGATTCCTCTTTTTTTAACAACCCCCTTTCTTCCCTTCAACTCCTCTTTCCCTCCTCATTTACAAAGCTTTATTTCTGTTTCATACTTTTTAAGTATTATTTTCCTTTTCCCTTCCTTCCATTCCCCTTTCATCCATCCATAGTGCCTCTTTCCTTTTAAAAAATGTCTTCCCAACATAGGGGTAGGCAGAGAGTTCATGAACAAAATCCAAATTGCACGTGAAACACTTGAAAGAATTAACAACTGGGATCTCATCCTACTGAAGTTTCTGCACATTTAAAGAAATCACCAGCAGAGTAAAAAGAAAACCCACAAACCTGGAAAAAATTTTAGCTGACTGTCCCTCAGACAAAGGGATTCTATCTAGAACATATAAAGGCGCTTATACCGCTGAGCTATATCCCCGGCCCTCTTAAATTTTGAGGTTCAATATTAAGTTATTTATTCATTCTCATTTGGTTTTCCTGATGTGAGGATTCACTGCTATAAATTTCTCTTAGGACTACTTGCATCCCATAACTTCTGGTATGTTGTATTGGCATTATTATTTAATTGGAGATACTGACATTTTACTTTCATCTTTAATTTTGTCTGTGACCCACTGGTTGTTTAGGAGGGTGTTGTTTATTTTCCATGTTTTTACATTTTCTTGTGGTTTCTTTTACCACTGATTTCCATTACCATTGATTTCTATTTTCATATCAATATGCATGGAATAATTCCAATTCCTCTGAACTTACATAAGCATGTTTTATGGGATAATATGTGGTCTATTTTGGAGAATATCCCATGTGCAGCTGAAAAGAATGTGTATTCTGATGTTGTGGGGTGGAACACTCTGTAGACATCTACTAAGTCCATTTGTTTATAAGTTTGGTTTAGTTCTGATATTGCCTTGTTGATTTTTTGTCTAGTTGATCTATTTAATTGTGACAGTAGGGTATTAAGGTCCCTCATTAAAATTATGTTAGTGCTTATTTGATTTTTCATGTCTATTAATATTTATTTTATGTAGTTGTGTGCACCATAATTTGGTGCATATATATTTATGATTGTTATCTCTTCTTCTTGGAGTTTTCCACTAACACGTATGTAGTGACCTTCTTTGTCTCTTTTGACCAGTCTTGGACTGAAGTTCCTATTGTCTGAAAATAGAACAGCTACTCATGCTTTTTTCTGTGTTCCTGTAGCATGAGTACTGTTTTCCATCCTTTCACGTTCAGTCTACGGATTTCTTTTTGAGTGAAATGTGTTTCATCTATGCAGCATATTGTTCAATCTTGCTTCTTGATCCAATTAGCCAGTCTGTTTCTTTTGAATGTTGAATTGAGACCATTTACACTGATGGTAATAACTGATATATATGATTTATCAGTCTCATTATTTTCCTGGTTTTGGTTACCTGTCTTTCCCCATGGTTTAGTCGCTTGACCTGCCTGGTAGCTACTTTCTACTGGTGCTCTTTTTGTGGTCCTCATTTTCTCTTTCTAATGTATCCTTCAGAGCATTTTGGAGAACTGGCTTTGTGGACATGAATCTCTTCAGTTGTTTGTCATGAAAGCACCTTATTTCTTCATTGATTTTAAAAGATAGTTCTGCAAAGTACAACATTCTTGGGTGGAGGTTGTTTTCTTATATGGCTTGAAATACCTCAATCTCAATTTCTCTCTCTTTTCTCTCTCTCTCCCCCGTCCCCTCTGGTTAGATCCTTCTTTGGATTTGGTTTCAGAAAAATGCTTATTTCTAGGAATGACTTTGGGAGTATTGCTTTCCTTTCAAATTCCTTAAAGATGTTGAGGAGTAATGGCATTACATTTCTCTAAAAATTTTTGTGGAGTTAAGCAGATAATCCATCAGGCCCTGGGATTTTTTTCTTGGTAATTTTTAAATTACTTTTTCAATTTCACTGATATTGTGTTATTTAGAACTTTTATATCTTCTTGATTCACGTTTGGTAATTCATGTGTATCTAGGAATCTGTCCATTTCTTCTGTGCTTTCCATGTTACTGGAGTACAGGTTCTTGAAGTAGGTACTGATAATCTTCTAGAATTCTGCAGGATTCATTGAGATTTGGGCCTTTTAATTCCTAATTGCATGAATTTGGTCTTTTGTTTCTTTTTTTGATAAGGTTGACACGGGTCTGTTTAAATTTTTAATCTTTCAAATAAACAACTCTTTGATTCCTCAATTATTTCTACTGTTCTCTTAGTCTCAATTGCATTAATTTCTTCTCTGACCTTTATAATTTTCTCCCTCATATGTGCTTTGCATTTAACTTGCTCTTCTTTTCTAGAAACTTGAGCTTCAATATTAGGTTATTTAAGCTTGTCCTGTTTATCTGATGTAGGAATTTGTTGTAAAAGATTTCCCTCATATGACTATTTTCATTGTGTCCCATAAGATCTGGGTAATTTGTATTGCTATTATCATTTAATTATAGAAACTGTCCAATTTCTTCTTTAATTTCATCTATGACCTATTGGTTACTCTGGAGGGTGTTATTTAATTTCCGTGTGTTTATGTATTTTTTTAATTTCCTTTTTCCTTTGATTTCTGGTTTCACTGAAATATAATATGATACTATGCATGGTATACTTTCCATCCCTTTGCATTTACTTAAGCTTGCTCTAGGAGATAGTATTCACTCTATTTTGGAGAAAATCCACAGGCTGCTGAGAAGTATGTGTATTCTACTGTTGAGTGGAACACTCTGCACATATCTAGTAAATGCATGGGTTCAAAGGTCTGCTTCACCTCTGAGATTTCATTATTTTTCTGTCTGGTTGATTGATCTATGTATGACAGTGGAATATTGAGTTCCCCCATTATAAATATCAATGTTTACTTGATTTTTCATATCCATTAGTGTTTGCTTTATATAGTTAGTTGTGCCAGTATTTGGTGCCTATGTTAATGATTGTTGTCTCTTCCACTTGAGTTGTTCCTTCAACAAGCTTTTAGTCTACTTTGTCTACAAATAAAATAGCTATCCCTGCTTTTTTCTGGGTTCATGTAACATGGAGTATTATATTCCATCTTTTCTCTTTTTGTCTATGAATTTCTTTCTGTGTTAAATGTGTTTCTTGTATGCAGCATATTGTTGGATCTTGTTTCTTGCTGCATTCTGCCAATTTCTTTCTTTTGATTAGTGAATTAAAACCTTTCACATTGATGGTGAGAAGTGATATATATTGCTTTACCCTTGTCATATTATTCTATTATTCTCTTTATTTCCCTTCTGCTTAATTGCTGGCATAGCTGGCTTTTGACTTTTTAGTCTGTTCCAGGATCTTGCTTCTTCAATTTATTTTTTATTTTTAATTTTTTGTGGTACCAGGGATCGAACTCACAACCTTGTGCTTGCCAAGCAGGCGCTTATGCCACTGAGCTATATCCCCAGCCCTGCTTCTTCAGTTTATTAGGGATGAAAAGCTGCTACCTGTTTTGCCTAGCATCCATTTCTTTGGTATTCAACTATAGTATTATTTATGACACCTCAGACAATCTAGTTATTGGCATACAAGAAAGACTGATTGATCACAACAGCTACGTTCCCTTGACTAAAGTCTGTCATAACAATAGCACTAAGCACAGACTGTAGAATAGGAAACTGTGATAACTATTAATTTGCTGACTTTAATCACAGGTATGATATATACAGTTATAAAATACAATCTTAAACAAATCAGAAAATTATGTATAGTAAAAGTCTACTCCATAGAATGATTTTAGGCTAAGGGGAGAAAATTTAAAAGGGATAAGAAGGAAAAAAAAAAAAGAGAAATACAAGAAAAGAAAGTGATTAGAAACAAGGCTGAAAGACAAAGAAAGATTACCCATGCCTTGGGAAATGTGTTAAAAAGACAGGAGGCAAAAAAAGAAGAAAAATAATAAGAACTAAAACATTAAAAAAAGAAAACTAAAATCAATGTTCAGATGATCAACCCAAAAAAACCCAAAAGTGAAGAAAAAAGAAATTGTTTTATGATTTCAAGCATCTGGTTATCTTCTGGGATCTACACTTTTATGGTAGTATCCAATTCAGCATGTGGCTGTAGTCTTACTGGTAGACAAAGGAGGTAGTCGCAGCCCTGATCTGTGCTGGATAACCCCAGCAAGCCTGCAGTAGGATTATGGTGGGATCCTGGATAATTTCAAAAAGCCTGCATTTGGATTAGCACAGGTTCTGGTTCTGGTACTTTCAAATCCACTGAAGTTCAGGCTGATCTTGGCCTCTTGTCGTGGGGTTGGGGGCTGAGTCATTAGCTTGTAACAATCGGGGTGTCTCTTGCTAGCTTCACCATTGCTCTGTGACCCTGGACATCTCCCATGGTTGTCCCTCAGCTAGTCACTGTGTTTTTAACACTGGAGGCCCTGAGATGAAGCCAACCCATGGCTATTCTGAGATCCTGGTTCAGCTGTCCACGCCCTAAAATGCTATTCAACCAAGCACTGTCTCCAGAAGACACTTCAATGGCTTGGGCTGGAGTCACTCACCAGTTGTTTTAGCTCACAGCATCTTCTGCTCCATTCCACTGGTGTGTTTCTCCCTGGAGACCTCTGGAGTCTCCTGTTTTCACTGTGTTTCTATAGATTCTATCTTCTTTACTCACACCATGATCCAGGAGCTGGACAAAAGTATAAATTGACATTCTCTTTTTCTGCATTGAGGTCTGTCTCTTCACTTTCTCAGCGGGCTCCCATTTCTCTTCAGATCCTTCCTGGGGTTCAGGAATCCATCTCCCTCCTTCTCTCCCCAAATTGTTATTTTCCATTGTTGAGACTCTGAACCTTGGAGAGATTGATTTATTCCTGCGTACCACTCTCCCATCTTCCCAGAGTCCTCTATTTCGATCTCTGTTGAATTGCTTCTTCATATCCTGAACTGTCTTCCTTAATTCACTCAGCTGTTTATTTTTATCCTCTGTGAAGTCCTTGATCATTTAAAAAAATCAGGGTTTTGAATTTTTTGGCATTTCATCTATTTCAGTATCTTTACATTCAGTTACTGATGAATTGTGGACATGAAGAGTCATGTTGCCTTGTTTTTTTAAATATATTTTGTGTTTCTATATTGAGATTTGTGCATCTGTTGGGATGAGTATCTTTTCCACTTTTATTTGATGGACTCCTTAGTGTTTAGCCTTTTTTTGAGGGCTGAATCTCTAGCAACACCACTCAAAGATTGACATACATCCCTCAGTAATGGCGATGACACAAAGACAAACCAGCTGTGGATATACAGTAAAAACAAATTAAATGCCACTACTATACCACAATTAATAGAGATCAGTAATAATAACACACAATAAATTAATTTCTCTTGACTTCTGTTCAAGGATCACTGATAACAAAGAGCACTCTTTCTTTCACTTTGTGAACATTAATGAAGAGATTAATTCCTTAGGTAATATGTTTCATCATATCCAGCCTGTCATTAACAAACTATCATTGTTAGGAAAAAGGAAAAGAAACAGAGGTACAAGCTCAGCAGACAGGTTTATTTCCGAACAAACCTGAAAAGGACCATTCTGGCAGTACAAACCAAACTAGCTAGCTCTCATACAGGCTATAAGATCTTTTATAGGGTCATGAGCACAAAAAAAGGGAAGCTGTGGTTGGAGAAAGTCACAATGGGACTTTCAGTGAGGAGTTTGTACAAAAGAGTTATAGCTATCTGCCTGGGACTGGGCTCAAGGACATACAAGAAGTTGAGTGTTGTTCATCAAGAGCAGGGCTTACCAATGATTCAAAATTATAGGATGTTTCTTAGCTTACTGGGCTTTATCAACACATGAATATACATGTGCAGAAGGTGCAAGAATACAGCATGGGGAAGGGACTTAGGGTGGGCTCTGCTCAGACCAGGACGGCAGTGGTCAGATTCCTTCAGTCATATTTACAGGGAAATGTACTTTTGTATCCTGTATGAGGTGCTGTGCTGAAATAAAGGTACTTCCCATTATTAATATGAGGAAGATATTAAAACACTGCAAAGAAGACCACGTGGTTTCTTTAATTGCCAACTGTGTTTTTGTTCATTTCCTATTTTAATTGACCAGGTAAAATACTGTTTTTCATGGTCAGTGTTCAGTGCTATAATAGTTTTATGAATTTTTTATTGCTGCTAATGTAAAGTTTGTTTACTTTCTCCATTAGTTAGCTGTACCTTTACTGTGAGATTGTTAGTTCTCAGACAAACTATAATTTAACATGCTGTTTCTCATCAAGTTGGAAAACCTTGTGTCGGAATTATGCTATGTTTGCCACTGATGGCAATTAACATTTGCAGAAGTGCTGTATCTATGATTCACATACTGTGAACATGCTCAGATATTATGCTAAAATCTGAAAGGGAACATTCATGCTGAAAGTTGTCTCTTTTGAGAGGAAAAATCCATTTCAGAGGAATTAAGACTTCAACTGTGAAAGTGACTATAATCTTTGCTAAGTCTT
>NW_004955475.1:5152793-5187668 GCF_000276665.1 Chinchilla lanigera
AGAGAGAGAGAGAGAGAGAGAGAGAGAAAGAGAGAGAGAGAGAAAGAAAGAGAAAGAGGCAGGCTCATCTGTTATGCTGAATTTTGCTAATAACCCTGCATCATGATGTGTTTTTAAGTAAGTCTGGCAAAACCAAGTCATCTCAAAAGCATTACTATATTTTATATATTTTAAATTTTTTAATTCCTTACTTATTGGTGACTAAAATTAACATACCTAGGCCCTTCTGTAGGCCTGCATTGCCACCTTGATAAATGTTAAAAGTGCCTTCTGATTCCCAGAAAGCATTTAATTCTCAGTGAGCATGTACCTCATGGAATGCTTCAATAGCACAATTTTAATATATGCTTATTTAGATGCTATAGGTATGGTACATTTCAAAACATAATCCTCAGTATATTAAGAAATTAGGGCTGGGGATATAGCTCAGTGGCATAAGCACCTGCCTGGCAAACGCCAGGTCGTGAGTTCGATCCCCGGTACTGCAAAAAAAAAAACTTAAGCCGGACGTGGTGGCGCACACCTGTAATCCCAGCACTCGGGAGGCTGAGGCAGGAGGATCGTTACCAGTTCGAGACCAGCCTGGGCTACAAAGTGAGCTCAAGGCCAGCCTGAACTGCAGAGCAAGACCCTGTCTCAAAAAGACAAAAAAAAAAACAAAAAAAAAAAGAAATCAATACCAGAATAGAAATTAACAGTGCCTCTAGGTAGTAGTAAAACATTTGAATTTTAGTTTTCTTTATATGTTCAGTATTTTTGACATGTTATACTATAAGCATATACAGTTGTAATTATGAAACTATTTTTAAACAAAGAATTTGGCAGTATATAATATAAAAGTGGAGTATGCAACAGAAACTATTATTCCTGTTTTTATTTTTGGATTTAGACTATGTTTAGGACAAGACCACACTTCATAGCCATGCAAAGCCAAATGAAATGAAATTCCATCTTCTTCTTCCAAATTTCCCTTCTAAATGATAGTTCTGGTGATTTTTTGCAATTTCATTGCTCTTGCTCAGCTTCTTAAAAGCAATTACTGGTAGCTATTTCTAAGGCTACTTTGGAACATATTGGCTGTTGAATGTATTTTCTTTTTTTTTTCTGAAGTGGTTTCAATTTTGAGTAGAGTAATATAATTGCTTCATGGTACTCAATGGAGACTTTTAAAACATGATTAGCATATACTTGGAAATATTAACAAAGTTATTTAATATATTTTTGCAGCATGCCTCAAGAATGATAGAACAATGGGAAATCTTGCAATGCAGGTATTGATGAGGCTCCCAAAATTATATATGAACTCATCCAAAGGGAACAATATGTGTAATTGGAGTTAATTTCTGTGTTAGTTGAGTGAAAGTGCCAGTAAGAAATGTAAAGTGAAAAAAACCTATCATACTGTCTTTATTCATGTACTAAGGAAACAGTTCTTCTGATCAGTCTTCTTTGACAATCAGTATCTGCTTGACTTTAATTCAATTGGTACTTGCCATCCGAAGCGTTTAATTAACTTAAATTTAATGTGATTTATGTTTATGTCAGAGCATCAATTACCCTGTAAAAAACATTATTTTTCACAACTAACTAGGCACAAATCTGGCACATAATTTCTGAGTTTTGAAGATGATGCTACTAAATATTATATATCTTTTCTTAAATTATGCACTAATTTCTCCTCTTCCAATTTCCATTCAAATGAATTTTGTCTGGTATTTTAAATTTGTACTGTATTTTTCATATACATACTTGTGATATAATTTCTTCTCTTATTACACGTTCTGAGCATAAAAGAAATACTTCATCTTTTGTGGAAAATTTAAAATTAGAGGAAGAAAATCAGTCATATAACCCTTTCACATAGAATAATATTTTTATTAATATTCTGATATATCTATTTCTCACATTTTGTCTGTTTTTAAGTTTTTGTCCAGAAAATTAATATTACAAGATAGGCATAGTGGCAATTGTGTATAGTCCAAGATACTTGGGAGGCTGAGGCAGAAGAGTCTCTTGAGTTCAAAAGTTCAAGGCCACCCTAGACAACATAGCACAACCCAATCACAAAAAAGTTGAAATTACATAAACACATGCATACCTAAATTACCTACATAAAGACATACCTAAATCATTTGTCTTTTAAAATTACAAGCATATTCACATTTTAAAAATTCAAGAATATCATTTTGTTGTTCTACTGTATTTAATTAAATGGATATATGTGATATTTTCCACCAGCATTTTTATTATTACATATTTACAGTATATAATGAGTACATTTTCATGGCGAGTTGGTACATGTAAATAACACATTTTAATTTTTTTTACTTCTCCTTCCCCTCTCCCCCCCTCAAGATCTCTTGTTCTCCTTCCCATTTGCAAAAGATCTATATCCCTGTTTCCTATTATTGTGTCAGCATTTACTGGTATGTATGTCTTTTTTGCTGTCAATGTTATTTTTGAAGCTTAATGTGTGTGTTTAAGATTTATCTCTCCCTAATCCTCCATATAAACTTTATCTAAACCTCTGGCAAAACCTCTTCTTTTTTCATCTGTTGTGAACATTTGAATCTTTGAAAATGTGGCAGAAGAAATAGAAGATAATAGAGAAAATGAAACTAATAATAGAAAATAATTACCATTGCAGCTATAAGATGGGAGTTGTTATTAGTCACCTGTGACCTTCAATAAAGTTTACAATGGCAATATTTGCAACAACTGAATAAAAGGAATTTTATTTGCTCTTTTAAAAATGCATTCTTTGGTATCATCAAGGAAGAGAATGTTGTTAATCCCTTGGTACTAAGAAAAGACCTGTTTGGGGGTATATTTTTTGCTATCTATTGTTAATCCTCTTGCCTCTTATTCTCTATTTTTCTAAAGCCATGGGAATAAGGAAGAATTCTCCTGTAGAGGAATACAACTTGCTGTGGATTGGTTTCTAGACAAGGGTCATAAAGATATCACTGTATTTGTGCCTGCATGGAGAAAAGAGCAATCCCGGCCTGATGCTCCCATTACAGGTATTATTTCTTTTCTTTCCTTTTTTTGTCTTTTTGAGACAGGGTCTCGCTATGCAGCTCAGGCTAGCTTTGAGCTCACTTTGTAGCTCAGGCTGGTCTCAAACTTGCAACAATCCTCCTGCCTCAGCCTCCCGAGTGCTGGGATTACAGGCATGCGCCACCATGCCCGGCCAACAGGTATTATTTGAAATGACACATCTTCTGTTATTTAGAGTCAAAGTTAGTAAGATAGTTTGGAGAGGGTGTGATAGCCCCAATTTAGGTAATTATTTTTCTGAGTTGCGAAGTACACTTAAAATGACTTTTAGTGCTTTCTTCAGCAGCACATATACTAAAATATAAGAAGTCTTTTATTAAGTGGAATTTCATTATTGTTTTGTAGCATATGATAGCTAAATGGAGACAACCTCAATTCATCAAAAGATACATAGTTTAAAAAGAGTTTTTTTTTTTTTATTTGACCGCAGACTTTAGACTATAGGGAGATGAATCTAGTTATAAACATCACTCGGTTCTTCAAGAAACTAAAGAAACCATTCTAGAAAGTGAATATTATTTTGAACCACAGAAGTGACTGTGGTGTTTCAAATTAGGGAATGGAAGAGAAAAAGTCCCAGGACAGTCCTAAGCAACTTATCCATGTGGCATAGTAGGTACAGTGCCTAAGGATTATGATACTTTTAAAGTCCCATGAAATGTTTTCATTTTCTTCTCACATCAAAAGGAAAAACTGAATGGAATACAATGCATGTACAATAATGTATAGTAATTTGGATTATATGTGGCTTCATAGCCACGTAATTTCTCAAATGAAATTTTTAGTATTCCACTATGGAGAAAGAGTTAAAGAAGGCAGAAGTGCCTAAGGTGTGCAAAAATTATGATGTACTCCTCCTAATGGTAATAAGAATCCCTGTATTCACTTATAACAGTACGTGTAACGTATGTTCTTTGACAGCATTTGAGAGCACATAGACCCCAATCGTCTGAGTATCTACTCTTGCCCGATCTGCCTAATGAGAAAGCCCAGTGCCTGGCTGTCTGAGCTGTGTGTGGATTTGTCATGTGCTACACAGGCTCCCAAGCCTCAGTCTAAGAGTAGATGCTGGCCCTGCTCAAGCTCAGCCAGCAAGCCTTCTCTCCTCAAGCAACTGGGAGGCCAAAAGGGAAGTGATTCAATATTCAACTGTTATAGCTTGATGTTCCAATTCAGTTTTGGCATTCCTTTAAGCAGAAGCCCAACGTATCAGTCTGAAGAGTGATGCTTTACTCTCCTCCGACAAAAGTAACAAATATTGCCCTGTTTTCTTTCAAAGCCAAAAATCTGATGATTGGGTTGAGGATGTAGCTCAGTAGTAAAGCACTTCCCCAAAACTGCAGGAAGGAAGGAAGGAAGCAAGCAAGCAAGCAAGCAAAGCAAATAAAAAAAGAAAAATAGGGTCTGGGGATTTAGCTCAGAGGCACAGCGCCTGCCTGGCAAGCGCAAGGCTGTGAGTTTGAAAAAATAAAAAATAAAAAAAAAAAAAAATAAAAAATAAAAAAAAAAAAAGGTTGTGAGTTCGATCCCCGGTACCAGAAGAAAAACAAAAACAAAACAAAAAACAAAGACAAAAGAAAAATAAGAAAAGCTAATGTTTCAGCCAAAAGGCAAAACAAAAGTCAAAATGCTAGGATATCAGTGTCATTTTTCACTTTGCATTGTAGTTTTGTTTTGTTTTTTTAAAGCTAGATATGGCTTAATTCAATTCCTTCATTTTATCGAAAAGAAAACTAAAGTCTGAAGGATGTTATGTGCCTAATGTCACAAACCAATGTGATACTATAGCTGGGAGTACAGCCCACGTGCTCTTTAAGGACAAATGACAAACTTATCTAGTACTAACTTTTGTGTTTGTAGTATGACGATAATGCTATTAATTGATGACTTCTATTCTGTGCCATACAATCATGTTTTGACAGATCAAGATATTCTTCGTAAACTGGAAAAGGAAAAGATTCTTGTCTTCACACCATCCCGAAGGGTCCAGGGCAGAAGGGTTGTTTGCTATGATGACCGGTTCATAGTCAAATTAGCTTTTGATTCTGATGGCATCATTGTGTCCAATGACAACTACCGAGATCTTCAAGTCGAAAAGCCAGAATGGAAGAAGTTTATCGAGGAGCGGTTGCTGATGTATTCTTTTGTGAATGACAAGTGCGTTTCTTTCCAGTAGGCTCTGAATCGCCTATATCCAAGTTATTAGTAGGAAAAGATTTCATTTCATATTGATAAGCATTCACTGAACTCTTAGTCTGGAGCATGCATTACGCTGGTTGTCATGCAAATAAAAATTGAACAAGAAATTCAGTCTCCCTGGGCAAAAACAAAAAAACAAAAAAAACAAAAAAAAAGTCTCCCTGGGCATGATGACACATGCCTGTAATCCCAGCACTCAGGAGGCTGAGGCAAGACAATTGCTGTGAGTTTGAGGCCAGCCTGCTATACACAGTGAGTTTAAGGGCAGCCTGAACTACATAGCAAGACCTTGTTTCAAAAACAAACAAACAAACAAAAAACAGAAACTCACTCTCAAGGGGCTCAAAGTGTAGTGGAAAAGAGAAAGAGACAACCACAACATGTTGAATGCGCACTACAGTTAACGTATTTCTAAATTGCTTTGTCTATGTGAAGTGTTAAGAAAATCCTCCCATAGGTAATGACATTTGCAATGAAGTTTATAGAGCAAAGAAGGCTTCTGGGCATGACAGGTGAAGGGGACACTGTGAAGAAAGCTATGAAGGGGGTGGCACATTGAGGAAACCAAGCTGGAATGCCAGTATGGCTGTAACATAAAATTTCTAAAAGAGTGATACACCGGGGTCGGGGGGGAAATCAACATTTCTACATGATCAGGTGGGAGCACAGGGAAGACCTGATGGATTCACAGAAGATAGATTTGAGGCAGGAAGGGTAATTAGAAGTCTGTTACAACAGCACATACAAGAGGCAATGGAGGTCTGAACTTCTGGAAAAGGGACATACGGGAAGACATTCACCCTTGCTTGCTTACTTTCAGATTTATGCCTCCAGATGACCCTTTAGGACGCCATGGCCCAAGCCTTGAAAATTTCTTAAGAAAAAGACCCATTGTTCCGGAGCATAAGAAGCAGCCATGTCCTTATGGTGAGTACCTACATGCAGAACTGAGTTCTCTACTAAGGGAAACATAAGGACCTTAATACTTTTCCTTTCCAGATTTTGCTTTCAAATGGGAAATCCTAGTCTGTTTTCTTTCTACGAGGTAAAGTTTGTATCTGTGTGTACTCTCAGCTAGGGTATTTAAAGAAAAATCTTAGAGACGGCATGAGAAAAAGGTAAGTGAAATTGAAGGGAAGAACAGCTGTCACTTCCTGAAATAACACAGGCTCTAACCGCCTAAGTCCTAAGCAATGTTGCTTGGAACAGGGAAATGCAGAAACTTGTGTCACCTGTGGAAACAGAAAGGGAGTGACAGACTGGGCTTGGCTCCCAGAAGAGCACGTCTGTCAGGCAGGCGACTATTCCTTTAGTCAACTAGTCATACCCTTTTCTTCTCATGTACTTTCCAGTTGCCTCTAAGCCTCATTCCCTTTTTTAAAAAATAGTTTTCTGCACTGAAGTAGTGCTCTCACCCAAGTGCCAAGTTTGTGGGACTAACTGGGCAACATGGGCTATTCAGTTTGAGACTGTCATGGATAATCATTTGTGGTTTTATCTGAGGAGGGGCCATTTTGCTTTTTGTCCTCTATTAATGTTTAAATCGCAGAGTACTTTCATGTTCGTTATCTCATTTCATCTTTCCAGTGACCCTAAAATAGACACATGATTACAAAGGTTTTTTTAGAGAAGAGAAAATGAGGCTCAGAAAATAGAGTCACCACGTCACACAGCCAATAAGGGATACAATGGAACTGACACTCAGGCCCGACTGGTCTCCAAGGCTGTGCCCCCCGCTTAGCCTCGCACTGCACCATGCTGCCCTGTTATTCTAGGCTGCCTCAGTGATGGTGTGCACTGAGGTCTGTGCATTACCAGAAAACTTAGGCCTGTTCCACTGCTCAGTTCTCAGTGTTGACACTGCAGTTTCCTCCCCAGCTTTCTACTTCCTCCCTCTCCCCTCACAGTGTGTGGTGCCTCCTTGGTGTCGTCTGTCTCTCATCTTTGTGGGCAGTTAACTTCCTATCTCATCATCAAACAGTGAAACCCTAACCTCTGTGACCAGATTGTTACAACATCTCTGACACGGAGCCTTATACCACTATGAGAGAGAGTCTTACCCCAAGGCATTATTTTTCAGGCAAAAAATGCACCTACGGCCACAAGTGCAAATACTACCATCCGGAGCGGGCCAACCAACCCCAGCGTTCGGTGGCTGATGAGCTCCGCATCAGTGCCAAACTGTCCACAGTGAAAACCATGAGCGAAGGCCCCCTGGCCAAGTGTGGGACAGGGATGTCTAGTGTCAAAGGTGAGATAACCTCAGAGGTGAAACGTGTGGCACCCAAGCGCCAGTCAGATCCCAGCATCCGGTCTGTGGCTGTGGAGCCTGAGGAATGGCTGCCCATTGCTCGTAAGCCCGAGGCCAGCTCGGTCCCATCACTTGTGACTGCCCTCAGTGTCCCCACAATCCCACCCCTCAAAAGCCATGCAGTGGGTGCACTCAACACCCGTTCGGCCAGCAGCCCAGTGCCAGGATCCTCCCATTTCCCCCATCAGAAGGCCTCACTGGAGCACATGGCCAGCATGCAGTACCCACCTATCCTGGTTACCAACAGCCATGGGACCCCAATTAACTATACTGAGCAATACCCAAAGTTTGAGTCTATGGGGGACCATAGCTACTATTCGGTGTTAGGCGACTTCTCCAAACTGAACATCAACAGCATGCACAATAGAGAGTACTACACGGCCGAAGCAGATCGAGGCATGTATGGTCGGAATCCCAACTTCTGTCCTGACGGTCTCGTGAGCCATACCAGGAACGACAACTATTCCTCTTACAACAACCTGTACTTGGCTGTAGCTGATGCCCATCCTGAAGGCAGTTTGAAGCTACACCGCTCAGCATCTCAGAACCGTCTTCAGCCTTTTTCTCATGGTTACCATGAAGCCTTAACTAGAGTGCAGAGTTATGGCCCAGAGGATTCCAAGCAAGGCCCCCACAAGCAGTCGGTTCCCCACTTAGCTTTGCATGTCCAGCACTCGGCAACTGGAGCACGCCCCAGCTGTCCTGGAGACTACGCCATGCCTCCCAATATTCATCCTGGGGCAACCTCCCAGTCAGGCCGTGCCCTAGTAATGACTCGGATGGATAGCATTTCTGATTCCCGACTCTATGAGAGCAACCCCTTGAGGCAAAGACGACCTCCTCTGTGCCGGGAACAGCATGCCAGCTGGGACCCACTGCCCAGTGCAACCGATTCCTATGGCTATCACTCCTGCTCCTTAAGTAACAGCCTCATGCAGCCATGTTATGAGCCAGTCATGGTACGGAGCATGCCTGAAAAGATGGAGCAGCTTTGGAGGAATCCTTGGGTTGGAATGTGCAATGATTCCAGGGAGAATATGATTCCAGAGCACCAATATCAGACCTACAAGAACCTTTGCAATATTTTCCCTTCTAACATTGTTCTTGCAGTGATGGAGAAGAACCCTCACACATCAGATGCCCAGCAACTGGCAGCTTTAATTGTTGCGAAGCTTAGAGCTGCACGTTGACATGACATAGGACTTAGTCCTTTATGCACATATAAATATTAATACTAACAATACACTAATACTATGATTATAGTAACTAATGATTTACATTGCGCTTTAAAAGTTATTGAATGTTTACATCATTTAAGCTCACAACAACCCAGTGAAATAGGTCTTATTAACATCCTATTTCACAGAGAAGGAAGCCGAAGCTCAATGAGATGTAAGTGACTTGCCATGGTTATGCTGCTAGCAAATGACCAAGTCAAGACGCATACCCAAATCCTCTGACTCCAAGTCTCTTGCCCTTTTGCACTGCACCACTGCAGGTAATGGAAGACAAAACCCAGGGAAAGGAGCCTAAGTGCAAGAAATCCCAAGGGATTCCATTACCAGCACTTTCTTAATCACATGTTCTGTGTTACAGAGTATGGATGATATAACCAATTTAGAGAGAAAAAGCATCAGGATCAGATCATGTGGTGAATTAACATTTTAGGGTTTTAATAAAAATATTTAAAACTATTTAAAAGTAAGGGTCGGGGATATAGCTCAGTGGCACAGTGCCTGCCTAGCAAGCGCAAGGCCCTGAGTTCAATTACCGGTACTAAAAAAAAAAAAGAAAAAAGAAAAACAAACAAAAAAATTAAATACATACTGTATTGCATGGGTATCTGATCATTCATTATCTTTATTAATCAAGCCATAGGGTAACATTGAAGCTTCTAGAACTGTATTTAAACCCTATCATTAGCAATTATATTGCATGTATGAGTGTACATATTTGGTTTGATACGTGTGTATATCTGATATAACTTTTATATAGTGATTTTGAGAAGGTCAGCTCTACACAGTCCTAGTCTACAGGTGTATAGATCATGAATCTTATTGATTTTTGTCATATTTCATACTTTCAACTCAATCTCAATGTGAATTTATGTGCTAATATTTGAACATTGCTTTCTTAGGCACCAGAGCAAACCAGCTTTATTTCCTTTTCTTCCTTTTTACTTGCCAGCATTTATTACCAGTTCTTAGCTTCTAAGTTTCTTCACCTCAGCAAATTAGGGGTCAGGTTGAAGCCTTCTGCAGAGGAGCTGCTGAGTAAGTTTAAAATCCACACATAGTATGCGCTACAAAAGTGCAGAAGAGTCTGACCAGAACCAAAGGACTACCAAGTCCACTCCCCTTATCCCAGGAAAGATGGCCAAACCTACATGAAAGTAAATGAAAACACAAAAGCTTCATGCAAGGAGGGACTAATGGATGCCTTTTGGACTTCTGACCTATGCAGTATTAAACATCACAGGATAAAATATAATGGAGGACAGTGTATAGCCATGTCATCTGCTTTCTCCTGCCGTCCACCCTTTGGGCAATAAGGTCAATCACTGCTGAAACAGAATTTCTTTAGGAAACAAAACCAGGGGATTTTTCAGGTAGAAGAAAGGTAGATTCCAAAAGGGAATGCTGCATCTTTGCTAACAGCTGGCTCAGTTATGCACTTCAAATCCATTCAAAGGAGAGTGCAGTTGCTGTTAGATAATTCTTAGATGCATTACTCAAGAAGGCATGACTTCTGGGTTGAGTGGCACTATTTGCGCAATTTGTATCTTGCTCAGGGTGGGAACCTGTGTAGCTAAATGCCTCTAGAAGAGGTGTTTATTGATTTGTTACGCTGCACTGAACGCACCCCCTTTTTGAACCCATTGTATATTTCAACATTTTGAACCATGCCCAGCTCACTATTTCTTGAGCTGGCACTTGATAACTTCAATGGTCGTTTTTTTTTTCATGAAAGTTGAGAGGGCCTGGCCTGGCCTTTTGTTTCTTCATGAGAAGGTGTGACACTGCCTATAAATGTTTCTTACTGTGAAACACTCTGAATGTGAGGCTGCAGTCAAGGTTATTTCTGGGGTTTGATAACGGCTTGCATGCTGCTTTCTGGCTTTCTCTCTGTCCAAGCTGATCAATACTGCATCTTAACTAGTGTTTCTCTTCACGTACCCACAGCTTCGCATTCATCTCCTAACCTCTAATCATCCCATTCCCCAGCATACTGAGAAAGTGTAAAAGTATTTTTTTAATCAGGTAGGTCCACAGAGAATGATATTTGCCACCGCAGTTCTTGCTATTTCACACAAACACTTCTTCATACCTTCAATGTCTTAAGAGCTTCCAAAATGTCTCACGTCTAGGCAATAGTTTTTGACAACCTACTCTTACTACCAAATTCATCAATGAGTGACACTGCAGTGTCCACCCATTGCACAATTTACAGGAAAGCACAAGATTAATCTTGTCTGCAATTCATCTTGAATATAATCATATTTAGTGCTCAAAGTAAGTGCGAGCTCTTTCCGGTACAGGAAATACTCTTAGCGCACTGTATGTGTCTTTTATTTTCTAAAACAAATAATCATTCTTTTCTCATAAAATGTGTACAAACCAAAGTAGCTAGGAGCAATGCCTCGAATAACCAGAAATGACCTTTTGTTGATACAAATTGTATCTTTTTTTCCTGGTTGTATAGAAATAAATGTACAAAACTCACCTTAAACTAGGTTTGGTACTGAATTTTCTCCATGATGTTTGTGGCACTGTGTGTCACAAGGTCACAGGGAAGTAAGTAGCCCGGGGATTATGAGGGAGCTTTTATTTCCAAAGGGTAGTGGTGGTTTATAAGCAAAGATAATTTTTCAAGGCCTCTTTACTATACAGGTATTGTGTGTACAATTTCAAGTATTGCGTATGTCCTTGCTAGCCTATCAGATTTAATATGTCCTTATAACAGAGGTTTTGTGCTTCAAAAACGTGAATGTTAACGAATCATCTGCAAGAATCTATAATGCAGCTATACAACTATGAATGCCTAAATCCAGCTTGTTTCTTAGTTATTAGACAAACATATTCTTTATATTGAGGTCTGCATACTTCTTTTGCATTTTGCCTGTAATTATAAAATAGCAAATAACAAAGAGCACTGGGATTTCCCTGGCTCCCTTGATAATAAAATCAAGCTTCCTTCATGGAGCTTAGCATGTGTCCTTCAGGATATTTGCCTCTAAGCACTCAGCATAGTTACTGCAGTGTTTTGTGTGGTTTCAAGAAGCAGTACATTTTGTAAGAGGTGCTTTGTAATTTTAATTCTTCCACTGATTTTCTGACCTCATAGTAAGCCCTTGCCTATTAAGGTCTTAGATTTTACAGTTTTGTGATTTTGTGTGCGTGTGTGACTTTGCTGTTGTTTTCACTTTGACATAAAGGAGAAATGGGGCCCTCGTATGGCACAGTCAATCCAGGGACCCCTTTCTATAAAACAGTTCACAGAACAGGAAAGGCTTTTCAAAGGTAACATCAAACTACTGCACGCTTACAGTGCCAGGTATAGACCAGAGAATGGCAGGTATGACAGATGCCTTACAGAAATGGTCTATGAAACTTTTCCTCTTCTAAATAAGGAGACACCTAGCATGATTTTTTCCTCTCTGTTTCCCCCTTCTCCCCGTCCCCTGCCAGTTTCTAGAATACTTCTCTTAAATTCATTTTTCTATTTTGGAGTAAATTATCTTTATACAGTAATTTAATGTTGGAATCCATGAACCTTTCTCACTGAGTTTTCTTCTAACATGGAAGAGTTCATTTTGAGAGGCACTATTTATGCTGTAAGGGACTTTGTACAAATGCCCTTTTTGAGGGCCTACAATTTCAATACATTTTGTTTTACTCTGTGAACCAGGTCTGGATTTGCACAGAAAAGTAATGCTGAACTGTCCAAAGAGCCCTGCTCAGGTCTCCTAACCTTCCTCTACCCTCCCCTAGTTTGTTTCTCCTCAGGTCTCATACTGGGGAGTACAGTCTTCAACTGAAATAGCACTACAGTTAGTTTTCATTGGAAACCAAACCAGTGTATTTCTGGTATCTGCTTGTCTAAAGTAGTCAATGCCTTTGCAAAGATTCAGCATATTCAATATCTACTGTATTATAGCTAGCTATATACATAGGCAGATTGACTATTTTTAGTCCTGGTTTGTGTATCATTGAGCTATAGTAGTTTGCTTATCCATTTGTGGGATTAAACAATACTGTTTAATGGTTGTAAACTTTTACAAAACCTCTTTGGGTTTCTTGTTTGACCCAAACATAATGTAAGTCTCAATGACAAAATACACAAAGCCAACCAGAGGTGAGTGAAAAATATATCTTTTCCCGAGCTTCACCTGCCCCCAAAATGCATGTGCAATGCTCTGTAATATGTTCTCACTAAAATGAATGTGCTATGATTATTTAATAAGGTTTTGTCTCACCTATAATCATAATGGAAAATGTTGTATCGTTGAAACAATGAATTGTAACCACACTTATTGCATAAACTATTTGTTTACTAAGTACTGACGGCTCTTTCTTTAAGAATATTAACAACAATAACCATACCACACATAAACATATATATACTTTGCACCTTGAGACAAGCTATAAAGGCAGCGATCCCCACCCCAAGTGAGTCCATCTGAATTTCACCACAGTAAGTCTACGTCCTCTAAGTTTTGAAGACTAAGATAACTCCTAGACTAATAGTATACTAAGTGGATCCAACTAGTTTTTTCTACAAGGCAGGGCTGGCTTCCCTTGGTGGGTCAGAATGACGTGGCAGGGTCGGCCCAGACTTATCTGTGTACGCAGCCTGTAGTTTCTCCCCAGAGCCTCAAGGCCACAAAGACATCATCTGTGGAACCTGAGACAGAATATCAGAGCCAGAAGAAGCGTAACACCCTATGCTGCATACCCGCTTCTCCGGTTATTTTGCATGAAATGAGGCTCCGGTAGGAGTGCTGAAGGGGATGTGACCGAGGCCCAGTGAAATTAGCAGGAAAAGAAATACTGGAAGGCCAGGCCTTGCGACTCCCAGCCCAATACGCCCTTTACTTAGCATCATGTTGTCCACTCTTGTCTCAGCCCTCTCTGGAGCCTCCTACTCACTCCCCACCCCACTGCAGGCCAGTCTCACTCTAAAGACAGAGGTGGCCACAGTGGCTGCAGAGAAGCCCAGCCCTAAGAGCCTTTGGAAGAGGCCATTTGTGAACTTGAGGCTGTTTTTTAAAAGTCATCCTCCATAGGACTAACAGTGCTCATTTCTTCCCACCCTTTTCTTTTTCTGTCTTTCCTGTTGCTCCCTCGTCTCACATTCCTCAGGCATATCTGTACCAAGTTCTGAGTACCAAATCAGTGCCTGGTCCATACTGGGCTAAAACAGATCCTATTTGGGGGAAATTGCCCTCTAGTGGTGGAATGAAGCACATAGAAAAAAAAACCCACAAAGACCATGGTAACATGGGCATAGGGATAATGGTAAGAACAATTAGAACTCTAAGAGGGAACAACTGAATGTTTAATGCTTCTTCCCTAATCACTGATGAAAATTCAGCTGGTCTGGCCATAGCACTCCTCCAGCTCACCCCTCTGACTTTATGATTTACCCAGCTGCATCACCATATTCCAATCATCCTGGAAATTGCTCTGGTGCCCCCAAGCATGTTCTTCAGACTTTGGCCTTCCTTTCACTCTTTGCTCTGACTAGTAAAGTCTTGCTTTTCAAGACTCAGTCCTAATGTCACCTTCCCTAGGAAGCAGTACCAACTACTATTAGTCCAGACACTGTTAGTCTCTTCCCACAGTGGACCTTGCAGGATTCTTGAACAGTACCTTTCTTATTTAGCACTTAACCATTCTATTGTAATTTTTTGGGCAGTCTGTAGCACCACAAGAGTTCATTTCCGATGAACTCTGTCCTGTCAGAGGGTCTCCATAACTTATGTTCCCTTCTGTCGACCCCTCCTCATTGCCTCCCACTTAACTGGATGCAGTTCAAATTCTTCTAATCAGTTCTTGACCTCTAAGAAGGAAAAGGTCCAAGAGCAGTAAAGTTACTTCCTGGTAATAGCATATCCACTTCTGCTCCTACTATCTGAAACGCTTGGACCTGGCCTCACAGTTCTTACGTTTCAGGAATCCAGCCAGTAATGACCCTTGGCTTTTACTTTTCCAGTTCTGCGCTAGAAATGGGCTCAAGCAGTATGCTTCTTCTTCGTAGGTAAGTCTTTGAGGCCCAGGAAAAAGCAACATCCTGGCTGATATAGGAACCTGAGTCTTGAGTTCAAAACTCAACACTGGCAGGAATCCTCACCACACACAAATATAAAATATGCCATGCTTTAGATAGCACTTTCAAATCTATTGTCTGTTTTGATCTTTGTAGCAAGTCTGTAAGACAAACATTATTCTTCTACAGATGAAAAAATATAGCATGATTTGCTCAAGCTTGTTCCTACTATGAGGTGGAGCTTGCTTGGAACCCAGGTCTTTGGGCAACTTCTACCACTGCATTGTGAACTTTGGTGTGCATCAAAATCAACAAGGGTCTAATAAAGCAGATTGCCGTCCCTCTTCAACCTTTGATTCAGAAAGTCTGATGGGGTTCAAAAATTTACATTCCTAACAAGAACACAAATAATGCTGAAACTGCAAGAAAACAGACCTACAACAATCTAAGAATTGCTGTGGCTATTTGCAAATTCCTTCCCTTTTTGTCTGCTTCTTGGTCTTAATGCATTTTAAACAAGAGGGCAAGACAAAAACTTATTCTCCAAACCTTCTTTTACAGTAAACTCCATCTTTCCAAAGAAATCACAAGTGGGATCCGAACACATACACAATAGTCAGGGCTGCTCTGGTGAAGTGGTGGAGAGGAGCTGAGAACTTGTGGTACCCACCTCCCCAGGTGCTGGAATACCTAACCAAAGCACACATTTTCAAGTACCTTCAGTAGAGGGCCTACATCCTTTGAGGACTCTGCCAGCTGATACTCCAGTACCTGGGAAAATTTTAGTCTTTGACATTGTGAGGGGAGAGGGAAGAGTCAGAGAGACTTTGTGTTAACCAGTACACAAAACTGTTCTGACCGTGCCTAATGTTTGTGTCCATATGAGAAATCTTAACCTTTTTGAGCTGGTGAAATCATGGAACCCTTTGACAATAACAAAAGCTATGGACCAGCTCCCTAGAGAAATGATAATATACACATAACTGCCAAGGTATTTAGTATATCCCTAGGGTCCTAACTCAAGCTAACACGCTTGATTAGAGGGCCAGGGGAGGAGCTCAGTAATAGAGCACTTCCCTAGTACACACAAAGCCCTGTGTTCAATCCCCAGCACCCTAAAGCAAAAAACCCTTGATTGGGCTATGGCACAGCACTTCCACCAAATTCTCCCTTGGTGTCTTTTAACAAGTCTTATCCATGATTTCTTTGCACAACCACCTAGAAAAATTCTGTCAGGCACTTAGCAGAGGTAACAGGTTATTACCCAGTAAACGTGTCCTTCCTCACCAGGCTGACAGCACTGAGGGTGAAAACATGGCTTATTTAGCCCCCATCTCTTGGTAGCTCAGGGATGCCATGGGGTAGGCACTAGGAGGTTCAGAGAGGGCCTGCAGGGACTAAGTGACAACAAACAAGTGGCTCTGTGTGAGCCCCTAGGACAGTTTTCTGGCTCTAATGTCTGCTGCAGGGAAAGTCTACTCTTCTTCTTCTAAGGCAAAAGAGAGGTGACAAAGAAAGGTATATCTCTGGCTTTCAACTACTGCTTGGTACCCACTGAGGGCAGGTGGGGACATAAACAGGAAGACTTGAGTTTTCTTCCCACTGTCAGGAAGGCTCTGAGCAGCTCACCCCCAATAAACACACTACAGTTCCGAGCTAGAGTATGACAAGCAATGCCTCTCCTCTGGGGCTTCATGCTTCCAAGTGAACTGGCTCCAAACTACAGGTGAGAGGCGTGGAAATGGTCTGAGGAGCCAGGTAACGGGGACAGGTAGAATCTGGTTACGGGAGCAATCAGAGCCAGTGGGCCCAAGGGGCCTCGGTACTCAACTCCTGCTTGTTATCATTCAAACTTCTCTGGAGCCTCTGAAGGAAGAACTACACTAGTGTGCCCTGCCGTATATACCCTCATCTCACAAATCAAAACTACAGTTGCTTGTTTATTGTTTTTCAAAACAAAAGGAGAAGGTCATTCCACATTCTAGTGGTGGAAAGCTGAGTAGATGTGGCTGATCTGGGCTGTCTCCCAGACTGTATCATGGAAGATCAGGTGCACATTGGGCTAGGCTGTTGCTCTGGCAGGGCTGGATGAACACTTCCATTAAGGCAGGCATCAGAACAGCTGCAGGCCAGTTTTGAGCCCAAGCAGCTGCCCCTGGCTCCAGAGAAGGCCCTCCAAGTTGCTGCTGCTGTTGCTGCAATTACCACTGCCGACACCACAATTTAGGCCCAGGGTGCTGCGGAGAGAGTGGGAGGTCAGTCAGGGAAGGATGCAGCTTTAGGCTCTGGACTAGCTAAAAGTGCTTGAGACGTGTGTGTCTGTGGGAAGGGCTTACTCTCTCCTGCCTAGCGTTATAAAGGGGAGATTGCAACAAATCTAAGAAGCGACTTCAGGTAGGGTCCCACCCTCCCCTAGGTGGTGAAGAAAGGAAATACGGAACTGTTCAATGAAGCATTACACAGAGCTCCAGTACATAAAAGTCCATGCAGAACCGTTTGGGCTGAGGCAAAAGAGGGATCCCACCCACGGGAAGACAATGAAAATGGCTGCCTTCCCAGGGCTTCTTTCCAAGGCTCTAGAGCTTGGAGGCCCAGGAGACTCTGGACTGGATCCCTCCCACATCTACTACATAGTTAAGGGGCCCAGATTTGCTCTATAGGGATAGGCCCAACTCCCATCCCACAACATTTAACACTGCTTAAGGGAGAAAACTGCCCTCTTTTCTCTCTGGCCCAGATCAGAATACTCTTGCTTCCTGCAGATCAAAGGTTCTTCCAGCTGGATGAGGTAACAGCTGAGCGCAAAGCTATCATCACTCCCCTCCGGCAGATCCATGGTTACACTCCTGCAGCTGAAAAAACCCTTTGAGATGATCTAGTCCCATCCCCTCCCATCACCCACCATTTTACAGACAAAGAAACTGAGGACTAGATACAAGAAAGGACCTTCCCAAGGCTACATAGCCAAGTCAGGGGTGGAGCTGAGACAAGGAGTGAGCATGCTCCACTCCACCAGAGGAAGCCTCTTTACTGTAGGTGCTCTAGGGCCTGAGTCAAATGAACTTCTCTCTTGATATAACAGCTCTAGCAGCCCACACTTCATCCTTAATAAACTGGTACTCATCCAGCCAGCTTTACACAAGACCTGGCTACTAGGGACTGAGAGGGGGAGTTTTTTAGACGTGTGAATCTCACTGCCAACTGGCCACTTTCCGATGCTCCCTAGCCTCAGACAGAGTCCATAGCATTGCCTTAGGCCTGGCCTGGGTATACAGCCCTTGGGTTCTACCACTTTCTCCCAGAATCAGATAAAAAGCGACCTGTCTGCTAGGGAACTGGCAAACAGCACAGAAATGGACTCTCAATTTCAGGGGCCTGCAGGGGTCTCTCTCTGGTACTCATTAGATTCTCCGGGTCACAATAGCCCAGTATTCTGGAATGTACAGGTCTGTGGTCGGGCCCCTTGGAGTTATTAGCACAGCCCCTCCTCAAGAGCTGCTGGTTCCTGGCTCCCTGATGACCCAACGGCTTGCACGCTTGAGACCCAAAAGTAAGTTTTGAGGGAAACCATAGAGCCCTATGCAGGCCTTGCTATCAAGATCGTGGGACAGTGCAGAAGGCCTACTGATGATTCTGTGTACCTTTGGACGAATTCCTTTCCCTTTCTGGGCCTGTTTTCTCATCAGGAATAGAAGGAAGCTCCGATAGAGCATCTGTTCTTGACCTTTTAACAATGGTGGACAATTTAGAAAATTCATTGAAAGCTCTGGACCCCTTTCCTCCCAAAATGCATGTGTGCACACACACACATACGCACACTCAACTACACACGCAAACTGAACTCAAACTGCAAGGGGTGCCAAGGCAGCCCCACGTAGCTACTTCACTGGTTCCGACTAAGGGCAAGCAGTCATATAAGGACCCATCCAGCCACTGTCTCCTCAGTCATGAACTTACCCACCCCCTTCATCTCCTTCCCTTCCTCCCACAAGCGGTAGACAAGGTGGTGAAAATCCTGTTGCCACGAGCACTCACCTACTCTTGCATGATGGGGGTTCCAGCCGCTGCTCTAGCACAGGCTGATCCAAAAGATACATGGTGTCGTAATTCTCCAGCATAAGCTCTGCTGGGTCCTCTGTCTGACCTGGCATGCGGCCTAAGGGGAATGTGTTCCACCGCACGTCTTCTGTAGAGCAAAGAAAGGTGGAAAGAGTAGTCTGATGAGCTGGTTCTCTAATCAGTGCAGAAGCCCGCCAACCCTGTCCATCCACCCGGCCCATTAGCCTATTCAATATGGTCTCTGTGTACCCTCAACTTCACTCTACTCACTTCTCAAGAGCATCTCTCCACCACAGCATTCCACCATGCATTTTTTTTTCTGTCTTTTTGAGACAGGGTCTCTCTATGCAGTTCAGGGTGGCCTTGAGCTCACTTTGTAGCCCAGGCCAGTTGGGAACTTGCAACAATTCTCCTGCCTCAGCCTCCCGAGTGCTGACATTACAGGCACACACCACTATGCCCAGCTGGTGTACCATGCATTTTTTGTGGCTTTTTTTCCTGTGTGTTTATACACACACAAGCATACAGGTACAAATAGTTTTTGTTCCCCTCCAACCTTCTCCCCGCATTTTCCCAGGCATGCCTCCACATAGACAATGACATCTTTAGATCTGAGTATACCACTGCCTGAACCTCCATCCCGTATTCCCTCCTGGAAGTCCCAGAATTCCTAAAGCATCCCCTCTCCAAACCCACCAAAACCTCAGAATATACAAATGACTTAGATTCCCCATACATTTATATACACAACTCTCTGATGTATTTGAAAGCACAACCATATCTCAGAATGGGAACTATCACAGAAGTAACCCGTTCTGCCTCCTCATTGCAAGGTTTTCATGCCCCCAGATGCACACACACAAGAACATCGTTTCCTTAAGGAAGGGCCTATTTACATATTCCACCCTCTACAGCCTCCTGGGCTACACTTGGAAATACAGACACTAATCCCTGTATTCAATGAATGTTCTCTGTTTCACTTCCTGACTTCCACACCGCTCATTCACAGGCATACAAACAAGACATCTTCTTGTCCCTATCTCCCCACATATGTGCACACACACACAGAAGGAGCAATGGCAAGGGAGGAGAGGGAAAAAATTAACACCCTAACCTCCCATCACCTTTCCTCAACACATACACACACACACACTCTCTCTCTCTCCACTCCACCTTGGGATGGACCATGACAGGCACTCTATCTCCCTGTCTTATCACTTTAAAACTCCCCACACAGTATTATAATATATTCCTTCTCCTCATCCCTATACGAATGCATCCATTGTTTTTAAGAACAACCTT
Organism: Chinchilla lanigera; assembly: GCF_000276665.1. NCBI lineage: Eukaryota > Metazoa > Chordata > Mammalia > Rodentia > Chinchillidae > Chinchilla > Chinchilla lanigera. Next base: position 5,172,994 of record NW_004955475.1, read on the forward strand.
CACTACTGAGTTCCTCAGATTCTGTTTCTGGCTTCCTGCATTCCCCTGGTATTCAAATAACCCTGTCATAATGTTCTGCGCATTGTGTGAAGCACTTACTGTGGACCAACTTTCTTCGCAACCCATAGAGAAGCCCCTCAACAGGGCCTGTCCCAAAATTGTGTACATGTGTCGAATGATTACACTGTAGTCCATAAATACAATTATGTATCAAGAAGATGGGCTAGAGGTGCAGCTCAGTTGTAGAGCAACTGCGTACCATGCCAAGGCCCTGGGTTCCATTCCCAGCACAGGGAAAAATAAAAGAATGGCTGTTCCTCTGCTTGTTCCTCTCTCCTCCTCTGGCTTTCCTGAAAGCATCTGTGCAATACCGTGCATTCCCCTATGATACAGAGATACCACAGGGGCCACTCTACTGATTGGCTCTGACGGTAATTTAACCATCCTCCCCATCATTAACACGCCCAACTCTGTGTACTTTACTGCTCCTGCCTCTTTAGCCTGAAACCCTTGTACGTGTCACTTCAGAGCCAGCAGGGACACACAGACCTTCATGAGTCTTAGTGACCTTGCTTACTCTTTCAAAAACATGTAACCACAAGTGCATGTACGCACAGCTATACTACAAGCTGCTTCACAGTGACTTCCTTCATTTCCCCTATTTTTCTCTTTCTCTCCTCGAACACAATTCTGCCTATGCCAATGTCCTTTCCTTTCAGTATTTAGAAAGATCTCCCAAAAGATCCTTCTCTGAAGAGATTTCTCTGTCACTGTGGCACAGTTTATCTAGCAAGCATAAATGTACCCCACACACACACACATAAATGTGCTCATCCACCCTTAACACTCCCACTTGGGGCCTTTATGCCTCTTAGCCCTCCCACGTCTGTCCATGCAACAGCAAAATAATCCCTCCCCATAAGCTCACTGATGACCTCCCCTCTGGTTCCATCTCACCGCCTACCACACTTACATGAGACTATTCTGTCCATCTTTATGGTCTGCCTCCCTCGAAGTTCCTGCTCCCCGACCTAAACGTGGGTACAATCCTATCATCACCATTCCCTGCACCCTCCCTTGGTTTTGATTTTTTGAACTTGTGTGAATACAGAAAACCCATACTACTCTACGTTCTCTTCTGATCTCACTTCCAAGTTCCTCTGACTCAGTGCCCTGGGTTCCTTCTAACACAGCCAGCCTCCAGGTGTACAGAGGAAGCACATGCAGAATCATATACGTACACTGCACATCTCACTTTTTCCTACTTTATAAAAAGGAATTCATTGAAAGAAAGTTTTGTGAGTTCCTTGTTTGTAAGAACCCTTTTTTGTCTATGTCTTGTACTCTGAGTAACTTTGAATGTGTTCTCTACTGATAATTGTGCACTTACATGCTCTATGCAAAGGGTAAGGAAAGCCACCTGTCATCCGTGTAACTGGCTGCCTCCCAGGCGCACCTCAATACTGGATACTTCCTTCCACTTTCCATCTCTTTCTACAGAGAAGGGAAGCCTCAACAGCCAGCCACCCAGACAAGAAATGGATGAAGAGAAAAAGTGAATACCAAGACCACTTACCTGAGCTAACTTGCCATGCAGAGCCCTCCAAAGCTCCTCTTTTATGGGACAGGAGCCTGGCATTCTCAATGGTAGGGGACTCAAGCACAGCAGAGAAAGGTCCTACTTCCATTCTGCCTTCCTCTTCCTCTTCCTCCTCCTCTTCATCATCGTCATCCTCATCATCTTCGTCATCCTCATCAGCATCTTTATCTTCCTCTTCCAAGTCATCATCTTCCTCTTCCTCCTCTCCCTCTGCCTGGTCTTGCTCGGCCTTTTTCTCCTCTTCTTCGTTACCATCATTAGGGCTGCCCTGCTCTCCCTGCTGCTGGGCCTTTCCTTCAGACCCACAGCTGGAATTAGCTGGTTTGAGGCCCCAGTAGAGGCTGTCCAGTGTGTATGGACACTTCTCAATGTGAGACACCTCTAAGCTCTCCTTCTGCAGGTTGTTTTCTCCATTCTGAGTATAAATGGAACAGATGCGCACCAACTTCTCCTGTTCCCCATCTGGCAGGACCTGTCCCATGGCTTTGAAGACACTGAGCAAAGGGAGGGACGGGGTAGGAAAGATTGAAAATTTCAAATCACTTCATACCCCAACACTCTAGCGTTTGAACTTGGTCTCTGAGCTTTTTACACCTGCCTCTGAAAGGCAGTACAATAGAGCAGACAAAACATAGGAACAACACAGCCATGGACTCAACGATCTCTGCAGTTCATCTCCGTTCCTCACTTCTACCGTCAGTAAAATGAGGATGATACTGGTACCTAATTTCTAGGGTTCCTGGGGTACATGAGAACACTCATATAGAATGCCTGGCACAGTGGCAGGCACACAGTGGGCATGCAATAAACGATAGCAATTAGTCTGCACTGAAACGCTAAGTTAACACACCAACCATCCAATAGGCCTGCAGGGCTGGAAATGAGAACGGCGGATCTCTGCCTTCTCTGGTCTAACTTTGCAATCTGTCCTGAGCTCCAAGGATGTGCCTAGAAGGGTGCTGGGGTACTGAGGTATAAAACACAGTATGATCCTTTTACAGGAGTAGCTGCAGACCAGTTTAGAATAGACGGGAGGAAAAAAGCAGTAGTTGACAAGACAAAGCAGAATGCAGAAGGGAGGCCCAATAGGCACCGTGGACGCACTGCGGGCTCTAAGGCGGCTGCGGGAGGCAGAGAGCACAAGGAGTGAGAAGAAACCGAGGGAGCGCTTTGTGCTGGAGGTGAGGCCCAGGAGGACCAGAGACGAGAGCAGGCACACCGTGCACATGGTAACGGTAGCCTGGCTAGAGGACAAGGCCTATGCCGAAGAGCCACGGCAGGAAAAGAAGACGGCTGGAAGTCTGGGTGTGTGCGTTGGGAGTTGGGTCACCTGGCAACTTTGAGCACAGGTGAAGGGCACTTCTGATCACCACAGTGACCACACGCAGGATTCCCTCGTGGAAGATGGCCGGGGCAGGGCAGCCTGGAGGCAGGGAGACCCGGGACGAACCTGCTTAAACATTTCAGGCTAGAGTCAGTGAGGGCTGACCCAGGGCACCGGCAGTAGAGATGGGAGGGAAAAGCTGTGAAGAACAGACAGACAAGCAGCAAGGCTTGGTGAGGACGGCAAGGGTTGAGCAGGGAGTTAAAGACGATGACATCACGCACACAACAGACAGTGCTAACAGCAAAACCAACAGCCAACAGATGCAGAGCGGCTGGGGAGGAAGAGGGCGAGCACGCTGCCTGGAGCCTCATGTCAGAACCTGGCACCCAGCAAGGCCAGGCACTGCTGGATGTGTGGACGGGGTGAAGGACGGCAAGTGCCCTGTAAATCATGCATGGTTGTTCAAAGAAGGACCATATGCCCAGTGGCTTGTTTTCTTTCTCTCAGTGCATGACCACACATCTTGGGGCAGGGCAGGGTGACAGTGACTCAAAATGGGGATGAGGAAACCCTCTCTGTGGGGGTAATTTCATATTCCAAGAGGACACTGGTTCAAACTGAACTGGATATTGGCCGGCTGGGGGAAGCTCTTGAAGTGTCCAACTTTATTAGAGGAAAAGCTAGACAGAAACTCTCTGCCCTCTCACCGTGGTTCATTAGTGTGATTAATAATAAATAACCCCAGGGACCTGATACTAGAAGTTACCTTATCACCACTGTTCATTACTGCCCACCCGCCTTTTTTTTTTTTTTTTTTTTTGTTTCTTTCAGAGACAGGGTCTCACTACGCAGTTCAGGCTGGCCTTGAGCTCACTTTGTAGCCCAGGCTGGCTTTGAACTTGCAACGATCCTCCTGCCTCAGCCTCCCAAGTGCTGCAATTACAGGCGTGTGCCGCCACACCCGGCCCACCCACTATCTTTGGTTGTCTAGTCTGGCCACTAAGATGGAAAAATAAAATATATAAAAAATATAAAATATATTTTCTTCTTTGGGTATGCTTGGTCACAGCTCAGGACTGAGAAGTTGACAGTTTCAGGCTGGTAAAAAGGTGGCAGACAATGCACTCAGGGGACCTGGGTTGACCCCTGTCTTGTTGTCAATAAACCGTGTGACTTTTGCATTAAGTCACTTCATTCCTCAGAGCCTTAATGTCTTATCTGCCAAAGGATATCATACCTCCACTTCCCAAGATTGCTGTGTAAAATAACTTATACCCCCCAAAAACCACAGCACCATGTCTGACACTTAATTGCCAGTGGTATCTTTTATTTTTTCTGAGGAAAACAGAAACCAAGTTCTGCTTTCATCTAGTAGCAAATGCTTTCTGAGACAGTATACTCTAGTGGAACACTATGGAAGAACAGAGTACTGAAGGCAAGCTCTGTGGATTCTGGCCTCAGCTCTGACTTGCAGCGTAATACCTGGGCACATGCTCTCTATGGCCCTCTCTGTGGAAAGAGGTGGTTAGGACTAAATTCACTGATTATCTGGGAAATGCAGGATGTGCGCACAAGGATTCATACCCAAGTGAGCCGCTGTTACTGCTGGTATGTGTCACATCCCTCTGGTATGCCTGGGTTGGGAGAAGATCTCTGTGGTCCAGACTTGCCCGATACCAGCAGCTTCCACTGTGTAGGCACTCAGGGTTGGAAAGTACCTTGAAAGCCACCTATCCAAACCTCTCCATGCTGCTCCTTTTACTTCCCCTTCCCAGTGCACACGTCATGTTCCTTCTGAACTCTGAAACTTTGTTATTTCTCCTGCATGAATTTTTCGGATGCCTCATCTGTAACATTCTCCCTGACTCTTCCAGGCCCTTTTGGTTCTCCTCCCAGTTTCTCACGTCCACCATGTCACTTCTAGAGTACACATATCTGGTTATGTGGTTGTTTGGCTCAGTCCCTTCTCCTGGAGGTCTTGCTTTCGCTGACTTTGCCTACAAGGCCATATTTTTGATCTTATAAACCCTATTGTGCCTCAAAAGAAATAAGGACTCAGGAAAGACTTCCAGATTCAATAGGTAGTCAGGACTAAAGAGAGCCTTCGCATCCCATTTCCACAATTCACTCCTCCTTCCTCAAGCACGGAGTCAGCTCCCGCCAAGGACAGGGCTGCTGGCAACGAGACCGCAGAGCACAGTTGAGTTCACTGATGTTTACTGAGGCTGTCTGGATTCGTGTGGTGTGCTAGGCACAGAGAGCTAATGCACAGCCACTGCCCTTGAGAAAAGCTTAGTCTGACAGAGGGAACGTAAACACTGGGGGAAGGAGAATGGAAACACAAAATCTCAGATTTGAGAAGTACTCTGGAGTCAGTAGGAAGGGTAGATGGTGCTGCCACCAGGTGACATAGGACAGAGGAAGACCATTTTGGAGTTGGGGTGGGAAGTATGATCAATTTTCTTATGGTTATAGGAAGGTGCTTGTAAATCATCCCAAGTAGAGATGTCTGGCATGCAGTTGAGTACAGGAAGCTGAACCGTGGAGGAAAAGCCCGGGGTACGTAGTGACCTGGGCCTCTGCACTTTACAGTAACTAGTAATAAGCACAGGCATTTCTAGGAGGGAGTGGTAAACACCATAAATGCAGCAGGCACAGCGAGTAGTAAGGGTCCACTGGATTTGGTAATCAGGTCAAAGTAGCTCTGGGAGTGAGCACCAAATTGCAATAGGTTGAGGAGTAAGAGGGGAGCGAGAAAACTGAGACTGCCGAGTAAGGACTACTCTTTTGAGATGGCAGGGGAAGGAGTAATAAGCTTATAATAACCTAACAGAATTGTAGGGTCAAAGCAGATTTTTGTTATGCTGTTGTTACTGTTGTTTTAAGACGAGAAAAACACAACACATTCGTAAGTTGAAGAGTAAGAGCCAGCCGAGCAAGGGAGTGGCTGGGAGGAGGGTGGCAGAGCATACGAAGAGGAGCAGGCTTTGAGGAGGGGCAATGCCTCCTCATCCTGAGATTGGCGAGAAGGCTGACTGCAGCTGCAGGTCAGTTCTCGGGGGCTGGACCTCAGGTTAAGGGAGCCCTGTTGGATGCCTCCATGTGCTCGAGCAAGCTAGGGTGAAATAGGCGAGGAAGAGGGGCTTGAGGTGAGTGGTAAGGGTTTCGAGTTGTCAGGGAACGAGAGAGAAAGTGGTCAGAAAACAAGCAAGAGTTCAGACAAGCAGAAGTGAGGCCTAGCCCGAGATTAAAAATCATACGTCTGCAGTAGTCGCAATCCTCAGGGCTATGTGGTTTTCTCCAGCAGAGCTCAGCTACCGGGGCTGAGGAGCGAGGGAATCAGAGTGGGGCAGATCAATCCCAGCTTGGGAGTTTACAAGTCAGACACAGCCAAAGGATGAACAGAGCTGACGGTGCTGATGAGTGGCTAAAGTAATCAACCACAGACAGGACTGAGCAGGATCAAGGTCAAGGGAGGGCGGAGATGGAGGGATGGAGGTCCGGATACAGGCAAAGAGCAGGTGTCATGAGATGCGAGGGTGGGAACTAGAAGGACTAGAGATGGGATGCTCAGATGTCAGCTTTCAAATGTGGAACAGCTGAGTGATGGAAATGGATTGCTGACGGTAGTACAAAACGAAAGTCACTGGAGTTGATGAGCTGCAGTGTCAGGTGGGTCACCCAACTGAAAGAGGTAATGCTTCAGAAAGCAGAATGAGAATTAGGCGCTGGAGGCTTTCATGAGAATGAGGGAAGTGGCTTGGGGTCAGGAAATGATAGAGAAAAGGAAAGGGAGAGAACAAGTATTTATAGGAACCAGTGCAATGTTCAGTTTGATCATAGAACCCAGGGCAAACTGGGTGAAAGGCGAGATACAGGATGTCTGGTTATCCTGACAGGTAGGGCCAGAATCCGAAAGACTTTTGACCGTCAGGCTAAGAAGCCTTAACTTCACCAGGAAGGCAATAGGGAGCTGCTGGCTGAAGGCCATGGGACAACTATCAAAGGTATACTTTGGGAAGATAATACAGACAGCACCGGCCTTTGAGTCATTAGACCTGGGTTCAATAATAAACAGCAGCTACCGTTCATTACACACTTACTCGTGCAGGCCCCTGTGCTAAGCATTCTCACACTGGATTCACTTCAGCCAGGTGTTAAGCCGTATGATCTTAGGTGAGGATATACTATCTCTCGCCTCTCTGGCCTCTGTTCTCCCATCTGTTAGTAGGAGACTGAGCTAGATGTTCTTGAAAGGTCCTTCCAACTCAGCCATTCTAAGGCTGTGTAGCCCTGAAGCTTGCAGGGCTCACCCTCTTACCAGATGGAATTTAAAAGACTTACAGCTGAAGGAGTTGGGGGCTGGCCCAGCAAGGTGAGCCCAAGCAGGACTCAACCACCTGGGGCCAGTCAAGGGAGGCAGAGCAGTTGAATAGCCTCCAGCTTCTTCTTGCTTCCCACTGGCTTGCAGAAAATCGATGAGCATTCGGTCCTAAGAGAGAAAAGAGGCCCTGAGGATAAGAAATCAGGGAGACCCCACCCAGTTTTTTACATTGACAGGTTTGGCCCTATCCTGCCCCATTCCAGCTGACTGACCACCCTATACTTCCCAACTGCCTAGAGCATGCAGGACACTTTGCCCCACCCTACTTTAGTTGGCTCTGACAACAAGAAAAAGGCAGCTTTGACATCGATGCCCTCCGGGCTCTCCTGGACAGAAGTAAATCTTTCTGTGTTTTGTTTTGCTTTTGTTTGTCTGTTTTATCTTTTTTGGGACAGGGTTTCACTATGCAGTTCAGGCTGGCCTTCAACTCACAGCATCCTCCTGCCTCAGCCTCCTGGCTCAGCCTCCGGAGTGCTGGGATTACAGGCTTGCGCCAAAACCTAAATCTTGAGCTGTGAATATCGGTAAAGTCCAGTCTGGGCTGCATTAGGCCCTGGGGCTAGGGCTAGTCTCCCTCACCAGACTTAGTGTTGGCCACGATCAGTTCAACAGTCCATCTAAGGGTGTAGGTGGGCCGGATCCCACTGCCCCCCAAGGCTGGCAGCTCAGAGAACATCCTCTCCAGCAGGGCCTGCGTGAAGGTCTGGGAGTGCAGGCCCCTAAGCAGGGGCTGCCAGAACTGACAGAACGGCTTTGGTACCAAGACGTCATTCAAATCCACGTTTTCTGTTTTGTGACGGAGGGAAGGTAAGGGAAGGATGGAGAAAAAGAGAAAACGGATGGGGGCACAAGCCCCACCAACAATAAAACCGACACCGCAGAACAGGAAGGAAGAGAACAGAAGAGAAAGAGAAACCAGTTAGTATTGGGCAGCCAACAACTGACTCAAATAAAGTATAAAATGAAAAGAGCTCTGGTTCTAGCTTCAACTTTTGTCAATAACTCACTGTGTGACTTTGGATCAGTACCTTCCCCTCTCTGGGCCTCAGTATGATCATCTGTAACATGAGGATGTTGGACTACATGACCTCACAAGGCCCTTCCAGTGCAGTTGTTCTAGCTCTCTAGCTAGAGGCTAAATCACAATTAAAATGGCACAATAACGGCATTGAGACTCCCCCAACCCTACCCAACCCTACCCACCCCACGCCACCCAATTATAGGTCACCTAAGGATGGCCGCACAACTGCGTATCAGTAAGGCTACTTGTTCTAATCGGCCAGCAGGGTTAGAGGGCTTCCACCCTTGACCCAGGGCTCCCCAGACCACCTCTGGTATTCCCACCCAGTAAACACAGAACCCCTAGGTTTCAAGGAGCCCCTAAAACCCTACCTTCATATTTGATCTGCAAAGCTGCCAACTGCTCAGATGTGGGAATGAGAAAGCCATCATCCAGAAAAGCATCCAGCACAGCAGTCCTATAATAAGAGGACACTAGTTTAGCTGGGCATGGTGATTGACGTCTGTAGTCCCAGCTATTCAGGCGGATGAGACAGGAGGACTGCTTTGAGTCTAGGAGTTCAGGGCCATCCTGGGCAACACACTAAGACTTTATCTGAAAAAAAGGCCATCTCCAAATACACTGAATTGGTCTATTAGTTCCAGCTGAAAAGACTCGAGGAGGGGGCTCAGGTTTGTCTCAGTGATCAGTACTAGCTTGATCACCAGTACTACAAAAAATAAAGACACTAGTTTAGCAAACTGGACCTGATAGAAGATTCTCTATTCCCCTACCCACCTCCAAAGCAGTTAATGTCTCTAGTTCAAGTGGCCAAAGCAGCCTAGCAGAAGGTCGGGCAAGTGACAGTTGATCTTGGGCTTTAGCCTCCTGGAACAGGGGCTGAGCCAGAGGACGGGATCAGTGGGTTTTTAACATACATTTACCAAGCATGTGATGAACTAAAGCCCCGAATGTGGGCCATAGTGGCTGAATATGCCTCAAAACACAGACAGAATGAAAGTCTGAGGCCCACAGAAGAGTTAAATGCCTAGGGTCATGGGCAAGAACTTTCAGATTTCAGTTCCTGCAGTCTTTTTGTCTCTCTTGCTTCTAACCATTACCCAGTCCCCTACACTGTCCCCTGCTTCCATAGCTGCTTTCTTTGAGATCCTAGTAGAAATCTTGGGAACTCAATTTCTTGCCCTAACATGATTCATAGACCTTCTTCCTAGGGACTTAAAGAACTCAAAACAAAATTAGAGAGGTTGAAGTAGACTATGTGGGTAATCTCTCATTCCCATCTAACTCAAAACTAAGCCAGCAACAGTAAACTGATCCCTCCAGAGCTAGTACCTCCCAAGAGACTCTCCTAGCTGATCACACCCACAGGAAGAAAGAGTTCTGAAAGTATCCCAGTGCCTGAAGGGTTGACACTATACTCAGGTTCCTTCCTGCAGCAGACCAAGTTTGAAGAGAAAACAGTTATCTCATGTCAGTATCTCAGAATACTTCATGCAGTCTACCAGGTGCTGGCGCAGCACTACCAGGCAGGAATTACAATCTAGGTGCATACGGATGGTTGTCCCGCCATGACCCACCCCTTTGCTAAAGGGTACGGTTAAGAAATATTGGCTGGGAGACCGAGAAAACACCTTTGGAACTAGTCTTAGCTTAAGAATAACGAGAAATCTCTAGGTCCATCCCAGCCTACACTCAGAGAACTTGATCTCCAGTAGCCAGGCACTAAGAAGGCACTATGCCTGTCCCAACTCACTACCTAAGGAATGCTCACAGCCTACAACAGCAGTTTCAAAGCACAGACTAGTGTGCCTACCACACATCTTCTGCCTCAGACTTGGGTCCATGGCTAGGCAGCAAGGTGTTAAGAGTTCTGAGCTTTTCCTATCTGCCGAGAGTGTCACATCACTCCCGACAGGAAAAAACCTGGCCAGACAATATATGACTAGGGTAGATGACAATGGCCATTCCTAGCGGAAGCCATTCTAGTGACTCACAGTAAGCAACTCCCACCTGATAGCTGGCAGAGGCAGGGACAGAAGGTCAGGCAGAACACAGGGTCACCATGTAGGGGACCAGCATTATCCTGGATTTCCTACACCACAGGTTGGTAAACTAGGACAAGGAAACCTATTTCAATAGGGCTGCTACCGTCCTCCCTAGACAGAAGGCACCCCAATTACCTACTTACATACCTGTTCTCCCAAGCAATGCCCTTGAGCTCTGTCAAGATGCTTTCTACACGTGGAGATAGATTATTCCACATCTTAATGGCCTGCGGTAAATGCTTAAATTTCTCCAGCACCTGCCAGTATAAAGCACCCCATCAGAAGGCTGGTTTAGCCACACAACCCACTCCCAACCCTCCAGAATCTCTTCCCACAGAACTTCAGGACTGCCCTCTGGGGGACAGGGCACTGCATGCAGGGATGGGCCCATAACTCCCCTGTTGGCCCTGCAACCAAAAATACAACAAACAAGAAAACCCTTCAAATAACAGACCTTCTTCTCCTCCTGCCTCTGTCCCTCCCCGGATTTCCCTATTATTAGACACATCCATGCTAAGAAGTTCAGTAAGAACATTTAGTTGGAGATGGACAGAGCTGTTTGGGACAAAAGGTGAGAGTAAGGGGAAGCAATGGCTTATGAAAGGGAATCAGAGGACCTAAGTTCTTACCTTGGTTCTTTCACGGACTATGTACGTGACCTTGAGTCTGTGCCCTCACTCACCTACAGCTTCAATTTCTTTGTATGTGAATGGAGAGAGTTAAGCTAAACAGTTTCTAAGCTACCTCCTTACTGAAACTGCACTACTCCAGCTCACCTGATCTAGGGAAGGTCCTGCGCCCCACTTGCTGGTTGGATGTGGAACTGAAGGGTTCTGTAACTACCCATTCCCAGTTGTTCTCTATCACCCATGGAGAGATTATCCACAAACTTCACCATCCGCTCCCTGCCATCAGTGTGGAGGACCACCCACTTGGACTCTGCTCCTCTGGTCTCCTTCCTAGTATCCCCCATCTTTCTGAGAAGTTCCCTCATGCTTTATCACTTTCCTTTCGAATTCCTTCTCAAAACTTCTCTCAGGAAGCTGGCAAGAGAAGAAATGGCTGGGGCAAGTGAGAACATGTCAGGTCTAGGGTACTTACCTTAAATTGCTCCTCTTCATATGATACTAGCAATTCTCGGGCTCTTTCTAAAAACAGAACAGGGAGACAGAGAGGATGGCCAACCCAGCTCATGACATCTCCTGGGATTCTGAGATCCCCTCACTTTTTAATCTGAGGGGTCCTAAGTTGAAAACTAAAATTCTTTCCCCATGTACTTCACAGAGACCAAGCAAGACGGTTTGTGAGGCAAATGTCATAACCACAATACCATGGAAACTAGTCAAGATGGTTTACAAGCCAAAAAACACCACAGTCGCAGAGGAGATGCTGAGCCAGGGAAATAACCAACACTAACCCTAAGGCGGAGCATTCCACATGTATGGTTCCCTCTTTGCCACCATAGATACCTACCATACAACTCCTTATGTCGCTGAGCCTTTTCCCATTGAGAATCTACCTCTTCATTGCCTTTATTGTCTCCATCAGCTTTGACATCCAATTCTGTATCTTGCCCATGCTCCTGAGGCTCTGGTCTCTGTTCTGTGATGTCATCAACCCCAATGTTCTTATCTTCCTCTTGGTCTTCTTCTATGTCTGCCTTCTCCTCTTCCAACTCCCAACTGTCTCTCAGGCTGTTCTCCAGTTGGTGGCACCAGTAGGTCTTCTGGAGCCAATCCAGGACAAAGTAGCAGCCTAAAAAGGGTAAGGAAGGAAAGCAGTGCCACAGGAACCCCCACAGGCAAACAGCTAACAGGTCCTCAGCTCTCTGGACCGCCTCATCTTGAGAGCATCATGGAAAGAACCCTAAGGAAGAGGTTTGGCTCCAAGGCTCAAATCTCACATACAGACACAGTCACTCTCACTCTGTGTTATCCCCATGTTTTGCTTTCTCATATTTACCAGAACCTTTCCTAGAAAAACTCTGCACAGGACTTAGATAAGATGCCAAAAATATACCAAGTGGGAGAAGTGAGACCCAGCCCCACTAGTTTGTTACACGGCCTTGGCCAATTCTCTTTCCTTTTTAAGTCCTCAGTTTCCCTATTACAAAGCTAAGGTTAAATTAGGGGTTCTTAACTGAGATGGAAGTCTAAACAACTCCTGGGTTATGAAAGTTTTAACAGTTCATATCTCTCAACTTACTCCTCCTGCCCCTGCTAGGATGTGGCTAATGAGAAACCACCTCAGGAGCAAAATTTAAGAGGAGGCCAAAAAACTGTAATCAAGGTATCAAAGCAGGATCAGAATAGTTCCCTAGCAAGTCATATGTGAGCCTGAAACAAAAAAATTCAGTAATGTTCATCCTTTGCTTTTTCTTTTTTTTTTTGGTTCATCATAGCTTTATCCACATTAAAATGCTATTAATCATGATCACTGAACTTGTGCTACCCCCTTAAGTTTTGCACCCAAGGTAAGTCTCTCACTTGCTTCACTGTAGTGCCTGCCCTGAATAAGCTCCTTCCTACCCAACTATCCCAAATGTCATGCAGCCAGGCCTTACCTGTAACAGGTACAATCCTAGGGGACTTACCTCTGCGACAGTCATTTATATGGGGCATTTTCTTGTGTGTCAACTCATGACGAAGTTCAACAATCCAATCTGGAATGTTCACCTGATGGGGGGAGATGGATATAGAAATTAGCAAATATTAAAGCTGGAAGAGACCCAGAAACAAATTATCCTGACCATTCCCTCTATTTTACAGATAGAGAAACTGAAGTCCTGAGAGAAGAGTCCAGCCTTACTGACAGGGCACAGATAAAAACCCAACCTCCTGTTTATTTTTTAGTCTTTAGTAGAGGTAGTCTTAAAAGTCAGGAAAGGTACTCACCTTCCCCAACCACCAACCACTCACCAGTAGGAGAGTGAATTAGCATTAGCACTCTCTTCTTCAGCCTCTTTCTGCCCCTTCTCTCTTCCTGGGTCCCCTTACCCTTCTTTTCCTCCCCTACCTCCTCCAGTAAACGTCTCTACATGACTGAGAACAAACCTGAACCTGCCGTCTGAACCTCACTCATTCAGGACAGGAGCCCCTGGCATCTTCACGCTCCTTAGCTGAGCTATCTGCTCCCTCTGACTATCAGCTCCCAAAGAGTAGGCAATATGACTGCTACCTCTTTCCTGTCCCCAAAGGGTGGTACATTTGGGCTCTTCAGCTTCACTGGGCCATTCCCAGCAAGTTAGGCTCACCAAGTCTTCTGAGATACAAGTCATGAAGAGTAAGAGAACAAACCTGCTTTGTTTAAGTTGAAAGCAGAAGCTCTGGGGTTCTTGCAGGTCTTGGCTAGCAGTGACGGGATGAGCTACTCTGACTGTGTGCACAACTTACCCCATTCCCCATTTAAGAAGCTTTCCTGGAGAGAATCAAGCAAGGCCATTTTATCTTACGTACCTCCTGAGCCAGGAACTTGAGTGAGAGCTTGGTAAACTTTGTCCTCCTTTCAGAGATAAGATTCACAAACCTGGTATGGGGGAAGAAGTAAGTTGCACAGCCCAAGGGACAGTTTTGCTCAAAACACCAAGTTACTGAAATCTTGCATTTTTACAATCTTTCCACTGACTTTCCTGTTTTTATGGTTGACATCAACCAGAAAGGGACAGTTCCATCCATGCCAACATTTGCTGAGTCTACTCTGTACTAATGCCATACAGATGAATTAGACACTGCCATGGCTTGACAAGTTCAGTCTAAGACAAATAATGATAAAACAGGTTGTACTAGTACATAATATGTTATAGAAGCTAGAGCAAAGGACTATACTAGATTACATGGGGAGCACAGCCAAATGATGGAAAAGGTAAAAGAAGAAAGGTAGGATCTCAAGGCAGGCATCGCGTTAATATGAGTTGAGAAAAGGCTTTGACATATGCGAAAACTCAGTAGCAAACTTTTTCCTGATGTGTATGGGACAGCTATAACTACTATGAGTCACTTTGTAAGTCAGGAACTCCCAGCCCATGACTTCACTTTCATAACTCGGCAACCTTTCAGTGTTCATGGAGAGAAAATGGAAAAGAGTTGGGCTAGGTGTAGATGGAATACAGTTGGAAAATCCAAACTAAAACACATCCAAGGGCAATGAACCACTCAGAAAAGTTCCTCCGGATGAGGAGTAAAAGGGGGGAAAAAAAAAAAAGACTGCCAAAGTTGTAGGACACCCAACTGAGATCACCTGGTCTGAATCCTTCCCACTTTGCCACACACATACATTGTAAAAGGGAGAAAAAATGGAAG
>NW_004955475.1:5187768-5241367 GCF_000276665.1 Chinchilla lanigera
GTACCAAAAGCTGTTAATTCAACAAATCACAGGCTGACTCACACTCAGAGACTGTCAGGACTTTTCTGCTTCAGATACCACCTGAAGTTACACTTTGCTTATCACATGCTTACCACACTCCAGTTCCCAAAGCCACCCCCCCACCATGCAGGTCTTACCTGACCAAGGCCATGCCATAGAGCAGTCTAAGTTCATCAGTGCCCAAGCCACCAGTTACATCCATGAGCTTACAGCGTATCAGGTCAGCAGTAGAAGCCACTGCCAGGGGGAGTTCGTTGCCTAACCTAAAGGGCCACAATCCAGCACCATCACAAAAGTCCTTTATACCGATTCATCCCTTCCACCTCACAATCTTGGTTGCTGCGGGACATTCCCACTATATACTGTCTCAAGAGTGCATGAAGAAACCAAATAAAAAGGCAACAGAGACAAGGTAATGTCCATAAGATCCAACTATTAATACAGGGCGTAAGAGGCTAACTAGGGTGTACACAAAACATCTATTCGGTAGACTGTCAATCTACAGTTGTGTGTACACACCTTGAAACCCTCAAACCCCATATCCCTTGTCTGTCTGTCCTTAACCCAACATTAACTGGACGAAGGCACCCCACTCAAACATGTTGGGGGTGGACTAGACTTTCTCCCACTCCCCCTAATTCGAATCAGAAATCCACCTTAAAGTGTTAATCTACTCGTTAAACCCCGACTCAGGCCCTCCAGCACCCTCTACAAGAAAGCAGAAACATTATTTTTTTGGAAGTAAAGGTCAGACCTCAGATTTAACAAGAGGACTGTTGAGACACACCTCTTACTTTTCATCCACAAACGGAATTCCTGTAAAAGCTTGCCTGAGTCTTTCCCCCGGGCAATTAGACGAAGATCTGAGACTAGGGCCTCTTAGGAACTCCACAAAGGAAGAGGTGAAGAGACACCAGCACACAGGCGAAATGTCTAAGCCCGCCTCCACCTTACCTGCTTCTCCACACCGTGATGCGATTCAGCGCATACCGCTGCAATTTATGGTCATCACAGAACAGATAGACCGTCACCTGGTCCCATTCAGCCCTGCTGAGCCAGGCGACCACGATGCTCTGGGCCCATGGTGGCGTCGATCTTTTTTCTTTGATACACTTTCCGTACCATGCACTCCATACTCGATCCATCCCTCAAGAACTCAGACCTAACCCAGCACAGGATTTCCACCAGAAATGGGATCCTTGCCAGGCTCTGGGCCAGGACCTTCCACACAGTCTTCCACTCAACGTGCCACCCTCACTCCAAACCGCCGCCGCGACAATAGCCAATGGAAGACAGTGACGCCGGCTCAAGCCCGCCTCCTAGCGCTAATGTAACCAATCGAAACGTGGGACTGTTCTTATCGTATGGTTACTACGTCCTCGCGGCCCGGAAGTGTTCTTTTCCCAAAGTAGCTCGACCAGCTGCAAGTGCGCAGCCCCTATGTTCCGCGAATTTCTAGGTTGCCGACCAACTTCTGTGCAGACCGGAAAGAGTGTGTTTGGACTGCAAGAAAATATTTTGCGCCCCTTGGCGGGCGACTATGGAGTTGTGATCAGCCGGTGGACTTCCTGGAATTTCGCTTTTTGGTAGGATTTTATTTCCAGGAGTCAGAACATTTTAGATACTGAAGCAGGGCTAAATAGAAAATATGTAATACACAGTTAAGGGGCTGCGGATTTAGCTCAGCAGCACAGCGCCTGCCTGGCAAGCGCGAGGTCGTGGATTCGCTTCCTGGTACCGAAAAAAAAAAATCAAAAAAGAAAAAAAAAAATAATACACAGTTAAGGTCGCCTTTTTGAAAAATCTGGTTTCTTGTCAAGTCCTCAGGGGCCCTGTTTTCTAAATTAATACCATCTTGTTTCTGCAGTAATATGAAGCCTGAATGACTGGAATGACAATTGTTTTGAGATTATAAGGACCTAGAGTTTGGTTTGAGTGTGGCTACTGTGTGATCTTGCACAAGTCTCTGCCCCTCAAGTTATATTTTGTTTGTTTAACAGTTAACAGTTTTTTTTTTTTAAATCTGTACCATGTGGGTTTTACAGTGGTCTCTAGTTTTATTCCATAGCTCAAAATTTTAGGATTTTACTATGCAAGCGTTCCACTGATGTTGGTTTCAGAGGTATACCTTAACGGGTATAGGTCCCCTCACCCCCCGCGTAACTCCTTGGGATTTCAGAGTACTGGGTTGAAAACAGTAGTATGAAGCTCTTCCAATTTTGCAGGTTGGCTAAAATGTTTTTAGGACCTTGCCCAAATCCTCACAGGAGTTATTTCCCGTTTAACCTTTGAGAAACAATGGTTAGGGGCTGGGGATTTAGCTCAGCGGCACAGCTCCTACCTGGTAAGCGCGAGGTTGTGAGTTCGATTCCTAGTTACCGGGGAAAAAAAAAAGAGAGAGAAACTGGTTAGTAGCAGTCTTAGTATTGCTGATAGTGGCCCAGCACTTGGGAAAATAAAGCAGGAGGATCGCTGAGAGTTCGAGGTCAGCCTAAACTACATATCGAAACCATGTCTCAAACAAGCAAACAAAAAACCCCAAATCCAAACAACAACAAAATATTGTTGATAGTGTTTCATTTATACTTTGCAGCAGCAATAAATCACAACTCATTTTCTGTATGTGCTTCTTCAGTCATTTTCTCCTAAAGGGTAATTTGCCTTTGGTTCCTTGAAGGTTCTGTGTCTTTGTCTTGGTATCCCTAGACAAAGACATAGAACACTCCTTCCTTTCCTCTTTCTGGCAAACCACTATTAATCTTTAAGAGTCAAGATCCTGCTGGGCATGGTGGTGCATACCACCAGCTATTCAGGATGCTGTGACCAGAAGACCAAATTCAAGACCTGTGTGGTCGATTTAATGAGATCTTGTCTCAAAATAAAATTTTAAAAGGGACTGGGAATGTAGTTCAATGGTAGGGTGCTTGCCTAGCATGCACAGAAGCCCTGGGTTCAAGCTCAAAAAAAATCTGAATCCTTTGTCAAATCCAATTTTCCCAAGGGATTCATTCATGAATCTATAGGAGTCATGAGAAAGTATAAAGAATTTGCAATTAGCTGGTACATCTGTCAGACCCTTCTCCAAATCCTCACAACATTTTGTACATCCTTCTGCTGGAGGAATAAAGAAAAACACTTGTTGATTGCCTACCTTGGACCAGTCCTATTCTAAGTGCTTGATGACAGTGAGCTTTATCTGAGTTCTCACCTTCAGGAATGCAGCCAGACTTGAGAAATCCTCCCAGCCTTTTGTGTTCCAAAACTAGCTCATTCCAAAAGACCACATTACCCTTTAATGTTCCTTGACATAAGACCCTCTCCATCTTTCTTCATGACTCACCGAAGACTTGTGGATGACTCCCTTGTTCACCTGTTTCTAATGAAACTTTTAAGTTTCCTTTCTTTGGGCATTCTCCCTATGGCAATAGTCTGACTAAAATCGTTTCCTTAATTACCTTCTATATTTTGCCTTTTCACTGAAGTTGACTTCATTTTCATTAGTTTACAGATGAGAAAGCTGAAGCTGAGCTGTAGGGCCTAGGACAACACCGTTAAGAAGGGAAAAGTGATTTCCTCACAGGTTTGTGTAGCCATAAAGCCTAGGTGGTGTCTACAACCTTCAAACCCAGGGCAGTTTTACCTGTCTACAGGCATGCTTCATATTATGAGAGCTTCTTCAAGAGTGGGAACCCCAGCACTTAACAGTCTTAAGCCCCAAATGATTACTGAATAAATCATAACACCCACTAAGGCAGTGTTTCTAAAACTTTCTTTTTGATAAATAAAAAGAACTCAGCCCTTTTTGATAAATAGAAAAGCAAAACAAGACATAGTTTATGTGAATGGCTGAAATGCTTGGCCAAAGGAGACTGTGAGATCCAAGGAAACAGGTCCTCTGAGGAATTTCAAGCTTGATGATGGTGATGAGGTTATGTTTCTTCAAAAAGTGTCAGCCTTCCAAATCCCTAAAGTGACAGTTTCCTCAGAGAAGTAGAAAACTGTGTTAGTAACTTTGCTCATTGCTGAGACAAAATACCTAACACCTACAAGTTAAGGGAAGAAAAGTTTATTTAGCTGACAGTTTGTAGAGGTTTCAGTCTATGATCAGCTGGCTCTAAGGCAAGGTGGCATAGCAAACAGGAATCACAGAGGAAAAATAATTCATGGAGGACAGAAGGTAGCAGAGCCAGCAAGAGATAAGACAAGCCTCTGTGTGTCCTTTATATTGTAGATTTTTTTTTTGTCTTTTTTTTGAGGCAGGGTCTCACTGTGCAGTTCAGGCTGACCTTGAGCTCACTTTGTAGCCCAGGCTGGCCTCGAACTCGCGATGATCCTCTTGCCTCAGCCTCCTGAGTGCTGGGATTACAGGCGTGTGCCACCACGCCCGGCTTGTCCTTAGGCTTGTCTTTAGGATTAGGGTGGTGCCAAAGCAATCACCGCCCCAGCATCACGCACTGTAGATTCAGCCATCTCTGAAGAAGCCCCACCTATGACCACATGAGAATTTGGGCTGATATTTAGACCCAAACCATAACAATAACCTATTTAATTTATCGTATCTATTGTTCTATCCAACAGAACTTCAGAACCAAGTGCTGGGAGTTGATAACCAGCTAATACATCTCCAATTAACTGCCTGTTTCTATTGTAGAATCCTCTGTAGAATCATAATATCCTAATGAGGAAGCCCAGCAGATGTCATTTTACCTAGTTTCTGTCCTAATTAGATTGTATCAGTGAAATGAAGACCTGTGCCTTCTTAAGGATTTGTTTTAGATGCTAACAGTGCTCACAGTAATTAGTTGTTCTTGTGTAGCAACATTTATTTCACCTCTACCGATGTGGTCAACAGCATTATCAACTAAAAATTCTCACTCAGCCCCTTAATCTCCCAGAACAGGGCCTCTGTTTCCATCTTCAGAGGATGTATTCTTCCCTAAAGTACAAATTAGCTGAGAGAAGATTTTAGGACACATATCAATACTTTTATAAGGCAGTAAGTAGCTTTCAAACTTTTTTGGATGCAGAGTGATTGTAAGAAATACATTTGTTGTGGTTGATACATTGGGTCAACGTGAGGAGTCTAGAGGCTTGGCTAAGTGACTCAGCAGTTCTACATCCTGGGTTGAAAAGGACACACCCTTCCGGTTTTAGAATGTCCTTCATTGTGTCAGTGTGAGAAGTTTAGAAGGTTAACTAAGTGAGTGGGCAGGGGGCCAGGATGATACTTTGTATCATCCTGAGCCTGTGCATGAGGAGGGCGGGGAGATGAGGTCTCAGTTTGATTCCCGGTACGCGGGGGGAGGGGGGGGGGGCGACGACAACGACGACGACGAGGACAAAAAACAAACAAAAAAACAAATCAAACTTCAAATTCTGACCTTGCCTTTATCTGACCATAAAGGGCCCAACCTTTGCAGAGGTGGTGTTCTTCTTTACCTCATTAGCAGTAAACTCATCTTTATCTAATCAATACAAGGTAGTGGTGATATTTGGGGAACCAGCTTTCAACATACTACAGAAGGCAGGATTTATTGAAGGAAAACTTATAAACAAACAAAAGTAGTGAAGTCTGCACAGTCTTCTGAACTCTCGTTTCCTAACATAGGCCAGTCATAAGTTCCATATGAATCACAGTCAAAATTCCAGGAACTATGACCTCTGGTTAGCAGGCCAGCTGTATGATTGTAAGTATTCCAAGAAAACCTGAGCTTCATATCCACACTGGGAAATTGAAATAGGTAACATCTAGTTTCTTTAACAAGAAATGTACCAATGATCTCCCAGATCAGGAACACTGCTAGGGAGTGTGCACCCCCAAGGGCAAGGTCTGTATACAAAGGGCCAAAGAAAAATCCTTGCTGCCAGGAAGACTGACATTAGCCAAAGGCTTTTTCCTTCTATAGCTGGCTCAGTCTAAAGCAGCCAGCTCTCAGCTGAGTTGCTGAAAAAGGGAAGGAAATGAAGTTCCAGGACCAACTAGACATGTCTCTCACGAATTGCCCCAGAAGTGATTCCACAAATAACCACTGGGTTGCAACCTATAGTTTAAAATAGAGTGTTCACACTTTTAGGGTGATTTAATATGTTCACTATTTCAACTGTGGCCATGGTTTCTCTAGTGTCTACACATGTGAAAATTCATCAAATTTTTTCCTCCTTTCCTTCCTTCCTTCTTTCTTTCCTTCCTTTCTCTTTCATTCTAGGGATCAAACCTAGGCCTTCAACATACTAGGCAAGTGCCCTACCACTAAGCTACATGCCCCAGCCCAAATTTTACACATATATGTGCAACTTAAAATATGAAAATAGTAGGGAACTTCATTGGTCTCTCGTCATACCCCAGAGAGAAACGGCGGTGGGTATGCGAAAAATAAAGACAAGCGACAAGGACTGCTTCAGGTGGAGTTACCTCTTACCTGATGGGAAGAGGACTGACTGCAACAGTAGGGGTGTTTATTTATACTCTTGCAAAGTTAGTATCAGGAGAGGTAACGTTGCCTAGCAACTAAGGACTGTAATTGTCCAGGCAGGATGTTTTTTCCAATACTGAGGTAGCGTGACTGCTTGAGGCACTCTGGCTCGGTCCTGCCCTCACACATATGACCAATATCCAGCTCTAGCGTCTCCCAACATATCTCCCTTTACTGTTTAGTTGCAGAAGTGATGGGTGTTCAGTTGAAACTGGAAAAGCTGTGCTTGAAGAATATAGTCCAAAGTCCGTAACAGTGGTCAGTTATCAGTCTAGCTGGCAGCTGGCAGAAGTTGTTGGTGACTTGAACCTTTTACAGCTAACCTATTACTATTTCATTGCTTCTTACATCTGGTGGTTACACTTTTCTGCAGGATGTTTAAGACAAAGTTAAAGTGAGACCTGTGTAAATAAAAATTTAACCTTTTGCTATCTATCAGGGTCAGTTAAGTCTCCTCAGGAATCATCTTGGAACCAAGTACAGCATCTCTAGATTTTCTGTCAGTGTCAGCCATCTGGATGAGTCACGGTCATTGCTTGACCAAGGTGCTTTCTGTGAAAGCTTGAGAGATTTTTTCTCTCCTGGTGACTCTCCTTAGGTACACTGTACATCGTAGAATCACTTTCCTTTGTGGTCTCATAATCTCCTTGATCAGAAAATCAGGGACTCAACTGAGTGATAGGATGTCGCAGCAGAGGTCTCTTATGTCCTGAGTCCTTACTGACCTCGGAGGGCATAGCTAAAATATTGGCTGTCCTCTTAGCCCAATTTAACTCTAATTTTTGGTCTCCAAACCTCAGCTGTTCAACATCCAGCAGAGAAGATTAATGACATAACATTATAACAGAGGCAGTATGCTTAATATTACTATTTGATCTGAACAGCAAACACCTTAGAACATAAAAATGGAACCATTATTTTTTAACAACCATGGATATCCTAATATTTAAATCCTAATAGAATGTTAACAAACAATAGTTACATATTTTTAAACAGAAATTTAGAAATCAAAACCATACATAATATTGCTACATGACCGTCATGATGACATTTTGTAACATACTTAAATTTTCATTTTGACGTAACATTACCTTTTTAACCAGTTATCTCTACCTAATGCATAGGAAGCTTTTATCTAATTTGTTGTCCTTTAATGGCATATACATCACAAGTTTTTGTTAAAGGCAGAGGTCTGTATCTGAAGGAAAGTCTTATCACAATTAATAATCTTTGTTTTACCTTTTGGAAGACCTGTACATGTAGAATCATGAATACACTTAATACACCATGAGATTAACACTAATAAATTATCATACACATGTGAAAACCTTTGTTAAATTTAGTTTTGTACCAAGAGCATCTTTTCTGAGAAAACCTTACTGTAATTTTTCCTGAAAAACTTTCTTTTGACCACATGACCCAATTATTGAGGTGACTTCCAAGAGACTATAGACATCACTGGGGCTCCTTATTAATGAATACAGGTTGGCCATTCCTCTGTTCACCAGTTGAAGTCCTACCTAATAATTTCTCCTCACCCTAAGGACTGTGGTTAAACTATCTTAATTTTGATATCATTTAAACCAGCTGGTAACTCAGGTGAAAGCATATTAAGTCTATAACCCAAATTGTATTATGAACAAATGGTAAAAGAAAAATTATTGAGCTCAAAATAAAGGGGAACAGCTGTTCACAGAATGACAAACACATAAACAAGTACACAGAACAAACACATTTACAAAATCAGAGTGCACTCAAATATATTTTTGGCCAAATTGAATTATAGTAACTGTACTACAATTTTAGAAATTTATAATTTAAATAGACTGGTCAGATTTTGTTGTCAATTAGTAAAGGTCTCTTATCAGAAAAACTGGGATAAAATACAATCCTTAATCTATAGTGAATATATATATATTCTTTGTATTTTATTGTGTCTTAAGAATACTGGTAATTTTCAGCTTAATTATGTCTATATACTCTATCATTTATTTAAATCTTTAATTCCCATTTTGATTACTATTTCCTGGGCCTTCTGTGTCAATTTCTTTGGTTGGCCCCAGGTCAGGTTTAGCGTCACCTTGTCTATCAGGTATAGAGCGGTCTCTGAGGCATTAGTATCACAGAACTGTACATTAGCTCCCCTAAAGGTGGAACGAACTTCTTCTCTAGATCTAAGTTCGTGGTACAGCCAGACAGCATGCTTTAACAAAACACAGGCATATTCTGGACACCAAGTTAGCTTTTTGTGTGTGTGTGCTTTACCCGATTTTTTTTGTTTGTTTGTTTTTTTGTTTTTCTCCGGTACCGGGAACTGAACTCACAACGTTGCACTTGCCAGGCAGGCGCTTTGCTGCTGAGCTAAATCCCCAGCCCCTGCTTTACCCGATTGAATTGTCTTTTGTTGTACTTCCATCTTTTGTAAAATTTTAAAAATTCTAATAGATTTTTATTTTCTGTATATTTTCAAAGAAATTAATTATTAGGACATTTTTAGGCTCCCTCTTAAAAGGATCAGTGTAATGTCTAGGAGTAGGCACACAAAGACTGTTGGGATGTACTTGAAAAAGGTCATTTATCTTAGTTTGGCTAGCTAAATTATTTTTCTGTTTTTGTTTTTGTTTTTTTTCTGGTCTCAGGAATCGAACTCAGGACCTTGCTCTTGCCAGGCAGGCGCTTGTGCCACTGAGCTATATCCCTGGCGAGCTAGCTAAATTAATTACCTCTAAAAATTTCAAAACATAAAACATGTATGTATCCATAAGATGGACTCAAATTGCAGGGTCTGGCTGATGCAAGAGGGAATTTTCTCCCACTTAGCTGCTCGCTAGAGCCATTATGTTAGAATAAACCACTTATACCTGGACACATGTTAGCAGGTGTCAATACTAAGCAGCAGCTTATTGCTTTATTGTCTGGCGCAGCACCTGGGGCACGAAGTCCTGCAGGAAGCCACAGAGCTCAGGGAACAGCCCCTTTAAGTCCCCCAGAGGGGTGAGGGTGAGCGTCCCCTCTGCCTCGGAGCCACTAGCCACAAAGGTAATGAGGGGCTCAGCCTTTACTCCCTGCTCCCCACTGTCACTGCCAGGCCCAACCAGCTTGTAATCAGCCCCTCTATCACCCTCCTGGCCCTGCTGTCGCCCTTGCCACGTGTGGTGCAGCGCCAGCTAGCTCATCCCTGGCCTTCGTCTCTGAAGCCTGGGCATTGGCTAGCCACCACCGGCAGGTACCCTGGGTGTCTGAGGCTTCTCATGCCCCATTTCCACACCGGCTTGTTAGCCTCCACCGCTGTCTCCCCCTTTGCTGCTTGACCGAGGTTTCCTGCGTGTCTCCACAGCTCCTCATCCTCGTCCTTGTTGCCTTCCCCGTGCCCATCTAGCTTTAGTCTTTTGCCAGCTTCACCCTGGGTGGCCTCCTCCATCCTTGCCTCAGGCCTTAGCCTCTCTGTGCCGCGTTCTGTCTGGCACCCCAGTGCATCCTGTAGCACCCCGAGCAGAGCAGCAGTGAGCTGGGGGAAGGGCGCTGTGGGCAGGGAACGGGAGCAGCTGTGAGCAGGGAGGCGGGAGGGCATGGCTGCCTATGGGGCAGCAGCCCCCAGTCACAGCCTTGGGCAGGGGAGCCCTGACACTTCAGGCTCTGGCAGAAACTGGCTGTAGCTTCCACTTTATTGCCTTGGGGTCCAGCAAGTTGCTGGCAGGGCCCCAGCAGTCCTGCTTTATTTTCAGGAATGGGCTCCACTGCCTGCACACCCCCAAGTGTCTCTGTGGTCACTGCCTCTGTAGCCGCAGGGGATGTGCCCAGCCTCTGTGCATGCTGGCCATCGCTTTTGCTCTGGCCGCCGGATACTCTATTTTTGCCCAGATTCCAAGCACTGGTGCCATCACAGGACAGGCGCCTGCTCCTGCACCTCTCACACAGGTCTTGACGATGGGAGTGTTTGGGGTCCACGTGGCAAAGTCTTACTGGGCATGAACATTTAGTTCTTTTACAACTTTGGCAGGTGATATCCTTCACTCAGTAAGGGTTGTAAGATTTTTGACACGTTCTGCAAAACTGTTTAAAATAAACCTTATTTGTACCCTGGATGCACCAAACGAATGCACTCTCCCAGCGGATGTTGCAGTCCTTACAGTGATGATGCCATATTTCTGCTAAAAGCGCAAGTGCTTCTTGCTTGGCTGGGTATGCGGCAGTGATCTTTTCTGCACAGTGGTGGTTGTGTCTCTGCGGTCTCCAGCCCTCCCCACCACCAGGGGCCGCCCCAGCTTCTGCATCGCGGGCTGTGGACCTGGCTTGCCAGTTTGAGCCTCTTGTTGCTCCTGCCCGGCCCTCGGCGGTGGGGATGCGTTCCTTGTTGCCCCCTCATTCTCCTCTGGTGCCACAGAGCCCTGCGTGCTCGCTGGGGCCTTCTCCAGGCAGCCAGTGAGGTAGTGGGAACGCATAGGCGAGCACGCAGCGACGGAGCACGGGAAGCACCGCGGGGTGGCTGGGACTCCTGGGTCCCCGACCCAGCACGGCGGCATATGCCGTCCCAGCATGCACGGTACCGATGAGTGGCATCACTGGTTCACTTGCACCCCCCACATCACGGCAGCTGGGCCTGCAGGGGCCAGGCCCGAAGCCGGAGCTCATGTGCGACAGGAGTCTGGTGGAGGAGGAGGAAGCAAGAGGGTGTTCCCCACCGCAGAGCTGCCAATCATTGGTGTCCTTGGAGTCCGGCACAGAGGGGAAGAGAGAGGAGGGAGCGCATGCCGGGTACCTGAATGTGCCTAGCACCTTGTCCCCCATTGCAGCCATCTGGGCGGCCCCCATTATTTCATGTGGCTGAGGCAATCTGTGATGGGGGTTTCCCAGAAAGAGCTGACTTTTCCCAGCAGTTCTAGATCGACCCTGGTTATTCCAGTGATACACTTAGTATAGGGACTGCAAGGTTTAGCTACAGATAATGACTGTGCTGCCCTTATAGGTGTAGCAGAGCAATTCCGGACAAGGTGCCCCTTATTTCCACAATGAAAATAAATGGCCTTGTTTTTACCCTTTCCTCCAGGCTGTGGATGAATAACCTGAGTAATAGCTGCTGCCAAAGTACACCCTGTACATATGAGGGTCCAATATCTACACAGATCCGAATCATATCCAGCAATGTGGCTCGCCTTTTACGGGCTCTTAAAGCCTCTTTACACCATTTATTTGCATTTTCAAAGGCTAGCTGCTGAACTATTAGTTTGCTGGCTTTTGTGTTATTTATAATCTTCTCGCTAGCCTGCAATAACCTTGAGAGGAAATTTTGCAAAGGTTCCTCAGGACCCTGATGTATAGAAGCCAAACTGAGGGCTGCCTCTCCCTTAGAAGGAAGTTCCCTCCAAGCCCTCCTGGCAGCCATCTTGGTTTGTTCATATGCTGGCAGTTCAAAGGTCAGTTGACTGCGGTAGCAAAGGCACCTTCCCCAATTAGCATATCTTTTGTAATGGCTATGTTGTGAATAGCATTCCCAGCGGCCTGGTCAGTGCAACGCTCAAGGAAGTTTCCTTTCCACATTAGTCTCCTGGATTTAATCATGCTTTAGCTATTCCTTTCCAATCATTTGGGGCCATAATCTGTTGTCCTAGAATTTCCATTAAACTCAAGGTAAAGGGAGCAGCAGGACCACAAGTAGCAACTGCTTGTTTTAATTCTTTTTAAGGTTTTAAAAGGTATAGCTTCATAACAACGTATAACTTGTCCTGGATCTCCAGAGACTTGACCTTCAGTAACAGGGTAGATATGTTGAAAACCCTCCATGGGCTCCCCTACCCATCTGGCTTCTTTTAATGCTAATCGCAAGGGAGACAGAGAAAATGGCTCTACTCTCCTGAGAGGCGGAAGTTCCAATCTGTGATGCAGTAAAATTTCTCTGAGCTGAAAAGGCTGGAATAGCCACCCGTGGTTCAGTCAATTCCACGGAATGTTGTGAGACAGAGTTCACAGGGAAACACCTCTCTGGTGGGGAAAAGTGCCTTTTGTCCCCCACCACTCCTTCCTTCTTAAATTGGACCAGGCTAGAGGGCTCAGGCTCTATCAGCAGAGCTGTTTCTCCGCCCTCCATGTCCCGCTTAGGCTCCAGACTTGATTTTAACATAACGTTCTGAGCCAAATCCCTTATGGTTACAAAACCCCTCCAAACCAACATCAAGAAAATTAAATATAGGAGTCAACATGCAACAAATACTTCTACAAGCATATACCTCCAGGAGTCTTGAGCCTCTACTTACACTTTACTATCCCTTTCTCTTTTGGCTTCTTTGAAGCCTGTAGATCTTTTAGCCCTAGAAAGCACATATCCCCACGCTTTACACCTGATGGGCCAGTACCATGCACTCCAGTGCTAAATACTAGCTTTCACAAATGCGCCCCCACCCCCACCCCGACTGTTACGCACTCTTAGGAAGCGTACCCAGTGCCCACTTATTTTCTCTCACTGGGTGTCCAGTGGGTGCCAAATATAGGGAACCTCACTGGTCTCTTGTTGTACTCCAGAGATAAACAGCTGTGGGTATGAGAAAAATAAAGACAAGAGACAAGGACTGCTTCAGGTGGAGTTACCTCTTACCTGATGAGAAAAGGACTGACTTCAGTAGGGGCATTTATTTACACTCTTGCAAAGTTAGTATCAGGAGAGGTAATGTTGCCTAGCGATTAAGGACTGTAATTGTCCAGGCAGGTTGTTTTATCAATACTGAGGCAGCTTGACTGCTTGAGGCACTCTGGCTGTCCTGCCCTCACACATATGACCACTATCCAGCTCCAGCGTGTCCCAACAGAAAATTATACTTCAAAAGCTGTGAAAAATTAATTAGGAATGTGTCAGGGTGAATAGTATAGATGCATCAAGATTGGTCATATGTTAGTAATTTTTAAAGCTACTGTTATCTTTGAAAATTTCCTTTAGCCGGGCGTAGTGGCGCACGCCTGTCATCCCAGCATTCGGGAGACTGAGACAGGAGAATGGTTGTGAGTTTGAGACCAGCCTGGGCTACAAAGTGAGCTCAAGGCCAGCCTGAACTGCATAGTGAGACCCTGTCTCAAAAAGACCAAAAAAAAAAAAAAAAAAAAATTTCCTTTAAAAACGTTTTTTGTGGGACCAGGGATATAGTTCAGCGGCGCAGTGCCTGCCTGGCAAGTGCAAGGTCCTGAGTTCGATTCTGCATACAAAATACCAACTTTTTGTGTGCATGATGCAGGGGATTGAACTTGGGGCCTTGTACCTGCTAAGCACATGTTCTGCCAATGAATTACACCCTCATTCCTGAAAAATTTCTGAGTAATTTTTCCGTTGTTTTGAGACAGTGTCTATGTAGTCCAGAACGGCCTTGAATTTGCTGTGTAACCCTGGCTAGCCTTGAACTCTCAATCCTCCTACATCAGCCTCCAGAGTGCTGGCAGCACCGGCACACACCACCATGCCTGGCCCTTCCTAAGTAATTTTTTAAGTGAATTTTACCACAGAGGGTATGTAACAATAACAAAACAAATCCTCAAAGAACAAAGCAACTTTCAGGTGTGGGGCTCATGCCTGTAACCCCAGCTACTCAGGAAGTCCAGAGGATTGCAAAATCAAAGGCAATTTAGTGAGATCTTATCTCAAAATAAAATTTAAAGACAGAGGGGCTGGAGAGGTTGCTCAGTGGTAGAGTACTTACCTAGCATGCAAGAGGCCCTGGGTTCAGTATCTGGCGCTGAAAACAAAAAAGCCTTGATTTGCACTACTTGCACTTTCCGTGGTATAAATACTCTTGCCATGGCCGATTTCATTCACCAAATACAGAGTTAGGAAGAAATGCATGCAGTTGCCTCCAGCCTGTGTGAGCCAACTTCAGAGCATCACTGTGAGGTTCTGGAGGACATGTGGTGTTCTGTTCTTGGTTTTCATTTGTTCATTCTGGTGATACTGTAGAAAGAGGGACAGTGTCTTTACTGGCAGGCCTGCGCTGCACAACTCTGTATGGCACCATTCACATTTACATGAAGAGTACATTTATAGCTGTACAAGGCACAGCTATTCTTGGTGGACCTACTTTCTAAAACCCCTAAAATGATACTGCTTTACTGCTTTGTAAGGTCAACTTAGGTATACAAGGTAAAAGTAATATAGATAATATAATTGGAGCTATGGGGCTTCTTCCCTTCACTCACCTAAGCCTGAGCAACACCCCAGGGTAAGCCCCCCCTTCTCATAAGGCTTACTATATGGAGGCAGAGATAAAAAAGCAAAGACCACCCCTCAAGCCAGTGCTGAAAAATTCAAAAATTCCAAACCAGGACACATATATACCAGATCTGCCAACATGACCTACAATAAATAACCTTTCTTCACCTAAATCATTGAAGGTTCATGCTTATTGATTACTTCTAATTACATACAATTATAACAAGGTAAATTATTTTAAAAGGACATACACAATAGACACAGCACCCTGTAAATCATGTCAGTCATGCTCTAAAAAGCCCCACTAGGAGGCACCCCCAAAGCAACACAACGTGTTAAACTTCTATATCCCATGTCTTTTGCGCTTATGCCATTTTTCTTTCACAAGCATGAGCCTGCTCACTAAACATACTATCGCCTTAGTAAACTTTGTTGCTTTTTCCTTATCATAACATGCCACATCCAATTTTTTTTTCATCACACAAGAACCTAAAAGCATATCCTGAGGCCCCTCACTCATGATAACAGAAGTTGTGAAACTTCAGTACATATCAAAATCACCTGATGTGCTTGCTAAAACTCAGATTGCTGAGCCTCAAAACCAGAGTCTGATTCTGCAGGTCTCGGTAGGATACAATATTTTTAATTTCTAATGAGCTCCCAAATTGTGGTGATAATAATGATCTACGGAGTTAGTCTTTGAGAAACACTGGTATGTGGTAAAGTGCATGTAGTAAAGGGTATACTTTCTCTGTGATGAGGAAATAACATGTCTGTAGTACTCAATTACAGTTTTTTGAGGAAGGTACATCATGTTTTCTATAGTGGTTGTACTAGTTTACATTCCCACCAACAGCATAGAAAGGTTCTTTTTTTTTTTCCCGGCTGCCTCACCAGCATTTGTTATTATTTGATTTCTTTTTGTTTGTTTGTTTGTTTGTTTTTTCTGGTACCGGGACTCAAACTCACGATCTTGTGCTTGCCAGGCAGGCACTGTGCCACTGAGCTAAATCCCCAGCCCCTATTATTTGATTTCTTGATAGCCCTTTTTTTCTGGAGTAAAATGAAATCTCAGTGTTGTTTTTAATTTGTATTTCTCTAATGGCCAGAGATTTTAACACAAGCTTAAATATCACATGGTTTCCCTTATATGAGAAACCCAAATATAAATAATTTAAAGGACAAAGATAGGTAATAGGAAACAGGGAGCTAGATCTTTTACACATTGGAAGGGAATTGAAAGATGGAGGAAGGGGGAGGGAAAGGTAGGGGAAGAGTATGAAAAGAATTAAGATGCTACATATATATACTAACTCTCTACAATAAAGACAAATGTAATCATTATGCACTGCAAATGTGAACAAGAAAAGAAAAAAAGAATTAGCATGCCTTAGGGAATAGGGACTCAAAGTACGGTGAGGTCCCAACTCAAGCACCTACTGGGGACTGGCAATAACAGAAGTATCTACTGGCTAGCTCAGATTTACAAAATGCTACTTTTATTTCTCCCTCTCCTTCCCAATGCTGCTCCACTTTCTCCTTCTTTTTTTTGTCTCCTTCTACTCCTTCTACTCTTGCTCCTTCTCTTTTTCTGCTCCTTCTTCTTTGACACTAGGCCCCACTATGTTACCCAGGCTGGTGTCAAACCCTGAGCTCAAGGGATCCTCCTGTCTCAGCCTCCCAAGTAGGTGGGACTACAGGTCAATGCCACCTTGCCCAACTGAAAAAGTTACATTTAGTAAAAAGAAAAAAATGAAAATGTTACATTTAGAATTAATTCCTTTGCTTTAAGTTTTAGGAGCACTTCCCCCACACCAACCTCACCAAGATTTGTCTTCCCAAATTTTTTTCTGTTCTGAAGATCAAACCCAGGGCAGTATGCATGCTAGGCAAGGGCTGTATGACTCAGATATATCTTCCACCTCTGGTTTGTTTTTAGAAAGGACTAGTTGGCCAAAACTGAAGTCGTTGTGTTGCAGTCTAGTTTTGGTCCTTGCTTTTAATAAGAATAGAAATTTAAACTAAAGCATAAATTTACAGAAAAAAAGTTTTAATTGGATAGTTAAAGGGAAGATAGGGAAGTACCCCGATTTAAGTAAGCTGGAGGGGGACATATTCTGATTACAAGAGTTTAGACTGGCCCACCCACAAAGGCAGGAGGCCCCCTTTTAAGGAATAGCTGGTAAGTGGGGTGCAGTTTATCATTATCTCAGTCCTGGTGTCATAGTTCTGGAATCTTTATATCTGGGGGATGGGTTTGTTTCTAGGTGATCAGGATAAGCAGATTCAGGACAGTGTCTGGAGACTTCTCAAGCAGAGTTTGATGTCCTTGGAAATTGCCCATCCTGTTGTCCTTAATCTTGAAGGGGGTAAGATTATGTAAATTCAGGCCTAATCAACCTTGTTTTGCCAATTTTTAGGCAGACACTCCCTAAATGATAAACATATCTATACATAGAGCTGAGAAGAGATCTGATGCAAATTTTATAGCAACAAAGGATACAAAATGAAAGTCAAAGTCAAATATTTTTTTTGTAGTGATAGTTTATTTGAAAAAGTAAAGAGTGAGGGAGAAACTGGCCCTGCAAAGCAAGCTTGGGCTGAATGAAAGAGGAAAAATAAAGACAAAATTACACCCTGCAGGAATCAGGGCATCCTGTTGAAACTCTAAAGTGTTTTTTTGTTTTGTTTTGTTTTTCTTCCGGTACTGGGACTCGAACTCATGACCTTGCACTTTCCAGGAAGGTGCTATGCCACTGAGCTAAATCCCCAGCCCCTGAAACTCTAAAGTTCTTGCAAGAAGTCCATGTGCAGGGCTTTGGGAACTATTCTGTGCATGTGTTCCAGGATCTTGTAATTAATAGGTCATGCCTACTTACCCAGCCAGCTTTGTTACACACTGGGCTCTTTTGTCCATTTCCCCCTGAGAGACACAAATCTCCGTAATTCTTTATGGGGTACTGAGGGAAGGTCAAACTTTTTGGCATCTGTAGGCCTGAGTGAAGAGTTAAGTTGTATAGCAAAACTGGCTTTTAAAATCTCTGGCCATCTCAGGAAAATACAGAAATCATGTTTTTAATGCCAGTAGGTAAAAGCCCAGGATTTTGCCTTTTTCCCCATCTCTATCATGTTCCCTAACTATGTTACTGTTATAAAAATAAAATGGTGTGTGTTTACCTAATTGAGGAAGAAGTAGCACCCTGTTTACTTCTTAGATAGAGGTCTCCACTTAGAGAACTTGAGGTTTTTTTTTTTTTTTTAGGTTTTTTTTTTTTCCCCAGCCCCTCACTAATAGTCTGAATTTTATATTGACCCTGGACCTTATCAGCACAATTAGAGACGTTACATTATCTTGAACTAAAGTTTGAACCCAAAAGCTTGTGGGGTTCTTATTTACAGCTAATGGTTAAGAAAGCAAAGAAAAATCATATCTTCACTTTTCAAGTAGCCCCTCAGCCACCTATGTCCAGCCTGCTAATGACTTTCTGCCTAACATGATAACTGTGTCAATTGGAAGCATGGGAGCTAGGCGGTGATAGGTGAAAGGGAGTCAGCAGCCCAGCCCCTCACCACAGAGGGAGATGTCGAAAGGGGAAAGCAGATACTATAGACCCCTTCCTTTCTAGTACTCTCTCATCCCCCTTGGGATCCTCAAATGTGAGGATATTAACAAAGCCTACTGTCTTGTTTACTTTTCTCTATTTGCTGGGACAAAAATACCTGATGCTCAAAATTAAGGAAGGAAAGGTTTATTTAGCTCACAGTTTGTGGAGGATTCAGTCCATATGCAGCTGGCTCCAAGGCAGGGTGGCACATGGCAGAGGGCAACAGTTCATGGCAGTGGAAAACAGAAAAAGCAACAAGACCAAAAGGGAGGAGCAGCAGGGGGAGAACAAATCTCTTTCCTTCCCTTCTATTGTATACAGGCTTCCCGCCCCAGAGCAGATGTAGCGCTCACACCCATAATGCCAGCATTGGACCATGAATTAATCAAGAACTCTAGAAGCCCATGCCATGACTGCATGAGGCTTTGGGGGCACATCTAGACACAAATCATAACACCTGCCCAGCACACAGGTGTGAGGTGGTTGTGCTATTGGGTAACTCCTTCTCAAAGTGGCTCACCAATTAAATGTTACCAGGTCTTGGGTTGCTCGCCTTTCCTTCTGGAGTTCAATTCCAGGTTATTCTCATCTCCAACAAAGAAATAAATGAAATAAGCAAAAAGCAATGACAAAGTTTATTTGGAAAAAAGTAGAAGAGTGAGGGAGAAACTGGCTCTGCAGACTGAACTTGGGCTGAGTAAAAGGAAAAAGTAAGACAAAACTATACCATGAAGGAAGCAGGGCAGACTATCCTGAGGAAAGCCACAATAGCAAGCTCTTCTTGGCAGCTGTGTCCTTTAATACTGTCCAAATCTTGAGGAAACCTGTGAGAACTTCTACATATGGGTCCTGAGAGGAAGTGTTGGGATCTCACGCCTCAGGCTGACATCAAGTGTAGGCCATCCTGTTAAAAACCTGTTCGAGTTCTCTCCAGAAGTGTCGTTTGGGAACTGTGCACATGTGATCTGGGATCTTATAATTAACAGCTCATGCCTACTTCCCAGCCAGCTTTGCTGTGCCCTAATCTTCTGTCTCAAACCTGCAACCCAAAGCCCAGTTATTCATTGCAAAGTGCCAGCACTGCGATTAAACCTGAATGGTTGGTTGCCGCAGTAATGCTGGGGCAACTTGGCTCAAATGCCAACAGAAAGGGCTCTGCTTGCCCTTTGTTTCCCTTATTTCTCTCTCAGTAGTTTGTTATTCGTGTATAGGAATGCTTTTGATTTTTGAATGTTGACTTTGTATCCAGCTATGCTACTAAGTTTAGTAATGCTACTAAGTTTAGTTATTAAATCTACAGTCTTCTGGTGGGGCTTTTGGGGGTCTTCTATGTAGAGTATCATGTCATCTACAAGTAATGATAATTTTTCTTTCTTTCTTATCCTTATTCCTTTTATTTTTTTCTCTTGTTTAATAGCTCTGCCTAATGTTTCCAGAACTATATTGAATAAGAGTGGTTGCAGTGGACATCCTTGTCTTGTTCCTGACTTTAGAGTGAAAGTTTTCAGTTTTTGTCCATTTAGTATGATGTTGGCTGTTGGTTTGTCGTAGATAGCTTTTATCAGATGGAGATCAAGACTCTTCCTATTTTCTGTAGGGTTTTATTATGGGGCTTGAACTCGACTGGGAGCCACTAGGTGGAGCAAACAGTTGCTCCAAGTCCCAAGCTCAACTGGCCTCTCTTCAAGATGGCTCCCAGCCAAT
The DNA here is from genome assembly GCF_000276665.1 of Chinchilla lanigera. Taxonomy (NCBI): domain Eukaryota; kingdom Metazoa; phylum Chordata; class Mammalia; order Rodentia; family Chinchillidae; genus Chinchilla; species Chinchilla lanigera. The sequence continues at coordinate 5,207,757 of NW_004955475.1, forward strand.
TGCCTTTTCTTGTCTGAACAGGATGTCTGAACAGGAACAACTCACCAGCCACTGCAGTCTGCTACCTGTGCTGCTGTGCTCCATTGGTGTGCTTCTCTGTGGAGTATCCTGGGGTCACCAGCAGTCACTGTGTGTCTACAGATTCAAGCTGCCCCTCCCATACACTGAGTCCAGGCTCAGAAAACACTGCCTCCTTCCTCCTTTTTCTTCACTGAAGTTTCTCTCTTCACTCTCCCCATAGAGATTCTTGCGTCAGATCTTTCCTGGGTCCTTGGGACCCACTTCCCTCCTTCTTCTCTTCCTCGCATTGCTATATTACAGTGTCTGAACACCAAATCTCAGAGAGATTCTTTCTCCGTTGCTCGCCACTCTGCCATCTTCCTGGATGTTTCCTGTCCATCTTTCTACTCTTCAAAGATATTTCTCCCCCTATCTTCCCCTCCCTTAGATTCCACACATATACACACTGAATTGAAGCATCTTATCCTTTTTTGAAGACTAGTTTAATTTGTAGACTTGAAGGCTGAGATTTGAGTCTTGATCTAGAGTAGTGATAGTGGACTTTTTAGAGAGCAAGTGCCAAAACTGCAACCCAAAACCTACTTATTTATTGCAAAAGGCCAACACTGCAATTGAACCTGAATGCTTGGCTGCAGGGACAATGCTGTGCAACTTGGCTCTTGTGCCGCAGAGAGGGGTCTGTGTGCCTGCTGCAGCATGTATGCCATAGGTTCACCACCACTCACCTAGAGAAAATCAAAGACCAGAGCCTAGGTGGAGGATGGCCAGGAAAGGATTAGAAGGATGTTGTTCACAATAACCCTTCCCAGAAATAGTGGCCATTCGAGCCCACAAAGCCTTTTCATGTCTATATTTTTGTTTCTATTGTTGTTCTGGAGATTAACACAGTGCCTCATGCTTGCCACTGAGCTACATTGCCAGCCTTTTAAAAAAAAATTATTTTGAGACAGGATCTTGCTGCGTTGCCTATGCTGCCTTCTGTCTGTGGTTGTAGGGGAGCTACTCTCAAAGATAAATCCCAAGGACCTTAGCCGGGCCCTAGACATTTAGAGGAGAGTATATCTGAAGGCATGAATACTGGGAGCACTTTGGCTGACACTGCTGAGAGTATAGCTTGGCTGCACCATTTCCATAGAAGTGGCAGAGCCTCCTCTGGAAGACAGGCCTCTGATAGTAATTTGCTTTTCTGAAGCTTGAAGAAACCTGGGCACATCTTGGTAGCCCAACAACCTTTAGCTGAAGAATTTGCCTTATAGCTCTATACTAAGAGAGTCTGGGAATACCACCTTCTGCCCTGAGGAGGCTCATAGAGAATAGCCACTTGTTCAAGCACCATAATACAGGGAGTCACTAAGCATAGTTTTAGAGGGAGAGGGAGGCGGAGAAAGAAGAGAGGAGGTGCAGCTATATTCTTGGACATAACCACGATCTGCCTGAGGAGTATTCACGGGGCCTGGCTGAAGAGTCAGTTCTTCGCTACAGTTAAGAAGCTACACTTATTATTTTAATCACCTTTCCATTATTATAAAAATACCAAAAAGAAAAAATATTTATTTTGCTACACAGTTTTGGAGATTTAACTTCATGATTAGCTGTCTCTGATAATTTTGGATTTGAGATGAGGCAGCACATTTATGGCAGTAGCACATGGCAAACTGTTCACCTCGTAGATCACACACACACACACACACACACACACACACACGAGAAAGCAGGAAGAGTGAGGGCTTAGATCTCACTGTTCTCATCAAGGGCACACTCTGAATGGCTGGAAGACCTCCCACTAGCCCTACCTTTTAAAGTGCCCATCTGGAGACCAAACCTTAAACACACAGGCCTTTGGGGGACATTCTAGATCCAAACTGGCATTCACCTGTTCATTTCTCTTCTGGATCCTGAAAGCCAACACACGCATACACACATGCGCGCACACACATGTACACACACTACTGAATAAAGGAAAACCTGGCTTTCTTCCCTCTCACCTTGATGCTCATGAAGAGACAGTGGGAGGACCTGAAAATCCTTTATCTTGGAAATGGAGCAACATGTCTCAGATATACGATGGCCCAGGGTCCGCTCTAGGGAAACTTAGAGTATTAGACTTTTCACTCCTTGAAACTGCAAAGCATACATATCTGAAGCTCAGGCCAGTATATATCTTGAGCTTCTGGCATCATCCTGGCTAAAGCAAACTTATAAATAGGATCTTGGCTGTTAGTTTCTCCAGGGCTCCATATGGCTGAGAGACTGAGTTAGGAGAAGCACGATGCCAGGACTTTGAGGTCAAACCTGACAACTCTGAGCTTCTCTCTAGAAGAGACCCAAGGCCCCTCCCAAAAGTTCCTGCCAGAAGCCCTCAGGCTGTGCCTTTCCACTGACAAGCTTCAACTACAGAGCTGGTGTATGCACCTTTGTAAGTGCTGATTATGGTACCATATGGCGGCCCCTTGAGCACGGCTCTTTCTCAGTCTTGTGGGTCAAGAAGATTTAGATTCTTTGTTTCAGACCCGTGGTGGAGTTCTACTGCCCTCAGGTTCCAGGAATCCTCTTGCATGTTATCAACATGTACCAGCCGAAGAAGAAGATGCGCAGATTGTAGCCATGATCTTCACTAATGGACTACTCTCCAGTCCACCAGAGCCAGGAGCAAACTGTCCTAGCCTAGAAATATATATCTCTTTCTAAGTCTAACTTGCTTGCTAAATGCACTTTGCTTAGAGTCTAGATTGTTCTGTGCCTCTAACTGGTCATTGATTATTGGCCTTAATATGGTCACTTGTAAAATAAAGGGTTCAAACTAGAGAATATAAAATCTATAGTATTTAAGGAGAATATAAAATCTATAGTATTTATGGGAGATCCCATAGAAGTTGTCTTGTTCTCCTGAAACCTTTTGGCTCCATGAAGAGAGCAGACGCAATACCTTTGTTCCCACTTTGGCAAGGGCAGGTTTAAGATGACCCAGGTGGGACTGGGTTGATGAATATGACCATCAGTCCTGATAAGTCAACTTTATGGTATTAAGAAAGCCACCTAGCTGACTAGTAAACCACTCTTGGGTGTGTTGGGGTGGGTCATGAAGGTGTGACCTTGGGAACTCTATCTGGTCCCTTGCCCATTCCTCTCTGGCATTGCTCTCATGCTGTTCTTCTCAGCCACCATGAACTAAGCAGCTTTTCTCTGCCACGTCCTTCTCCCGTGAGGTTTCTGCCTTAGAGCCTGCCAAACATGAGCTAAGTTAAACCTTTCTTCCTTTAAGTTGTGTGTCAGGTATTGTGTGTGAGCAAAAGGAAAGCTGACTAATACAGTGCAAGTGCAAGTCTTACCTTTCTGAAGTTCAGCCCCTGGCATTTGGTTCTAGTGGCTGCTTCTCTGAGATCAGGGTGGTAGGATCATGGAAAACCACGGAAAGCAAAAAGTACCTCCTTCTCTGGGGCAAACTCAGCTGGAATAATGCAAGCTGGATAGGTGTTTCGGGAGCCAAAGCCTCGGAGACTGACTCTCGCGTGTTTTGAAACTCTAGTAGCCAAGCTGTTGCCTTGAGAGTGAGTACTAAGCTATGGCATAAAGGCATCTCTGACAAGACCATGATGGTGAGTTAGTGAGCATACATGGCTACAGTAACATGTTCTACAACCCTGAGGTACACAGGGCTCAAATATGGAGTGGGAGCAGAGTGGAGGGTGCAAATAAGATAGAAATATGACAGATTTTGAACACTTTCATGCCCAAAGGGGATGAGTATGAATGTTATGAGCGTATCTAGATGTGTATATACATACATATCTGGATACACACATATCTGGATGTCACACATATGTGATGTATGAGAGTTTTATGTTCAGGGCTGTGTACTTGTGGATGTTTTATGATTGTGTACATGTGTCACACATATACACATGCACACCTGTTTGGGAGATGCATGTTTTTGAACAAGGACCATGTTGAACGTGAGTATGTAATGGTATCAGTATATTATAAGTAAGTCTCTAACTTACAAACATTTGAGTTGCAAACTTTCACAGATACAAACAAACCTCAGATTATGAACATTCATACATGCAAACAAATGGTGAAAGTAGCACATGTGTTTGCCAGTAAAAAGAGTTTGTTTATAGTATTTGTTTTTAGTGCTGTAAACTGTATATTTGTGTCAGAGGTGTAGTTGGATTACCGACAAATCCAATTTATGAACATTCTCATGGAGCCAAACTCATTTTAAGTCACTGTGGAGACCAGGCTGGCCACAATCTCATGGTGATCCTCCTACCTCACCCTCCTGACTGCTGGGATGACAGAGGTGAGCCATCATGCCCAGCAGAAGTGCTTTCATAGTGTCCCAGATGTTTTGTTGAGTAGTACAGTCATTGCCATTAACTTCCAGAAATTTTGAAATTTCTTCTTTGATTTCTTCTATGCCCAGTTGGTTGTTTAGAAGTATGTTATTAATTTTCCAGGAGCTTTTGCCTTTTTTGAACTCCTAACTCCACTTGATATACTGGAATGGCCCAATGTATTTGCATGCCAGGGTAGTGATGAAGAGTCATTCAGGGCTGTGAGCCCAAGTGTATATCCTGTTTCTCTGAACTATTGGATAGAGGTTGAGTGCTTTGAATATGAGCTGCCATGGCTGAATTGAAACTGAGGCACGTGAGGCTTCTGGGCAGGTGGGCCTCACCCTCCACAGGGAAAGACCATGTCTGTGCAAAAGCTGTGGCTATGTTTGGAAACTTGGTGGATAGTTTTTTTTTTTTTCCACTCTAGCATGAGTTTTTATTGTTTTGCAGCAAAATGGAGATTAAAAATAACATGATAATCTTTTTAAAAATTTTATTAATACATGATAGATAGTTTAAATTATCTTGGGGTGTAGTTACATGTACATACCACACCTTGTTTTGCTTTTGTAAAACCCTCTTGTCCCTCTCTGCACCTTCCCTCTCTCCTCCAATTTCCCTATTTCATTTTTTTGACATTATTAGTCTTAGCTCATATTATAGCACATAATGTTAATATTAATTGAGGTTATTAAGTTCCTGTACATAGCATTTCTTTGTTCTGTTTATTTCTCTTTCCCCTGCTAATCACCCCTCATCCTTGTTCCCTTAGACAACTTTCCTATTGCGAGAGATACATCCCCTTCTTCCCTTCTATTCACCCTTTATTATTCTCTTTGTTTGGGCTTTGTCTCACTCTGTGTCTCCCTTGCAATTGGCATTAAAAGAAGCTAGAAGGACAAGGGAGACCATGGAGGGTTTTCAGCATATCTACCCTGTAACTAAAGTTTAAGTCCCTGAAAATTCAGGACAAGTTATATGTCCTTACGAAGCCGTACCTTTTAAAACCCTGAAAGGGTTAAAACAAGCTGTTGCTACTTATGGCACTTCTGCTCCCTTTACTTTGAGATTAGTAGAAATTCTAGGACAGCAGATTATGTCCCCAAATGATTGTCTCTTCAATTAAACCTGGCAGTCCTTGTACTAAGTGTCAGTGAGGGTATCACTGGAATAATCAGTGTAGATATAGAACTGTTGGAAAAGGTCGGCCCTTCCCGAGAAACACCCAATGGAACTTGCTTCAGCCCCATCAAATAATGGGGGCCACCCAGTGGCTGCAGTGAGGGACGAAGTGCTGGGCACATTCAGGTACCAGGCATGTGCCCCCTACTCCTGTCCCTTTCTGTACCCACTGGACACCGGGGCAGGCGGCTCTGTCATGGGGGGACACCCTCCTGCCTTGTTCTCCTCTGCCGCACTCCTGTCGCACTTGAGCCCGGGCTTTGATCCATGCCCCAGAAGTCCCAGCTGATGCGGTGTGGGGGTACAGGTGAAACAGCAGTGTGATGCTTCAGTTTAGTGCGCACTCGGGTGGCAGATACCGCTGTGCAGGGCCTGGGACTCCAGAACCCCAGCCGGCCCCCGCACACTTCCCACACTCCCCTGCCTCACCGGCTGCCTGGAAGAGGCCCCAGCGAGCACGCAGGGCCCTGTGGCACCGGAGGAGTACAAGGGGGCAGCAAGGAAGGCATCCCCACTGCCAAGAGCCAAGCAGGAGCAACAGGAGGCTCAAACTAGTGAGGCGGCCCCACAGCCCGTGCTGCAGAAGCTGGGGCGGCCCCTGGCAGCAGGGAGGGCTGGGAACACTGGGGGTGCGGCCACCACTGCGCAGAAGAGGTTGCTGCCAGATGCAGAGCCAGGCAAGGAGCGCCTGCGCTTATGGCAAAAATATGGTTATTATCACTGCAAAGACTGCAGCATTCACTGGGAGAGTGCCTGTATGTGGTTCAGGGCACGAACAAGGCTTACTTCAGACAGTCTTCTAGAATGTGCCAGAAGTCTCACAAGCCTTACCGAGTGGAGGATATCACCTGTCGAAGTTGTAAAAGAACTAGATGTTCCTACTCAGTAAGACATCGCCACGTGGACACCAAAGACTCCCATGGTCAAGACCTGTGTGAGAGCTGCAGGGGCAGGCGCCTGTCCTGTGCCGGCGCAGTACACAAAATCCAGACAGAAACAAAATATTCAGCGTCCAGAGCAAAAGTGGCAGCCAACATTCACAGTGGCTGGGCACCACCACTGAGCCACTTGTGGGGGTGGTGCAGGCAGTGGAGCCCATTCTCGAGAATAAAGCGGGACTGTTGAGGCTCTGCCGCCAACCTGCCCAGCCCCAAGGTGATAAAATAAAATCTGCAGCTAGTTACTGCCAGAGCCTAAAGTATCAGCTCAGCTGTGCCCAAGGCCGTGACTGGGGGCTGCTGCCTCCCCGCAGGCACACCCTCCAGCCTCGCTGCTCCTATTCTCTTGTCCACAGCGCCCTTCCCCCAGCTCACTGCTGCTCTGGTCCAGGTGCTGCAGGACACACTGGGGTGCCAGATAGTACGGGAGACAAAGAGACCAAGGCCTGGAGCAGGGATGGAGGAGGCCGCCCAGGGAGTAGCTGGCGAAAGACTAAAGGTAGATGGGCCTGGAGAGGGTGGCAAGGACGGGGATGAGGAGCTGTGGGGACATGCAGGGAACCTCGATCAAAAAGCAAAGGAGGAGATGGTTATGGAGGTTGGCAAGGTGGCACAGGACTGGGGCATGGACAGCTCCACACAGCCAGGGGACCTGCCGGTGGTGGCTAGCCAGTGCCCAGGCCCTAGCGAGGAAGGACAGGGTCACCCAACACCTGCCCATGTTAGTTGTTCCAATTACCAGATATAAGCATGCAAAATTGGTTAAGAAAAAAAAAATTAAGCATTAACTGTTCCTTTCAATAAACCAATAGACATCAGCAATACACTTATCCCAGCTATCCTTGTACATATGTATGTATATATATATATATAGTTTTACAGAGAAAATAACAAAAACAAGGGTGTAAACAAAACAACATAAAAACAATAAAAATGATACAGAATCTCAGAACAAGGTGATAGGATTTTTTTGATCCAGTTTGCCAATCTGTGTCTTTTAATTGGAGAGTTAAGGCTGCTAACATTGAGAGCTATTTTTGAGATTATATTGCTTGTTTACTATCACTGCCTTTCCTTTCCTTTTCTTTTTGAGACAGGGTCTGGCTATATAGGCCAGGCTGACCTTGAACTCACTATGTAGCCCAGGCTGGCCTTGAACTTGCAGCAATCCTCCTGCCTCAGCCTCCTGGTGTATACCACCATGCCCAGGTTGCTTTTTCTATCTGCTGGTGAATCCTGTTTTTATTTTCCTGACATTTTTGTTGACCTCACTAGCTTCCTGTGTTATTTTCTGTGTCTATTTTGGTATTTCTATCAAGAATATTTTTAAGTACTTTCTTGGGAGCTAGTTTAGCACTCATGTATCTTTTGAGTTGGTCTTTTTCATGGAAATACATTATTTCTACATCCAATTTTGAGGATAGCTTTGCTGCATAAGTTAATCTGGGTTGTAAGTTATTTGCTCTTAGGGCTTGCAATACTTTACTCTATGCTTTTCTGGCCTTTAGGGTTTATGTTGAGAAGTCTGCTATGATTCTAATTTATATATAAATTAGAATTATATACTTTCATATGTGACTTTTTGTTTTTCTTGCTTTTAAAATCATGTTTGTTTTGGGTTTTGGCTAGATATCTGATAATTTAATAAGGATATGGCTTGGTAAGCTTCTTTTTTCATCATATTTGTTTAGTGTTCTGTATGCATCACTTGTATTTTAAACTCTTGTATTTGGAAATTTTTCTTCTGGGATTTCTGTAAGCATGTTAATAAATCCATCTATGCTCTCTTCTAGTTTTTCTCTAACTCCAGTTAGCCTTAGATTGGTTTTGTTGTTATGTAGTAGCTACTGGATAATATTCTTTTGTTCTCTTATTTTCTTTGTTATTTCTTTGAGCACTTCATTGTAATTCACTATTTTGTCCTCAATTTCAGACACTATTTTCACATTGGTCATTTCTGTAATTTATAAATTCTATACAGTTTATTTTAGGTATTTCTGTCTGACATCTTTTTGAAGATTCCATATCCTTGTTGAATCTGTCATTTAAATTTTGAACAGTTTTGTTGGTTAACTCATCTGTTTTTTTACCTATTTCCCCAAAATTCTCCATGAGGATATTGAGTGAAATTGCAGTGAACTTTTGGTTCATTTCCTCTTTGAACTTACATGTTTTATTCATCCCTTCTATAAACTTTTCATAGAGTTCCACTACCTGGTATTTGTTTTCTTCTTCCTTTGTGACCTCGTGCTTTGCCTTGGGAAAGTAGGAAGACCTCAAGGATCTTCTGTTCCCTTGCTTTCCCATGCTCCTATGTGTCTGTGTTTTTGTATACATATATTGAGGACTAGAAAAATGAGGAGAGTTTGTGGTTTATATGGAGATTTTTAATAGATTGTTGCCTCCCTGTGCGTAATTTTCAACTTTGTAACTCCAGAGCTAGTACTTCCCTGATTTTTGTTCATTTTAAGACACACTGTCAACATGTTATCTTATATTGTTTTCGGGGCTCTGGATAAAGGGGTATGACTTTCTTGTTTGATGGTAAGGCCCGAACAGTGGGTGATTTGGATGGTTGGAATGGGGACAAGATAATAGGGGGTGTATATGGTCTTCACTTGCTTTTCAGCATCCAGAATTGGAGTTTTCTGGTATAAAGTTGTACATGTCAGTATCTTCATCTTCTGATATGGGTATAGGGACACTCTCAGGGGGTCTTCATCTCCAATCTATGCCCCCTTAGTCAACCAGGATACTGAAAATGGACCCTTCAGAAGTGCTTCTCTGTGTTAAGGATTCATAGTTACAGAAGAACTCTGTTAGCATTTATCTTCATCTTCCCTATAGCTGTGACCAATCACTGTTGTAATTTCCCTTTCAGTCTCTTCATCTCCAAAGCAGTGGTGGGGGTGGGAGGAGGAGAGAAACAGTGGGTAAGATGGACTCTGAGATCCCGCTTCAAAGATCTGAGTCTGTCTCACAAATGCAGACCTTAGTATTCATTAGGTATTCTCTTGGTGGAGTGTTTTCATGGAAGTTGGGAAGGGGGCTTCATAATTTGACCCCTCGCCCACTGCTGAAGCAGACCCTGCCTGTTCGTTTGTTAAGTGCCATTGTTCAGTTATTCTAGATGGCAGCACCATAGGAGGGTGGGATGAGTTAGAGAACTGGTTCTTTCCTGGGAACCCAACCCTATCTTTTAAAAAATTTGCTCTGCAAAGCCTGCTTTCCTTTCTGTTTTTAACTGCTTTTGTCCTTTTATTGTTACACTACTGTCCTTCCCCAACATCCTTCCTTCAATTTTTCATTGTTTTAGCTTCCTGGCTATCACTCTCTGACCACAAACTTCCAAAATGAACACTCACAAATGCATTCAGTTAAATTAGCTCTACATAATGTGGCTCTGTAACTTCTGGGAAAAAACAAAGTAGAGTGGGGAGGATGCAGATGTTGTAGAGCATTCACTGTTCTCAGGGTCTTCAGTGAGAATTCAGGGTTCAACCTTGTCAGTCTCCGTTGAGAAAGATCCTATTCTCTTCCTTTCCTTTCCTGTCTCTTCCCTTCCCTTCCCTTGCCTTGTCCCTGCCCTTAGAAAATCCCTTGCCTTTGTTTTCTTAAAATTAGACCAAAGCCTCCTTACCAGAGAATGTTTTCCAAGAGGAGGCAGTGCAAGGAACAGGAGACTGCTTTTCTCAGTATGGAAATGGCTCTCCTCTCCCCTCAGTGTTTCCCTAAGTCAAAAGAGGGAAAGGAAATCACTTCCATTCCTACTGCTTTCTCGGGTCTCCCCAGAGACAGATGATTACTGCCAAAGACAGTGGTGAGTGGGTAATCTGGATTAGGTAATGCACCTATCAGCAGTGTACAGGAGTCTGGGCTGTGTATCAGGAATCCAGAATCCTTCATGTTTCCATGAGAGGAGATAAAAAATGAGAGGGGAGAGGTGTTGTAGTTTGAGGTTTATAAGGGGAACAGTACAGGACACATAGTTCATAAGATTATTTTACAATAGTCACCCAAAGAGCCATATACAAAGAGAGTGCAGGAAATCTGTCCACACACTAAAGACCAAGAATCCAGCTGAAGGCCTGGATCTCATGGCAATGTCCTGCATGAGTCCAGAAGACCTAGAGCCCATAACAGTGCCTCCCATGAGTCCAACTGGAGGCCAAGAGTCCACGACAATGTCTCATGCAGGCCTGTTTCAAGGATTTGCGCTAAGAATTCCCCAAGGTCATTGGTGGAAGCTAGAAAGTCTGTTCTAGTGGGATGAAGGATCTGTGCTAGTAGGCTAAGGGACCTGTACTGGAGCTAGAAAGTGATGCTCAAAGTAAGAATCAGTGCTCCCCCCAAAAGTACCACAGCCATCCTCAGCAATAGTGAGGTCCCAAGCTCCTCTAATGATGAGAACAGCCAAGCTCCAATCAAGAAAGCCAGCACGACAAGCTTCTCCAGGACACTGAACAGTGCACCATCTTCTCCTCTGGAGCCAGGAAGCGATGCTCAAAGTAAGGAAAAGAGCTCCCCCAAAGTGAACTGTAGCCATTCTCAGAGACAACGAGGTCTCAAGCTCCTTTGACGATGAGAACAGTCGAGTTCATTAGGAAAGCGAGCACGACCAGCTCCTCCAAGAGAACCAACAGCCTAGAGAACCAATAGCTCCCAACAGCTTCTCTTCTTTCCAGTTCTCCTTTTTATTTTGTTGGCAACAATCCTCAGGTTGGCCCCCCATACCCAGCACTATGCTGGTTTAGTTCAGCTGGGTGTTACAAGTTGACCACCAGTTGTCAATCCGCCACAAGTGGGAAGGAGGAAAGCAGCAGAGGGAGACAATCTAGGTGTGGTGCTGCAAGCCTTTAATCACAGCTTCTAAGGAAGCTGAAGCAGGAGGATCACAAATTTGAAGCCAGCCTGCACAACTTAGTGAGACCTTGTCTCAGGAATAAAATAAAGAAAGCTTGGAGTGTATCTCAGTGGTAGACCACCCTTGGGTTCAATCCCTAGTATCCTGAGAGAGAACAGTGTTAGTATCCTATAGGATTTTTTTTTTGAGTCAGGTTCTTACTCTGTAGTTCAGACTGGCCTTGAACTCACTGTATAACCCAAGCTGGCCTCAGACTCATAGCACTCCTCCTGCCTCAGCCTCCTGAGTGCTGAGATTACAGATGTAAACTACCATGCTGGGTATGATATCCTGTAGGATTTTTTTTTTACTTGGAGATGGAAGTCCAGCCCTAGGAAAGGCAGATTGAGCAGCAGAGCAACTGTGGTTCTATGGCCATGGAATTAGTACAAGAATGCCTCTAACCTTTCTATTGAATGTCAGATGAGATGAGAAAAATATAAAATCAAGTCAGGCCCAGACAGTGTCATTGTCAGTCAAAAACCAGAAGTAGAAGAGCAAAACCTTTAGCTGGAGGAATTGATTATTTGATCACTTTCATGTCAAGAAGCTTGACTAATTTTTTTCCACTGAAGCAATTAGGTGAATAAAATTGATCAGAACTGAACAAATGGTCTGCTTAATTTTAATGCCATGTAGACTAATTTTTTAGCATTCAGAATTGGAGTTTTGCACTATAAAGTTGTACATGTACATCTTCATCTTCTGATATAGGTATAGGGACACTCTCAGGGGGTCTTCATCTCCAATCTGTGCCCCTCTAGTCTACCAGGATACTGAAAATTGACCGTTCAGAAGTGCTTCTTTGTGTTAAGGATTCATGGTTACAGAAGAACTCTGGTAGCATTTATCTTTATCTTCCTTACAGCTGTGACCAACCGCTGTTGTAATTTCCCTTTCAGTCTCTTCATCTCCAAAGCAGTGGTGGGGGTGGGAGGAGGAGAGAAACAGTGGGTAAGATGGACTCTGAGATCCCGCTTCAAAGATCTGAGTCTGTCTCACAAATGCATACCTTAGTATTCGTTAGGTATTCTCTACATTATTCCTACTAATAATAAGCTACGTTAATAGGCTACTAATAATGGGCTACATTATTCCTACTAATAATAGTCTTATGTTTGGTGACTATTATTTATATGATAGCAACACTGACACAATTATTTCCAGGATTAGCTTCTATAGCTCCAGAAAATCCCCCTCCTTTGCCCCCAACTCCAAAATAGTTGCTTAAGCTAGAAGAGAACTGGATTCCTCTTTTTAAAACTTTAGTCTTTAGCATTCTGACAAAGGATGAGTTGATCTGCAACATGGCAGCTAACCTGAATGGTCTACACAAAGTGGCCCAACTAGAGTAGCACCCCAAATTGGGATTAGATCCCAATGGCCTCTTATTGGCACCCAAATGCTTAATTCCAGGCTGATTAGATACTGTTTAAATCTTCCAGGTTCTTAGTTTTTGCTAGATTTCCTCTTTCCCTCCCACCTCAGCTCCACCTCATTTGTCCCATCCTCACCCTAGCCCAGATGCTGTTATAAGATAAAGACTCAGTTTTAGCATTCCATTGTTTGTTACTCTCTGTGCTCAGGTAGTTTTTCCTCTCCCCTGCTTGAGACTTGACTTTATTACAACACAAGAGGATGTCTGGTGCAAACTTTCTAAAACCATGTAAGAATCAAAAATGTGGAAAATAGTAAGTACCCCCAAATCAGATGCCAGCTTTTCCCTGAACTCAGCCTAAGCGCTGGATTCCAAGTTCAGCCTTGTACCTACTAAGCTGTGGGCTTTGGGCAAAGCCTGTCTTAGAACATGGTGATCACCCAAGTTGCTGTGTGTACTTAAGTACTGCTACCCAGTTACTGAAAATGGGCATTATGGGGTGTGAGAATTTGGGACTTGAGCCTCAAAAGGTTATTTTGACTGGAATAATCTGAGATATCTCCAGCACTAAGAGTCTGAGTTAATTAACTTCATCTCTCTAAGCCTCAATTTTTTTCATCTGTGCAGTGGAGATAACGCTCTGTCTTTCTAACTTCACAGAGCTATGAGGTGGTAGTTAGGTGACCAGCCAGGTGATACCCTGCCATGGCCAAACTAGCCCTGTGTTCTAATTGTTAGATATTGAAAGCTTGTTGGTGTACTATAATGGACTACTTCATAGATAGAAAGGGCTTCAACGACAAATGTTAGAAGCATCCCAGCTCTGAAACCAGTGCCTCCAATGGCATCATGTGGCCTGAGTGTAAGTAAGGGAGTCTTTGTGGTCTCAGGCCTAGATGTGGGGAAGGGTGTCTAGGAGTTCCAAGCCACCAAGGAAACTAATGTTCAGGATTATTTAATTTAAACATCATTTGGTTACATAAACTCCATCCAAGCTGACAAAATATGTTCCAGCCTTTTCCCTAAGCCCTGTCACCCTCCAGCACTATTTTCCATCCCACTAGCATATCATTCCCCTCCTAGTTTTCAAGTGTTTCTCCCTCCTCAGTCTCCTAGCAACCAGCTCACTCAGGGCTCCATCCTTTCGACAGAGTCTTGGAACTCACAACACAGGTGGAAGGGGAATAAGGAAAGATTTATTTACCTCAGAACTCTTGAATAATTTGTCATTGAGTCATTACCAGATTTTCAGTCATCTGTCACCAATTTCATTGCAGATCCCAGCCAGGGCCAGGCCTCATTTTGCAGGCGGCCAAACTCTTCCCATGCTTTCGTTCCATCAGGCACCCAGCCATAAGCCAACTGTGGTCAAGGATGATGGCTCATTAGAGGGCCCAAAGAGGTGGCCCTGGCCCAAATTTAGCCCTCGGGAGCTTCTTGTTTTCTCCTAAACTTCTAAGAATCTCCATTCCCAGATAAGTCACTCTGTCAGATCTCATGAGAGAACAGAAAACCTGATTCCCCTCCACTCTTCTGTATCCTCTGACCTACATTGTCCAAGATTCCTACTAAGATCGGGACTATGGAGGCTTGAGGGTCAATTCGAGCTCAGCTCTCTGTGCAAGCGAGAAATGCTCAGCTTTTAAACCTCCAAACTAGCTTGTTAAAAACCCTTATCTAGCCCAGGTCTTTGAATTTGCATGTTCTGGGAGAGAAAAGCCCATACCAATATGTGAAGCCAGTTCTTAGCAGGCTAGATGTGGCTAAGAAACACTAAAAAAAAAAAAAAAAAAAACAGTCATACCAGTAGCACAGGCCCAAGAATAACATTCTGAACTGGTTCCTCTAGGGAAGGAAGGTCGGACCCAGATCTTCCTTCCCTAGGGGAACCAGTTCAAATTCCTTTAGGAAGCCTGACTGCCTCTTAAGCTGCATGCTATCAATATTCCCCAACCTTCTTGAAGATGCTGAATGACATGGTGGGTTCTTGTTTCCCGCCTGCAGAAACTGGACCATGCTGATAACCTGTGGATTGGTTATCAAAGATGACCTCCTTGCCCCTCATCCTTCTCGGGGGAAAGGGAAAGCAGGATGTGGCTGGGAATTTCCCTTTCCAGGAACAAGACCCTTAGGTAAAGCAAACCTCTTGGCCACTATGTGGCACCATTTACCCATTTTTCTGTGCACTGCAAAAGGAAAGTGACTGCATAAACAAATCAAACTTAAAAACCTAAAACAAAATTCAGGGCTTTAGTTCTAAGTAGGTTATCAATATAATGATGGTGCTTGGATAGATTCCCCTACCCTCTACAAGCCTCAGCTCCTCATTTTGCGAAATAGGAAGAAGTCATTGAAGTTCCTTCTAGCACGATAATCCTGCAAATATAGAAATATATACCTGACAGTCATCCAAGTAATTATTTTTGCTTTTCTGTATTCACACACAGAGTGAGGACAGAAAAAGTACAAGGGTCGCAGCATGTTTTAGGGCTGACATAAGGTTGGGGAATGGTCAGGGAAGCAAGAGAGCTTTGGAAGACATGGAGCAGAATTTCATCTGAGTCTTCCATGGGGCCAAAGAAAAAATGAAAGAGCCATTCATTTGCTGAATAAACACTGACTGGTCACAACCATGGTGCCAGGCACCTTGTGAGGGAGGCAAGGATGTGGTAGTGTGGTGGCAGTGGGGTGAATGGTGGATGGGCAGCCAAGGTGAACAATCTCCAAACGTGCTTCCTAGCCTGTAGGGAAACAGATGGGTAAACAAACAACTGGCACACAAAGAAGAACAGCGTTTATGCTGGGTAGAAATAAAAATAAAAACCACTAGAGGAGGGAGGGGAGGAAATTCTAATCACATGGTGAGGAAGATCTTACAGAAGGGGAATCATTTGATCTTGGCTTTGAAATATGAAAAGATTCTAACGAGGGTGTTATGGTTTGAATCTGTGTGTTCCCCCAAAGCCTCAAGTGGCCAGGCTTGAGGGGCAGGCTATTAGAGTTTGAATATGGGTGTGAGAGCTGCACCCGCCCGGGAGTGGATAGTTTGCATATATAAGGGAGAGGAAAAGAGTGCTTGGGACATTCCTC
Organism: Chinchilla lanigera; assembly: GCF_000276665.1. Taxonomy (NCBI): domain Eukaryota; kingdom Metazoa; phylum Chordata; class Mammalia; order Rodentia; family Chinchillidae; genus Chinchilla; species Chinchilla lanigera. The sequence continues at coordinate 5,223,609 of NW_004955475.1, forward strand.
CCCCATTCCGCCCTGGTGTGTGGTTGTAGCTTTGCTGTGTTCTGCCGCCCTGAGCTGCAGCTCTTTGCCATGTGCCACTCTGCCTTATAATCTGCCAAGTACAGACTGAAACTTCCACAAACTGTAAGCGAAATAAACCTTTCCCTCCTTAATTTTGGGCATCAGATATTTTGTCCCAGCAGCGAGAAAAAAGTAACCAAGACAGAGGGGCAGGAGAAAGGACAGGAAAGAGAGAAAGGCAGGCGTTCTGGGAAGAAGGAGTGGCTTAAGGCTAGGCAGAAAGTGAGTGTATTTATGGTGTTTTGGGCAAGTAGGGAGCAGTTTGAGGTGGCAGGAAGAATGGAAGGAGAGAGGTTTGCAATAATAGTTTGGGGCCAGAGTCTGGGTTTATGTAGGCCTTTTCACATGGCTAGCTCTGTGTAAAGGGACAGACTCACAAAATGTGGGCAGAATTCCGGTCCTTCAGATTGAAGAAGGAAAGACCCACTCCCTCATGCATGCACAAAGCTACAAAAAACGGTTAAGGTAGGTGTGGCAGGCAAACCTGGGTGGAATCATGAGAGATCAAATGGAAGGGAAGCCTAGAAAGGCACTGTCAAGGAGAGGGTCTTCCTGCAGCATGTATTCCACTCTCTTACTCTCTTGAAACTAAGATGGTAGAAACAAAAGATCTGACCTAGTGGGAACAAGAAGGATATGAGAGGAGAACCATCCTAGGAGACCTGTCAAAATGCTCTCACTAGGCTTCACTGGCAAGACTAATCTCTGTAGATTGTTTCCAGTTGGACCTTACCAGCCAGGAGCAAATGACAAAAGGGGTGAGGCATTACAGAAGTGGATATCAGTCCAATTAGGATAATAAACCACATGGGATTGAGAAATGAAGACAGCTGGTAACCATAAAAGGTTAGAACATGTCTGTTCAATAGTCAATGAGTGTTCATTCAATGTCAGGCACATGGCTGGAGGCAGAATGTGGGTTGAGGGTTGCAATGAGAAATCAGACATAGTTCAGCCCTTTGAGAACTCACAAATGAGTGTGGTAAGAAGAATAATGCCCCTCTTACTTTTCTTGTTGCTGAGACAAAATACCTGACACCCAAAGTTAAATGAGGAGAGGTTTATTTAGCTCATAGTTTGTAGAGGTTTCAGTCCATAATTGGCTGGCTCCAAGGCAGGGTAGCTTGGCAAAGGGGAATTGCAGAGAACAGTTTATGGTACCCACACGGTAGCAAAAGCAACAAGGGAGGGAGAAACAAGCATCTTTCTGCCCTTACATTTTATGCATGCTACTAACTCGAGGGCAGGTGTAGCACTCACACTCTTAATCCTAGCCTGAACTATGCCCAACAAGTCAGTGGACTGATTTACTAATCACCCTTGATCCAAACTCCACACACTCTAGATACAAACACCTCTGAAAAACCCACCCCCATGACTGCATGAGGCTTTGGGGGAACATCTAGACACAAACTGTAAGAGCCCCTCAAATGTGCACATTCTAATCCCCAGGAGTTACGAATACCTTAAGTCAACTACCCTCTTCCTCCAGCACCTTAGCAGGACAGTGACCAAGAAGGAAGAGGTGCGAAGAGTTATCGAGGACTGATCAGGCCCCCAGTCTCCTAAAATGAGTTACAATGAAGGCTTAAATAAAAAGAGACAAGTGGTATGGTTTTGGGGGAATCCAGGAAGATCAGAACTCTCTGGGAGTAAAAACAAGAGCTTGTTCAGGCATCCCATATTTAATTCACAGATTGAGGGATTTCAGGAAGTGCAGAGTACGAAAGCTGAAAGCCCATAAAGTTAGCACAAAGGCAGTAAATTTTGTTAATTAAGAGAAGTGTTTTATCTCTAAGATTGGTGCCTGTATTGCTCTGGAATAGGAGTATCAACACTGTGTCCTTGGCTGCCTCAGCTGTGGTGTTATCTTGACTTCAGAGCACTGTGACTATGAGCTTTTCCAACAGGGCCGGAGGTCCCTTCATGGTCAGCAATTTAACCCTTACATAGTCTGGTCCCAAAGAGTCTGCTTGCCTGTCTTAATCCTCTCAATCCATTTGGGCCCTGGTTGTGAGGGATGGTTTGAAAAGGAAGAGTTGGGGAGGGTATTGGTTTATGCTAAGAGTCTTCGTTCCTCATAATGTTTCTGGAGAGGTACAAAGCCTGGGCCAGAGAATAGGAGTCAGGGCTATATTGGAACAGAATCATCTGGGTGTTCCATTTGCAAACTCTTATCTATAGCAAAATAGGATTTTTGCCTAACCAGAAAGAGGGGAGGTCTTGGAAGCAGAAAGGAAGAAGGATGATGAGAGGAGGGGATGTGCTTTGTCTCAAAGGGGCTGGGTCTCTGCCAGTTCCGGCGTAGTCCATAGGCAAGCAGGCTTTTCTGTTGGCCCCGTGCCCCACCCCTTTTCATATCACCCGCCCCATTGTTGGCACTAAGGGAAGAAAAGGAAGAGAAATGAAACAGCTGGGTGCAGCCAGGAGCACATCAGGCTCCCAGACTGTCTCCTGGTCCTTATTCCCCACTCCTAATACTCCTTCCACCTTTGCAGGCATCTGACCAGAGGACTATACTAGAACTGGGGAGAAGAAAGAGAATTAGAGTGGAGTTGGGTGGCGTTAAGGGAAATTTGTTACAAATACTAGCTGGTCTTGTGAAGTGGCCTCTTGGTTGGAGCATGGACACCTAACTTTCTGGTATTCCTCCTGCTGCCTCCTCCTCTCCCTCTGCTCTGGGGTGAAATTGAGCCAGGGGAGGAAGGATGGACAGCAAAGTTGGCCAGGATCACTTGTCTGCTTCCCATGCAGACTGGTGGTCAGGACAGCCTCTCTAAACAAACAGGTAGGGTCTAGGTCTGGTAGTTAACTCTTGACACTTGGGCCTCTAGACAGCCACAAACTTTAGAAGTGACAGAAACGCTGGCCACACCAACCACCCCACCTTTTCCAATTCCACTGCCAGGCCAGCTGGTGGTCTCTTCACTGTCAATATTCATGAACCATGTAAAAGCATCAGGTGAGTGAACAGGGTCTAGATGCACGTGAGGATGGGCTTCCTAGGTTGGAGTGTCTACCTCTACCTTCTTTTTTTTTTTCCTCTCAGGAATGAACATGAAGGGACAGAGCAGGCTGCCTATTGCAGGTGAGAATACTGAATGTTGATTTGAAAGGGTGTTTCAACTCCTCCCTGCCTAGTTTGCCTTTCTGTGCTCCTCCTGCTCTCTCTTGCCTTTGTCCCTCCACTGTGTTTTCATCCCTGTCTGTTCCTAGGAAAGGAATTCATTAAGCCCAAAGCAGATTTAGTGTACTCAGTAGAGAGACCTGCAAAGCTGGATGCTACTGCTGCTGCTGCTGCTGCTGCTGCTGCTGCTGCTGCTGATGATGATGAGTGCTCAGATTCAGGCACCAGGGAAGCTGGAGGAAAAAAAAAATTGCTTTCAGATCTACCTGCTCCCAGCCAGTTTTTCAATTGAGGGACCTCCTTCTCCCCAGGGATTTCCCAGGCCTTCCAGCTTCTCCTGCCATCTTCATCTTTATTCCCTACCCCCTGCATTCAGCTTTCCTTGGCAGAACCTTTTCTACTCCTTTCACCAACCTACCTTTCCCCATCTCATTTTACCCCAACCTATCCAAATTTTCACAGTTGTACCAGAGAGTTAAGAGACATCCTTGTCCTCCTCTTCATGATCTAGTGTGTGGGGGCCTGTCTATGACTTCTGCAGCTGCGTACCATGTCACAATTGTTCTCTCCAAGGAATCAGTCATTTCCTAAGAGCCCTTGAAAGACATCTGTTTCCACACTACTTTTCTTCTCCTGGAATTGCTGGGCCCAGGAAAGATTCTATCCAGTCACTGTGATCATGCCTGAGAGTGTACTGTCCTGTTTTCTGAAGATCCAGGAAGAAGAGATACCCCCCAACTTTCTGCCTTGAATAGCCTCCCCTGGGTGCCTGGGCTGCCACGTCATTTCTGTGGACCTCAGCATGCTCCCTGACCTGGTCAAGTCTGGGAAGGGAGAGGAAGGCAGGAAGACCCATCCTGAGCCAGACATGAAACAGGTTCACAATTTGCCATGGAGGGCTTGGATGATAAACTAATCCTGAACATGGTAGCGTGTGCCATGAAACCTACAGTTGTGTGGGCCTTTGAAGGACTTGCCTCTACAAGCTGAGGGAGCAACCCCTGCCTGACACCCCAGCTGCTCAGGGTCCACTGGTCCTAGATTTTTTGTTGGACCAAAATCCTGAGCTCCTTAGCTATGTGTTGGGTTACTGCTGTACTTGGCAGCTGCACTACCCTGTTTGTTGGGTTGTCTAGAAGAGTAGGTGGCATTTTGGCACCTGATGGAAGCACATTAGCACCTTGCTACTGGCTCAACCTAAGTAACAAGGAGACCTCTACATAGGACTTCCTGTCTTAGGAGGCCTGTGAGAATGCCCATGTGGATGAACACCTTCTACTGAAACCAACTGAAGGCCAGGGACTATAGAATGCTTGAAAACCATGGCTCTGGCTGCTTCATGGTCAGCCGTGATCTTCCCTAAGGGCCAAGGTAACTTGTTAGCCATGTGTGGCACCATGCTAGTCTTATCCCACAAGGGCCCTTCCAAGTTGCCATAATTGCTACACACTTGGCATGGAACTTGGGGCTGAAATTTATAGATATTCACCCAGTACAATTTGAGGGAATCACTCCCAAAAAAGAAAAGATGGGCTGAAGTGTAGTGAGGAAGGTGGGGGATGACTAGTAAATGAGACTTCTGGCAGGCTTCTTTTTTCCCAGTGCCATTTCCTGATCTTCACACTTTTTGTAGTCTGTGTCCTTGCCATCTTCTCCCAGGAGACAGAAATCCAGCTCGATTATTTCTCTGTCAACTTCATTCGTATAGGACATGGTGTTGAGGTGGAAGTAAGTCTGCAGCAACAGTAGCAGTAACAACAGCAAAGCAACAGACTCATTTACTGTTGCGGCCCCCTTTTGCTATACCTGCTAATTCTCTGTGTCCTTTGGTTTGGAACTGAACTTCATGCACAGACCATTTTATACCCCGTGTAGCCCTCTCAACCTGGCCAATGTCTTCAATTTGTTCCCTGTGCTAGTGAAATTGGTGGTGGGTCACAAGACTGGACCACACGCCCACCTTAGGTTTGCCCTGTGGTCACTTATTCTGTGTCGTTAAAGTAGTTCATCTCCTGAGCTTCCTTGAAAGTCCCCAGCCCTGAGAGTCCTGGTTCATCTCTTCCATTCCTCGTGGAAAGAGGTGTGCACCTTTCTACTGATTGGGGTGGCAAAAACATTATTCTTTAGTTCACCCTTCCTCTATGTGAAACTCTTGGGCCTGTCCATCCAAGGTCAAGGCAAGCTCTACTTTGGAGAAATTTTATGTCTCTAATGGACTGTTAACTGCCACCACTGCTGGCTATGAGGATATTTATCCTTATGTGCTCTGGGCCAACTCACTGCTGCTGTCGCAACCACTATGAACATGTGCACTATTGTTGGTACCTATGCTTCTGGTCAGCTTCCAGTGCTATCATGCTGTAGCCCTGGCTTATAAGAAACTAAGACCCAGTGGGATCCTATAATAGGCCCACTGGTCAAGACTCAGTTTCTGGTTATAGATAAGAATCTTCTCAGGTCTTACTTCAAATCAAGCCATTGGGTTTTCTGAGGAAGTAACCCAGACAACCAAACTGAGCTGGAAGGTTAAACTGAACCCTCACTGTTGCTGGAGGTATGAGCATTATTTCACAAAACTTTTAAATAAAATATTCTTTGAAATGTCCATTTCAGGGTGTTCTGTTGTTTTTCTAAGGGAATCTTTTGGGCATCAAAAGGGATAGGGGTGGTACAATAAACTAATGACAAGACCATGTACGTAAATCATTTGGTAGGGTAAAAAGCAGTGTTCTGTCTTCAGTGTATCTGTTCCCCACAATAAAATATTATCAATCACAGATAGCTTGACTGGGAGAGAAAACATTTTGTTTGTTCTGGGAATGCGGTGAGAAGGGAAGAAAACAGGTCCAAGAGTTGAGGAATGCAAGGCTGTCCTCTATAGGGCATTCTGGTAGAAATCCTGGGTACTAGCCAGGGTTGGGAGATAGGTTGCTAGTTTAGGAGCACTGAAAGAGAAGTGAGTTCATAGCAAAACATGAAAGACAATATTTACCTTTCTATTTCCTAGAAGGGGAAGATTTTGGAGCAATTTGCTGCTCCAATTTCAGAGACTGTTCCAGTCTACTTTCCTTAAGCTACAGATGGAAGTAAATGAGGTCAAAAAAGGGAGAAGATTTTCTAAATGGAGCAAAGGGAAAAAGTGGCAGAGTTGGGAGTTAAATCCCCTCAGAGGAATATTGTATCCATCTTTGTTAACTCACGAGCATCAGAGGTGTCTGATTAGAATGTATAAGCAGATTAGAGAAGTCTGTACCTTGTTGCAGGTAGCAGCAATGGAGGCAGTGGTCTGAAGGGATGTGAGTGGGGCTAGCATATTATGGAAAGTCTTGAAAGTTTGAAACGGTAGGATAGGATATTAGAGTTGAAAAAACCTTAAGAAATGACTGAGATCTACTTGGTTAGGGGGAAAGGAGCATAGAATGCTACAGAACATTATAAAAAGAAACAAGTAGAATGTCAGGGCTGGGGAAAGCCTGAAATCTCATCAGGTCCAACACCATCCTGATTCAGGTAGGGAAACTGAGTCCAAAAGAGGCTGGGACTTGACATGGTATATTTATTGACCCAGGAGTACAACCAGGGACTGAATTACCCATGTCTGAACACCCTGAAGAAACACTATCTCTGTTTCCCCCTTGCACCTGGATTGAATGGTTAGCCTTTTTGACAAAAAGAGAGAAGGCAGAAGAGAGCATGGAATTTCATAAACTGCTGACACTTCTATTATGAAATATTATAGAATGACAATGATGTGCTGAGTATGGCAGCATTTGCCTGTAATACTAGCACTCAGGAAGCTGAGGCAGGAGAATTGCTGCTAGTTTGAGGCTAGCCTGGGCTACATAGTGAGTTTAAGGCTAACCTGAACTACATTGAAAGACTCTGTTTGGAAAACAAAAAATGGAGTAACAGCATTGAAAATCTTAGTACAATAATGGTGAAACTATGGCACACATGCTGCAGCAGGCATGCAGAGCCCTCTCTGTTGGCACAAGCCACATTGCCACAGCATTGCCCCAGCAGCCAAACATTCAGGTTTAGTTGAAGTGTTGGCACTTTGCAGTAAATAAGAAGGTTTGGTTTGTAGTTTGAACGTCAGTCTCTAAAAGGTTCACTGTCACTGGCTGTGTACTTACTTCTATAACAGAAATGTATATCAGAGAGAGAGAGAGAGAGAGAGAGAGAGAGAGAGAGAGAGAGAGAGATGCCAGAGTGGTGAGTGCCAGCTTCTGGAATACAGTGTCTAGCATACAATGGCCCAGAGAGAAACTAAACTGAGAGGACGACTCATGGGAACCATGAAGGAATTTACAGAGGAGAAGAAGAAAATGTGATTCATTGCTGCAGAAGAAAGAGCTCACTGCCACAGACTAGAGACTGCACAGTGCAGTAAGAGCAGCCGTGTAGCCAACCTGACAGGGAGGCAGCCAGAACAACTTTGCTGCTCACTGGAGAATGGAGATCTGACCTAGACTGGGAGAATCTTATGCAGTTGGAGGCGGCAGTGAGAACACAAGACACGGTTTCACAAGCAGTCCCCCAGAGTCAGTGGTCAGTGAGGTAGCGTGGGCCCCTGGCATATAGTCACCCAGAGTAGCAGCAGCAGCTGGACAGGGTCACCATTTTGTTTCAAAGGGCTCAGGGCTCTAACTCCAGCAGCAGAATAGCCCCAGGGCCATTTCACTGCCAACCTCCTGGAGAGGAATGAGGGAAGAGTCCTTCCAGTCATAGTAGACTGCTGGCAGTTGGACAGCAGACTGAAAGGAAATGTGTTGCGAAGTAGCAGCTGGGATCACCAAGATTCTGTTCCAGTGGTCACCAAAAGCCAGTCTCAGCCCTAGCTCTAAAGGGCTGGAAGCATCCCCCTGCTCTGCAACCAGCAGCACAAGCAGGCAAGTGGCCTTGGCTGGTGGTGGAATAAGGACACTCCCTCCACCCTACAACCAGTGCATGAGAGGAGTCAGTGCTGTGGCCAAGATCAGCCCTACACCTAGCAATAATCCTACTTCAGTCTTGGTGAGGTTACTCAGCACACAGGTTGCAGCTCTTATTTGGAGACTAACACAGAACTTGGGGCACCAGAGGAATTTCTTTCTTTCTTTTTCTTTCTTCATCTATTAGATTGTTTTATTTCCCTCTTTCTGTCTTCATGTTTTTCTTTGTTGGGGGGTTGTTTAGGTTTTTTTCCTTTTGTTGTTTGTTTTGTCTGTCCTGTTTCTCACTTTCTTCAATTGTCTTCCAAGATTTTTTGATACTTTCATGTGAATGAACATTGTCGCTAGTTTTTCTGATTCATATCGATATTCTTTTACTTGCTCCATCATTATTTCTTTCCTGTCCTCTTCTCCAGCTTCCCAAAGCTTGGGTGGTCATTCTTGGTCCTTCAGCCTTCCTTCTATTGTATTTTTCTTTCAGTTCTGTTTTGTCCTCTATTTCTCTTAAATTTTTGTTCCCCACAGGGAGGAACTTACTGCATACAAGTTCCTGGTTTAGGTTGGATGTTGTCATGTAACTATAGAATTTGTTCCTATGGTTAGAGATACCAAATTAGCAGTTATGATGGTTTGTCAGTTTCTAGGTTGTGTTTAATGACAGTGTTATTGCTAATTGTACTGCTTTAGCCAGGATGCCATACCTGTTGTAATCAGTTGGTTGCCCTTGTATGACAACACAGTGATTGTCTGGTGTCATAACTATCCACATAGTCAAGTACAAAAGGACTGGATGCTGAGCCAAATATATTTCTCATCCTTACTAAAGGAGGAAGGTAGGATCTTCAGACAGGCACAAAGACCAAGAGGCAGCTACACCTAAAAAACACCTCTGAGGAATAGACATTTCCAAAGAAAGTTTAAATGCCAGTGATAAAGGTACCTAACATAAGAAAAATACAAGAAACAACACAGAAAGCAAGTTAAAATTAAAAAGAAAAGGACAAGACGTGGAAGAATAGTGCAACACCAGACGTTTGGCCTACCCAGGAAAAACCCAGGGGACAATGACATAGAGGAAATAAAAAAACCACTCACTTGAATTTTATGGAACGATAGCAGCAGAAGTAAAAAGTATAAAGATGTATGAGGCTACACAGGAAATCAGATCAGAAATAATCTCTCCGGTAGAAAAAGAGATGATGACCATAATGAAGAACTTGCTCAGCAAATGTAGAGTACACAGGATAAAAAGAAGATCATAGGAAAATGACAGAAACACGAATGCCCAACATACGAAAGAAATGGAATCCATGAAGCAGATTCAAATAGATATCTAGGAAATTTTAAAATTCCATACAAATTTGCAGAACTGATTGAACAAAAGTGGAGATATAATATCAGACCTGGAAGAAAGGATTGCAGTTAGCAATCACAAAATGAAAGATCTCCTAAAATAACAAGGGGCAATGAAAAAACAATCCAAAAGCTGCTAAATGATGCAAATTACAATAGCATAAGATTGATTGGAGTCAATAAAAAAGGAGAAGTCAGCACAAAAGACATGAAAAAAAAAACTTGTTCACAGAAGTAATGGCAGAAAACTTCCCAAGCATGGAAAAATAATTTGATATAAAGATAACTGAGCTATATAGAACTACAATTAGTCATGACCAAAATAAACCTACAACAAAGAAATATAATAATCAAGATTCCAGAAATTCAGCACAAGAACAGAATAATAAAATCTGTTAGAGAAAAGAAGAAAATAGTCTATAAAGGAAAGCCCATCAGAATCATGGAAGACTTCTCAACCCAAACCCTCAAGTTAAGGAGAGCTTGAAGTGAAGCATTTCAAATCCTGAAAGGAAACAACTTCCAACCCAGATTGATGTACACTGTAAAACTATCTTTCAGAATTAATACAGAAATAAGATACTTCCATGAGAAATAACACCTGAGGAAATTCATAACCACCAAATCCTCTCTATATAATGTTCTGAAAGATATTCCAGCAAGAGGTAACAAAGACAATTCCAAGAACATCATTAGAAGCCATCAAGCCAAGCAAACAATTAAATGGAAAGGAAGGACAGGGAAACAACAGCTCAAAAATAATATGACAAAGATGAGCCAATATGTATCAGTTATAACACTCAATGTAAATTGTCTCAATTCACCAGTCAAATGAAATAGACTGGAAGAATGGATCAATACAGTATCCAACAATATACTGCATAAAAGAAACACTTTTAACTGAAAAAGAAATTCATAGACTGAAAGTCAAAGGATGGAAAACAATAATCCATGTGACAGGAACCTAGAAAAAAGCAAGAGTAGCTGTTCTATTTGCAGACAATGTTTAACTTGAGGCTAATAATGATCAAAACAGATAAGGAAAGCCACTACATACTTGTTAAAGGAAAACTCAAAGAAGAAGAGATAAGATTATAAATATATATGCACCATATATAGGTACACCCCATTATACAAAACAAACAATAATGGATATGAAAAATCAAATAATCACTAACACAATTGTAATGGGGAAACTTAATATCCCACTGTCACAATATATGTATCTAGACAAAAAATCAACAAAGAAATACCAGAACTTAACTAAACTTTTAAACAAATGGATGTAGTAGATGTCTACAGACTGCACCACCCCACAACATCACAATACATATTCTTCTCAGCTGCGCATGGTGCATTCTCTAAAATAGACCAAATACTAGCCCATAGAACATGCTTAAGTCAATGCAAAGGAAATAAAATTATCCCAGGCATATTACCTGACCACAGTGGAATGAAATTGAAAAATAATGGCAAAAGAAACTACAAAAACTCTACAAATACATGGAAATTAAATAACACCCTACTGAACAACCAATGGGTCACAGGTGAAATTAAAGAAAAAATTAAACAGTATCTATAATTAAATGATAACGCTGGTACAACATACCAGAACTTATGGGATGTGATAAAATCAGGCCTAAGAGGGAAATTTATAGCAGTGAAGTCTCATGTTAGGAAAGCTGAACAAGCAAAAAAATTTTTTGAACCTCAAACTGCAAGAAAAATAAGAACTCAAGCCCAAATCTTATACAAGGGAGAGAATTACAAAAATCAAAGCAGAAATTTATGCAACTGAGACTAAGAAAACAATACAAAGACTCAGTGAATTGAAGAGTTGGTTTTTTGTAAGATTAAATAATATTGATAAACCCTTAGTTAACCATATCAGAGACTAAAATTCATGAAATTATGAATGAAAAGGGTTAAATCACAATGAGTCCAGCAGAAATCAAGCAGATCATCAATACCTATTTTGAGATCCTGTACTCTAATAAGATGGAAAATGCAGAAGAAATGGCCAGATTCCTAGATACACAGGAATTACCAAAGCTGAATCAAGAATATATAAAAATTCTAAATAACCTCATTTCAGTCAATAAAATTTTAAAAATGTAATTAAAAACTTCCCAGCAATAAAAGCCCATCCTGAGGGATTCACTGCTGAATTCTACAAGAAATTTAAAGAAGATCTAACTAATGCCATTATTCCTCAACCTCTTTAATGAAATTGAAAGGTAAGCAATGCTCCCAAAGCCATTCCTGCAAGCAAATTTTACCCTGATATCAAAACCAGAGAAGGACCCAATAGTTGCAAAAATCCTCAATAAGATACTGGCCAACAGAATATAGCAAATCATCAAGAAGATTACACAAAATGACCAAGTAGGATTCATTCCAGGGATGCAGGGATGGTTCAACATCAATAAATCAATAAATGTGATGCACTATATTAGTCGACCCAAAGACAAAAATCACAAGATCATCTCAATAGCCCCAGGGGAAAAAAAAAAAAAACATTTGAAAAGTCCAATACCCATTCATGATTAAAAAAAAAAAATCCCTGTGGAAAGTTGGAATAGATGGTCTTTCAATGGATAAAAGCAATCTATGACAAATCAGCACCCAACATCATACTAGACGGTTAAAAACTGAAAGCTTTCACTTTAAAATCAGCAATAAGACAAGTATGCCCATTATCACCACTTTTATTCAATACAGTTTTGGAAACATTACCAAGAGATATTAGATAAGAGAAAGAAATAAAAGATACGAGAGGAAAGAAAGAAATTCAATTATCATTATTTGCAGATGACATGATACTCTACAAAGAAAATCCAAAAACTCCACCAAAAGACTTCCAGATTTAATAAACAGATTCAGTACAGTAGTTGGATATAAAGTCAGAACTCAAAAATCAATAGTATTGCTGTACACAAATAACAAACCCATTGAGAGAGAAATTAGGAAAACAATACTTTTCACAATAATATCAAGTAAAATGAAATACTTAGGAATCACTCTACCAAAGGAAGTAAAAAATCTCTACACTGAAAAGTACAACACTTTGAAAAAGGAGATTGAAGAGGATATCAGAAAATGGAAAGATATTCCTTGCTTTTGGGTAGAAAGGCCCAACGTAGTAAAAATGGCCATACTCCCAAAATGTTATACAGATTATTCATGCAATCTCAATCAAAATACCATTGTAATACCTCATAGAACTAGAGAGGACATTCCTAAAATTTATTTGGAACCAGAAGCGACCTAGAAGAGCAAAAACAATTCTGGACAAGAAAGGTAAGGCAGAGGTCATCACAATTCCTGACGTGAAGTTATACTACATAACTACTATGAAAAAAACAGCACAGTACTGGCAAGAAAAGCAGACCTGAGGATCGATGGAACAGATTGGAAGATGTAGAAACAACTGCAAACACACTCAGCCACCTTATCTTTGACAAAGGCGCCAAACACCTTCACTTGAAGAAAGATATCCTCTTTAATAAATGCCGCTGGACAAGCTGGTTTTACAAATGTCCAAGATTAAAACTAGAACCGTATCTTTCACGATGCCCTGGGATAAAATAAAAATTGATCAAAGAACCTAAATATTAAAACCTAAACACTAAATCTGCTAGAAGAGAGAATGTAGAATTCTTGAAGACATATGTATAGGCAAAGGCTTTGTGAACAAAGCCCCCAATGCACTAGTGATAGTACAAAGGATCAACAACTAGGAACTCATCTTATTAAAAAGTTTTGCACAGCAAAAAAAAATCATAAACAGAGTGAAAAGACAACCCACAAAGTGGAAAAAACTTTTAGCCAGATTTTCCTCAGAGAAAGGACTGATATCTAAAACATAAAAAATTGAAAAACTCAGACTCCCCCCAAAATTTAAAGACGTGATCTAAATATGAGCATCTGAGGTGAACACATACTTATCATATGAAGAACAAATGTCAAATAAATATATGAAAAAATGTTTAACATCTTTGGTCATTCCAGAGATGCAAATTAAAACAACACTGAGATTCCATCTCACTCCAGAAAGAATGGCTATCAAGAAATCAATTAATAATAAATGCTGACAGAGTGTGGGTAAAATGGAACATTATTCCACTGTTGGAAGATGTGTTGACTGGTGCAATCACCACAGAAATAAGTGTGTAGATTCCTCAAAAACTAAGACTACAGGTCCCATTTGACCCTTTCTTAGTATTTTCCGCCCAAAATTAAAAGCATTATACTGCAATTACATATGTGCACACATGTTTATAGTAGCACAGTTTGTAATAGCTACATCTTGGGAACAACCCAAATGTCCATCAATCAATGAACAGATAAAACAGACATGTTTTTTGTACAGTGGAATATTACTTAGCCATAAAGAAGGATAAACTTGAGAAGTTTATTGCTAAATGGATGGATCTTGAGACCATACTCCTAAGTGAAATAAATTGGACAAACTTGTAAATATCCCATTGTCTCTGTGTTATGAGAAACTGAAAGCATAAATAAGAACAAAATGTGTAATAGATATTGTGAAATTGGAAGAAATTTTCAAAAGGAAAGGGGAACTAGGGAGGAAGTAGGGGAAATGAAGGAAGAGAAAAGAAAAAGAGAACAAAATGGACACAAATCTTTATAAATAATGAAAGGAAGAGGGGTTGATTGGAGGGGAGTGGAATGGGAAAAAGGAATGAAGATATATTATGTACAGGTACCAGTTCGCTATGATGAATGTGATCATTATGTATATTTAAATTGTACCAATAAACAATTAAAAATCTGTAAATCTGAATCCACCCTAAACTTCTAACACATAATGCCTTGAAAGACTGAGCCCACAAATCTCCCAGACTTTAGGTCTGAGTACTCCCCAGTATTTAATCTTTTTTTTTTTTTCATGATTGGTTCTAATTCCCCTACTGAGGTTACTCCTTTCTTCTCAAGTGTCTTTGTTACTTTTCTCATTGCTGGGACAAAATACCCAACGCCCAAAGTCAAAGGGGGCAAGGTTTATTTAGCTCACAGTTTATAGAGCTTCAGTCCATAATTGGCTGGCTCCAAGGCAGAGTGGCTTGACAGGGAATCATTCATGTTGCCCACAAGACACAAAAAGCAATGAGAGAGAGACAGACAGACAGACAGAGAGACAGACAGAGACAGACAGAGACAGAGACAGAGGGAGGGAGGGAGGGAGGGAAGCCTGTTTCTGTCCCTTATATTGTATCTACTGGGATTAGGGCAGTGCTAATCCAGTGGAATGATCCAGCAATTACCCACCCTTAACCAGAACACCCTTAATCTTAGGTTTGTACTGTGAATCAATTTGACACAATCTAGATTCAACCACATTCAAAAAAGCCCCACCTAAAACTGAATGAGGCTTTGGGGGGACATCTATACACAAACCATAACACTAGGCATAACATTCCTTCTTTGTGATGAATAGGAACTGGATAGGTGTCCTCTAAATGCCCATGTGTTAAACGTTTGGTTGCCAGCCCATAGCCCTATTGAAATTTTTAAGAGGTGAGGCCTAGTAGAAATAAATTAATTCAGTAAGGACTTGCCCTTAAAGGGGAAATTAGAATTGAGACAAGAATATAGGCTGTGGCTTAGCCTGGCTTGGAAGAGAGATATGGCGGGACCCCAGAATCTATGCAGAACCACCTCTCCAAACCCTGTATGTGGAGTTTTCACAGGTTCCTGTGATGTATGGAAGGAATAAAAGGAGATGATGCCATTGAAAGTGTGCTGCTGTGTCTTTCCTCACGCTTGCCTGCCTTGTGCTCCCCAGGGTGGGTGTACTTTTATTTTATTTTGGTTTTCATTTTTCCCTCGCTGTTACTTGGCCCAAACTCACTCTCAGAGCCAGTTTAACCCTAATCCTTCACTTTCAGTTTTTCCTACCTCAAATGAATGTGAATCTTTGCTACCCTTTTTACTTGTTTTGCTCAATTCTTTGTTCAAGATGCAAAGAACCTGGAAACCACCTCTAAGTAGGAGACTCCAGAACTCCAAAACCTGGTAGCAGGACCTTGGCCCCTCGTTCTTCCCCCACTCTTAGCTAACACAAAGTGAACAGTCTCCTTTACGCTGCACTCCCACCATGATGTGGAGTACTACCACAGAACCGAAAGCAATGTGCCGGCTGATCATAGATGGAAACTTCCAAAACTGTGAACCTCAATAAGCATTTCATTTCTTTTGATTATCTCAGGTATTTTGTCACAGTGACGGAAAGCTTACATAATGGAGATGCTAAAGCACACCTTTAATTTGAGTGGATTTTGTCATATTTTTATTTTTAGTGCTACATGTTTGCAGTACTAGATGATTATATTCACCATGGGGAACTGGTACATGTACATAGCACATTTCAATTCTTTTTTCATCCCCTTCCCTCCCTCCTCCTCCCTCCAACTCTTGGTCCTGTTGTCCTTGTCATATGTTTTTTTTTGTTTTTTGTTTTTCGTTCGTTTGTTTTTTGTCTTTTTGAGGCAGGGTCTCGCTGTGCAGTTCAAGCTGGCCTTAAGCTCACTTTGTAGCTCAGGCTGGTCTCGAACTCACAATGATCCCCCTGCCTCAGCTTCCTGAGTGCTGGGATTACAGGCGTGCACCACCACACCCGGCTCCTTGTCATATGTTAAAATGAGTTCTTTGTCTCACCTATGAAAGTTTCTACGAGCTAATTTGTTTCCAGACACTTTCTCACAGTACAGTTGCATTCCATCACAAATATTCATCTACATCTCCTATATCTGCCCACTTTGCCCATAGCAGAGATCCTACTGGGCCTGCTCTCTGTACAGCCCTTGAAGACCTCCTATTTCTGATAGCCAGGTGGGAAGGGCCAATCTCACAGCACACACTTCTATCTGGACCCCTCTTATTAGGAGGGCCTGGGAAGTTGGTGGGCTAACCTCAGCCTGTGTCCGGTTATATCTGAAGCATGGAGTTGTCCTCCTCCTGTCTCTGCTCTAGCAGTCCCCTCAGACCTGGTGAAAAGTAGCTGGGCCTGCACTTTCAGCTCAGACCCATAGAGGGCAACCACAGCCAGTTTATGAGAAATTATTTCTGGGTGTGGCCTCTCTTTCTACTTCCTTTTCAATGGTTGTAAAATTCCACAGGCTGTCAGCATCAGAGTGTGTTTCTAGATAACTTATATTCAGATCCCTTTGTGATACAGATAGAGAAAACTGAGGCCCAGATAAGGGGTGAGACCATTCTAAACATAATGAATCACTCTGTGGCAGTTAGGCTGAGAACTCAGATTTCCTGAATCCAGTTCAGAAATCTTGAAACACACTGTTATGCGTTTAACCCTGGTTCCTCTTTTTATAATTGTGAAAATTGAGGCCTAAGAAAGAAATTTTCTAAGGTCATACAGTATGACAGAGCTAAGACATGAATCTCAGTCTTCTGAATCCCAGTCCAGGACACTTGAATCAATATTAAGTAGCTAGCTCATCTTACTTTTCACAGATGAACAAGGATCAGAGAAAGAATGCCATTTACCTAAGCACAGAGTAAATCTGTGACTATGATAACTATAGCTGTCTGTTAGAATTGGGACTAAGTAGAAATTGAGACTTTGATTTCTAGTCCACGGAAACCCCAGTGACATAGTGACATAGTGACATTCTGAAATCTCAGAATGAAATAGCAGAAGTGGGGGTGTAGTCCTTTTTTTTGTACTGGGGATTGAACTCAGGACCTTATGCTTGCCAGGCAGGCACTGCACCCCTTAGCTAAATCCCTGGCCCCTGTAGTTCTTAATTTAACCTTACATTTTTGCTCCACTCCTGATGAGTTGTAATCTGGGGCATATAGTGGGTATGTGTGTTTGTCTACACAGGACCTTCAACACAAAAAGAAAAAAAAAACTCCCAACGGAAAGCTCATCTCATTTCTCACTTTTCAAGGCCTCTGCTTTCAGAATATGACTCACTCAGGTCCCACCGTCATTGCTGCGGAGCACGTAATTGCTAGCTGAGACATCACCATAGCACCCAGCCATTACATTTGCAGAGTTCTGTCTTGTTTTTGTCAAAGCTGTTTCCTATCCTGTTTTTTTTTTTTGTTTTTTTTTTTGTTTGTTTTTTGTTTTCTTTTTCTGCAGCTTCTGCAAACTCAAGAGAACCAAATGAGGTGGATAATTACTTTTTTACAAAATAAAAATAATTCATAGAAGGAAGGAGAAGTGAAGAAGTTCAGAACAGACTGAGACTAAATACCTTGATTCTTTTTTTTTTTTTTTTTTTTTTTTTTTT
>NW_004955475.1:5241467-5284239 GCF_000276665.1 Chinchilla lanigera
CTTTGCCACTGAGCTAAATCCCCAGCCCCAATACCTTGATTCTTTAACTTCCAAGTTTTTGGAGTGTTCTGCACAGACCTGCAGCGCTTATGGAGGTATTGTATCCTCCATGTATCCAATGGCAGCACCCTCCCTCATTTACTAATCACTGAGCTCAGGCCAGACACTGTGTTGGGCTTTTATTGGAGACAAAGGAGACTCAGACCCCATACTTAAGTACTCACAATCTGTCTATTGATTAGGCCATCACCTCACTCAGTGGTAATCCTTAGCCTTCTTCTCTCGGTAAAGTGATCCCAAACAGTTTCTTGTAGCCCGTAGCATTGATCCAATTTTATAATTTTTTCAGAACACTTGATTAGGCACTCGGAGAGAAGCATTCTTGTTTCAGTTCTTCAATGATGTCACTGTGGAGCAAGTGGAGCAGTCCCTTCCTGTCTGCAGGCCTAGTTTTTTGCATTTGAAAAATGAGGCGGGGAAGGGAGGAATGGAATAGAGTTGCTAACAACCTTTGGCTCAGATTATGGAGATGCACACACGCTCTGATCTGTGGGCACTCTTCTCTTTGGGTGAAAGGCTAGCGGGTAGGAGCCATCACGCATTTCTGTGAGACCCTTCATCCACTTACCTTCCTCCATTAATTTGTGAGTCCTTCCCGGGGAGTGGGGGTTTTGAAATTCCTGAGGATCTCAGATGAACACCATTTCTACCTCTACTCACCAACAATACTCAGAAAGCACCAGGACTATTTTGGGTGATAACCTACTCAACCAGATTCTGAGACTGAGACAAAGCAGATAGAATCAGGAACAGACAGAGGAAAGAGAGAAGTATAGAGGAAGAGACAGAGAGGGAGGAGAGAAGGAGCAAGATGGAAAAACTATGAGAAGAAAAGAGGTGAACAGAGAGACTGAGAAGGAATGAAACAGAAACAGAAAGAAAGGAAGAGACAGGAAAAGACTGAAAGACAGAAGGAGAAAGAAACAGAGACAAGAGAAGGGAAGAGGGAAAGGGAGAAGAGAGACAGAAGTGGAGAGGTAAGGTAGCACAGTGGTGCATGCCTATAATTCCAGCGCTCTGAGAGGCTGAGGCAGGAAAACTGCAAGACTGAGCCTGTGTTTGCAGGACTCTGGGCAATGAGGTAACACAGAAAAAGTGCCAGCACATTTCCTGTCCCAGAAGAGGTTCTAGCATCAAGGAGTTGTATTCTGTCCCCTATCATCTCTCCTCTGAGAAGGGAGACGCCCGTGTCTGTTAAGGGTGGGGTAAATTCAGTTCTGCACCTGTGTTTTGTGAGAATTAGTGGCAGACTTCATGGAGGAAGTAACTTTTGGGGGGGTATTGAAGGAGGAAAATGATAAACAAGACTTTCTTGACAAAATGCGATCATCTCTACAAAATTAAAACAATCCAGGAAAATATATGGTGGGTATGGTTTAACAGCTGTAGAAGAAGGCGATTCTTGTTTCAGGGAACACCACAGGAGGGCAAGAGAACAGGTACGTTCTGATGGGTAGGAAACTACACAAGGTGCAGTCTGCCTTCTGAAGGACAAGGAACATAAGAAGCATGGGAGCACCAGGTTTTGGTCCCCCCATGAATGTCAGGTATCTGGGTTGGCTTGTGCTGGTTGTAGGGAAGAAAGGAAATGTTTTGAGTGGACATGAGGCAAGAACAAGGCTAAGCTCTAGACCAGTGATGGTGAAGCTTGTAAAGACCGAGTGCTCAAACTTCAACCCCAAACCCGCTTATTTATCTCAAAGTGCCAACACTGCAGTTAAATCTGAATATCTGATGCTAGACTAATGGGACAACTTGGCTCACATGCCGACAGAGAGAGCTCTGCATGCCCTCTGTAGCGCATGTGCCATAAGTTCACCACTACTGCTCTGGAAAAATTCCCTCTGGCAGGATGCCTCATGGAAGGTGGATTTGAAGAAATATACTGACACCAGGGGGCCCTGATAGAAGACTGTTGCTCTAGTCCAGGCAATGGACAAGTGGTAAGAATGTAATGTGGTGTGGTGGGGGTGGGTATGGATTTAGAGGGTTGGAGGAGTGACTTTCTAAGGCTTCTGTAGAGAAACACTCTGTAGAACTTGGATCAGGACAATTTTAGGGGAGGGAGAGGAGTCTGAGCAAGGTGTCAGAAAGAAGCATCTCATAACTCCCAGATAGCTAGCTACCTGTCTTTTCCTAGCTTTCAACTGAAGTGTTCTCTCTCTCCCTCTCTCTCTCTCTCTCTCTCTCTCTCTCTCTCTCTCTCTCTTCTTTCTTTGTATCCTTTCTTCTGTACATCTGTTGTTCTGGAAGTGTGCATGTGTGTTATTTTGTGTGTCCCCCAATGTGTGTGTTTAGAGTCCTGTATATGCATCTGCATGTGGATGTACATCTCCAGGCATCTAAATCCATCTGTACCTTGCTGTACGTGCATTTCATCTCATCCATGTTGTGGTTAAATTGACTGGCTAAAGGAATGACTTCATATTGCCTTCTTCATCTCTAAGTGCAGGAATAGGTATTTTTCCCCTAAGTATGCCTCTGAATTCTGTTTGGTAATGTATGCTGAGAAGAATTTGATTGGATAAAAGAGCTATTTCAAACTGTCTGTGCTCCCGTGGCACAGCTCTAACTTGAAATTCAATTACTGTTGGCTAGAGAAAATACCATAATGAATTTGGCTTGATATTCTAGACAATAATTTAGAACCACATCCTCTCCGGAAATCTATCCAGCCAAGTGAGACCAGAACTGGCAATCTATTTTATTTTATTTTTTTTTTGCAAATAAAATTCTGACCCAATTAGAACACTATGCTGCAAAATTATGTGTGATGTACAAGTAGTTGTGTGATACAAAGAAGGAAAACCTTTTTTTACCCTCAAGGCATTGATCCATGGTTATGATTTGATTTGGTCTAGAAACAGAAGTCCACATAACCTTCAGGTCTCTTATAAAATTCAAAATATCTTTTCATTTTCTCTCCATTCCAACCTGTGAAATTGGGAGTGTTTTAATCATGCTTTCTTCTTATCCCCAGAAGCCACTTGCTTTCCTCTGTACAGTAAGCTGGCCCTTGATTATGATTTGTTTTCCTGAATTGGATTATAGCTGTCTAAGCCAAGGGCCAGAGAGAAGGAAGAATTTATTCAAACTCTCACAGAAGAATTAGAGATCAAGCCTTGGTTTCTGGATTTTTTATCAAGAACTCTACAATTATACCATCTTACCTCGGGATAGCTTAAGTTCAAACTTCTGTCAGTGGGTGGCTTATACAACTCTTACCAACTGTATGATTTGGTCTTGCCCCTTGCCCTCTCTGGCCCTCAGTGTTCTTATCTGCATCATGGAAAGATTAGGCTACAAGGTCTTAAAGAGGTCTTTAAAGTTTTGCTTCTAGGAATTTGTGACCAAGACTAATAACACACAACTGTGGCCCCTTAGGTCAGGTGATGAGCGGAGGAAGAAGTTAGGGACTGTCTCAGAAGTTGTGGGCTTTCCTCCCTCTCCCATGACTTCAAATCACTGTTAAAAGAAATAAAGTAACTTTTCCAGTTATGGAAATTTTTTCTGACCCATAAGCCTTCAAACCTCTGGGAAGTGGGACAGCATATCCGGTCTCTAGCCTCTAATGCCTTATAGGGCTAGAAAGGCGTAAGTCACTTGCTGGGCAGCTGGAGAATAGTTGGCCTAAAGAAATTTCCTAGTTCCGGAGGATCTAACCCTGGTGGGGAAAGGATGACTGCCACTCAGCCCTGGGCAGGTTGGCAGATTGGGCTGAGCTGTTGTGTTCTGGAAAGGCCAGAAATGATGTCATGGGCCACTTTGGGCTGCAACAACAGGAAACCACTGTGTATTTACATTGGCTCAAAGATCCCATGCAGCCTGATTTTTCTTTACTTCCTTAGTCTATCTGTTTCCTTTGATTCAAATACTATGAAGAGAGACTTACTGCCCAGGCTAAGGAAAGCGGAAGGGAGGCCCAAGAAGAAAGAGCCTCCTGCCCAGCCCAGATGGCCGGTTGATTGGGAGGAAAGGCTGGTTTTCCCTAGCTGGGGCACTGTCCGGGACAGAGTAGTGGAAGCAAAGCAGTTGGGACTTGTTTTGTTCACTCTATACCTACACATAAAGCAAATTCAGAATTCTCCCTAAAACAAGATTCTAAACCTAGAAGCCATCTTGATCTCAAATCCAATCAGTCACCAAGTCTTGTGAATTGAACTTAATTTAATTCATTTGAACCAACAGGGGATTTGTGTAAAGTGCTGTGTTGTGCTTTATGTGGGTTTGTGTAGTGATATGGTACAAAGATGGAAAAGACGGTAGTTGCTACCCTCAAGGAATTAACAATAAAGTGTTAGGGTAACTGATTTACCTCTCATCTACTATATTCTTTTATCCACACGGTTGTTATTCCAGTTCAAGATCTCATCATTTCTCATCTGTAAGCAACAGTCTTTTAATGCATTTCTCCCTTAACAGTGTCCAGTCATTCCCCTTCACCTGCCTTCTCCATATTATAGTAGAGTGACTCTGACACACTACTCCGGCTCCACTCTTTCCAACTAAGAGTCATACATGGTAGTATGGTAGTGTAGCTTATGGCTGGTCCTGGTGCCAAGTAGATCTGGGCTTACATGCCTGTCTTACCACTTCCTATTGGCTGACAGTTGACAGTGGTTTTGCCTTTCAAAACCCCTATTTCTTTATCCTCATCTTCTTTGTTGGTAAAAAATAAGGAAAATGTCTACTTCACATAGCTGTTGTGAGAATTAAATGAAATAATGTGTGTATGGTGCCAAGCAGAGTTAACATTTGGTGATATAAGTGACAGATTTAATCACTATCCATCACATGCATTGTGCTCTTTTCTATCTCAACTCCTTTATGCCATCCAAAATTGGCTGCTTTTCCCTGAAGACTACTGTAAGTGATAGAGACCTTAGAGTCCGTATAGAGGAGTCCAATCACCCTACTGAAGTCAGTAAGGGGAAATGATGAGTCTAACATTACAAAGAAAAGGAATTTCAGAGCCACAAATAGAATACTTTACATACATTAACTCATCTCATCCTTATAACAACTCTTCATTTTATCTATTTGTAAAAATTGGAATAAAGGCTTCTCTTCAAAACCCAGTCAGGGTCCTGTGAAGTATACAAGGCATAGAATAACCAAAGGACAGCAGGAATGAAATGTGCATGAATCACTGTGGCAACAGGAACTCTGTGTGTGTGTGTGTGTGTGCGTGTGGCACTGGGGATTGAATCCAGGGCATTCTCACTGAACTACATTCCCAGCCCATTGTTATTTGAGACAAGTTCTCACTAAATTGCTAAGTCACCCAGGCTGGTCTTAAACTTGTAATCCTCCTGCCTCACCTTCCTAGAGTGCTGGGATTATAGATGTGTGCTATAATGCCTAGCTACAACTCTTTAAGTTAGTTACTGTTATAGAATTCATTTAATAGATGAAGGGACAGGTTATGTAACTTTTTCAAGGTCATGCAGCTAGAAATGACAAATTCAACCTATGAATCTAAGTAGTATGGCTTCAAGCTGTTGAACACTTGAAATGAGGCTAGTGTGGCTAATTTTTCATATAATTTTATTTTCATAAATCTAAAGTTAAAGTTTAATAGCTACTTGAGGCTAATGACTACCATGTTGGACAACAGATCTACAATCTAGGCTATACTGCTGACTTGAGACTCCAGGAGGACAGGAGGCATATCGAATACACATTTGTATCATAACAGTGCCCAAAGCTGTGCATGGCATACTTACTGCTGTGTTACAATTCATCTAAGTTAGGAGGCTTCTGTGGTCCACGCAAGAGACAGTACATTAAGGGAATTGCAATCCAGAGCAACAGAAAGGGACATATTAGAGAAATCATTGCAAACATCACTATCATCATTTTGACCATTGTAAAAGTCAAATTCCTAGGTAATTAACTAAGTATTTACTATGAGCCAGACAACCATTCTAAGTGATTTACATAGATTAATTCATTTAATTCTTATAACATTATGAAGTAAGAATGGGTACTATTAACATCATCCCCATTTTGCAAGTGAGTGCATTGAGGTACAGAAAATATAAGTGACTAGCAAGTTGCAGAGCCAGGATATGCTGGTTTTATAAACTGATCTCTTAAACACCACTCTATATTGTGCAGAAGGTAGTATTCGTGGGATTCAGTATTGGGTTAGATGTGGGGATGAAGAACAGACAAAAGTGACTTTTGAGTTCCTTTGTCTAGGAAATCTGGATATATATTAAGATATATATATTTATGATTGTTATCACTTCCTCTTGCATTGTTCCTTTTACAAAGATGTAGTGACTTTCTTTGTCTCTGTGTTAATCAGTCTTGGCTTGAAATTCACTTTGTGTGCAAATAGAAGAGCTATCCTTGCTTTTTTCTGGGTTCCTCTCCCATACAGTATTGTTTTTCAACTTTTGACTTTCAGTCTATGAATTTTTTTTAATTGAATGTATTTCTTACATGTAGCATATTGTTGGATCTTGCTTCTTGATCTATTCTGCCAGTCTGTTTCTTTTGATTGGTGAATTGAGATCATTAACATTGATGGTTATAACTGATACTTATTGACTTCTCCTTCTTATGTTATTTTCCTGCTGTTTGCTTCCTTTTTTCTTGGCCACTGTTTGTTTGCCTTGGCTGGTGGATTTGTTCTGTTGGGGTTCATGGAGTTGTAGTCCTTGTTATCTCTTTTTAGAATGTCCTTCAGAATATTTTGGAGTGCTGGTTTGATGTTCATAAATTTCTTCAGGTGTTCTTTGTCCTGGAAGTATCTTATTTCTCCATCAATTTTGAAAGAAAGTTTTGTGGAGTACATCAATATGGGTTGGAGGTTGTTTTCTTTTAGGGCTTGCAGTACCTCACTTAAGGCCCTCCTTGACTTTAGGGTTTGTATTGAGAAGTCAGCTGTGATTCTAATGGACTTTCTTTTATAGGTAGTTTATTTCTTTTCTGTAACAACTTTTAATATTCTGTTCTTGTGTTGAATTTCTGGAATGTTGAGTATGATATGCCTTTATGTAGATTTTTTGATAGGGCTAATTGAAGTTCTTTATGCCTCACTAACTGTATGTCAAATTCTTTTTTCCTGCAAGGGAAATTTTTTACCATGCCATCTATGAACAGATTTGTTTATGTAATTTACACTATCTCTTCTTTCTTCCCTGGCTATAATCAATCTTATGTTATTTTTCTTTGCATTATTTAGAAGCTGCTGGATTGATTTCTTGTGGTCCATTGCTATTTTTTTATTTTAAAGAGAATAGTGAAAAAAAGAACAGTAGCCAACTACCAGCATCACAGAGAAAAACAACACAAAGCAAAAACAAATGATACAGGGATTTAAAACAAAATGTCCATTGCTATTTTTAAGAACTCTTTTTTTCATGACTGTTAACTGCAATCTTGTCTTCTATATCTGAGATTCTGTTCTCACATTGACTCAGTGTGCTGTGGATACTTTCAATGTAAGCTTTAGGCTCCTGGATATCTGCTTGAATCTGTTTTATGGATTTCATTTCTTTCTTATGTTGGACATTCATTATTTCCATCATTTTCCTAACTTCTTTTTTTTATCTGTATCTACTCTAGAGACACTAAGCATGTTTTTCATTGTGGTTACCATCTCTGTAGTTATATAAGAAATTATTCTTGGTTTGATTTTTCCTAGAGCCTCATTCATTTCATTTGCTTTGTTGTTACCATTTCAGAGAGGCCAGGTGGGTGGCTTTTGGATTGTCCCACCTCATTGCCCCCTCAGTTGTTCTTTGGTAAACTCAATGTCTGGGTTTGCATCTTGTTTAGGTGTCTTTTCAGTTTCTTTTCTTTTTTTTTTTTTTTAGTTTAACTCCTGGGTTGATCCTTGTAAATGCCTATGGTGAATTGCTTTATTGTTAGTATTTAGAACCTTTAGGAAATGACTACTTCTTAGAGGTGTCTTCCAGGTGTAGCTGGTCTTTGGGTATTGAGTCTGTTGTAAGATCCTACCTCTTCGGTTTGTTCAGGATAAGAAGTTGCTGACTCCTTGGCCCAGCCCCTGGCTCTTTGACATTGGCCCACAGTATTTTCTATGAACCTTAATCAATCTCGGTTTTGGTATACCAGGAAGAACAGCTGGTTAGAACAATTATGAAACTTTGGCTAAAGTGGTACAGTCAGCAATAACAATAGCATCAAACATAGCCTAGATAACAACAAAGTGAGGTCATCATTAGTTTGCCACCTTTAACTGTAACAAACCAGGAAATTGCATGCAGTACATAAGCCTTCAATATGCCAATTTTACCCTTAGGAGAGAAAATTTTAAAAAGATTAGGGGGAAAATAGAGAAATAGAAGAAGAAGTGATTAGAAGGAAGGCTTTAGGATAAAGGAGGATCATACAAATTTAGAGGAACTGATGAAGAAGACTGGAGGGAAAGAGAGAAAGAAGAAATAAAAAGGAAGAACAGAGCAAAACAACAAACACAAAGAAACCAGTTTCACATAAATATAAAAACAAGATCAAACAATGAAGAGAAAAAACCCCAAATTTAAAAAAAAAGAGAAGAGAGAGAGAGAGAGGAAAAAAACCTCTCCATTCAAGGTTTGTCTCTGCTGTCACTGATAGACAATGTATAGAGACAGTGTCCAGACTTATCCCAGCAAGCCAGCAGTAGCTTGATGGCAGGGTAGTGGATAATCTCAGTTAGTCTGCACCTTTATTTTCCCTGAAACTCAGGCTTACTTCTGGCCATGAGGCTGGAACCAGACATATTCAGCCTTCAGCAGTCAGTGCAGCTTCTTTGGGCTTGAACTCAGCTGGTGGATGCTAGATGGAGCCTGCAGTTGTTCTGAGTTCTGAGCTCAGTTGGTTCCTCTCCAAGATGGCTCCCAGACAATCACACTGTCTACAGGATGTCCAATCCCACATCTCACCACCAGCCAGTGCAGTCCTCCATGTCCACTGCTCCCTTCCATTGCTGCATCTCTCTGTGGAGGCCTCTGGTGTTGCCAGCAGTCACTGAGTGCCCAAAGGTTTGAAACACTTCTCCCATGCAATGAGTCCCAAGTCAGGGAGAATGCTCTGCGAGCTGCCTCCTTGTTTTTTGTCAAAGTTTCTCTCTTCACTCTCCCTGTGGGATTGAATTCTCACTTCAGATCCCTTTTTTTTTTTTTTTTTTGTCTTTTTGAGACAGGGTCTCGCTATGCAATTCAGGCTGGTCTTAAGCTCACTTTGTAGCACAGGCTGGTCTCAAACTCTCAACGATCCTCCTGCCTCAGCCTCCTGAGTGCTGGGATTGCAGGCATGTGCCACCACGCCCGCCTCACTTCAGATCCTTGCTGGCTCCAGGGAACCTACTTCCCTTTTTCTTCTCTTCCTTGCATAGCTATAGTCCAATGTCTGGAGAGCAAATCTTAGAGAGACGCTTTTGCTGCTGCTTACCACTCTTCTATTTTCCTGGAATACCTGTAATGTGGTATATATTATGACATGCATACAACTAAGGAACACTGCAGTAGAGTTCAGATATATAGGAACCAATATAAAAACTTTGGTTTGATTCATGGTAGGGTTTTGGTACTTGAGAAATTTCCTTGGGGAGATTTTCAAATAGTTGGCCTAAACTAAGTAGTTGGCCATGTGGGTTTTGAGCTTAGAGAAGTATGTAGGACCAGAGGTAGAACATTTCCAATCATCAACATTGAAGATGGTAATTGAAACCACAGGAGTAGAAGTTATTCTGCCACAGGAAGTGTGTAGTGTTAATAGAGATCAGGAAATACTATGCATCAACATGAAGGAAAGATTCTCTGATGTGGGAATTTAAGATAGAGTTGACTTTTTGAAGATGGCTGCAGATTAGCAAGAAGTAAAGGGAATGAAGAGGGAAAGGAAAGAGACTGAACTAAACGTCTTTTCCCCAAACCTGTCCTACCTTGGTAGCTTTTAGCTCAATAAATGGCTCTACTATCAGTGCAACTGAGAAAATGCAGAGACTGGGAATCCTCTGTGACCTTCTATCTCCTTTCCCACTTATACCCAATTTATTACCAAGGCATGTTGTATGTTCTTTCAAAATTTATTTTGAAACTAACCTCATCTACCCAACTCCATCACCACTACCCTGGTCCAAATTTCCATTACACCTTGACTGTGTAGCTGAAGTAGCCTCCTTCCTAGTCTCCCTGCTTTCATCCTTACCTCCCTATAATCAGTTCTCAAGCTAGCATCCAGAGAGATAATGTTCAATCAAAAAGTAGTTCTTGTTGTTCATCTGCTCACAACTAGCTTGTGGCAAATCTGGTATAATTAGGACTTATAATCTTATTAGAGTTACCTCAGTCTCTCTTTGGGACTCCAGATTCATGTGTGATTTGTCCATTTAGACATTTTTCTGGTAAACCACACACAGCCAAGGCAGAATGTCTGTTTTCCACACCCCAAATCCTATCCTTCCACAATCATTCATACAAAAAATATGGCACCACCACCTGCCTAAGTAGCAAGTAAGAAATGTAAAAGTTATTTTTGCCTTCTCTTTCTCTGTCTCCCCTTCACCATTTAGTCTATCAACAAGTCCTACTGCATTCATAATATATTCCTAATGTATTCTCCTCTACATTTACTTCTTGCCATTCAGGTCCAAGTCCCTATCATCTCTCACCTGGATGTTTACTCTATCCTAACAGGTCTCCCTATAGAATCCTTTGTCCTCTACAACCTATTCATTACAAGGAAACTACAAGTGTCTTTGCAAAATATAGATCATGTCATTTGTCTTCCTGAAACCCTCCAGTGTCTTCCTATCACACGAGGATCACCAGCAAATTACTTTTTACAGATATTTGTATTAGTACATGTTTGTAGTATATGGTGATTACATTCATTGGGGGGAGTTGGTATGTGTACATAGAGTATCTTAATTCTTTGGACTTACTTTCTCCCTCTCCCTCCACCTCCGTCCAGCTCTATATCTCCTTCCCATTTGCAAGAGATGTCTCTCCATGATTCCTTTTTTTGATCATTAAATTGTTTATACTTTGGGTTTCTCATATAAGAAAAACTACATAACATTTATGATTGTGTGCCTGATTTTTTACTTAGCATTATAGTCTCAAGGTTCATCCAATTTCCTACAAATGACTCAAATTTATTTTTATTTATGTTTGAGTAGTATATCATTGTGTAAATATACATTTTCTGTATCGATTTACCTATTGATGGATATGCAGGCCACTTCCAAGATTTAGCTATTATGAGTTGTGCTGCTATAAACATCGGTATGCATGTATGACTGTAATAAGTGGTCTTTAACTCCTTCAGGAAGATATGTAGAAGGGGAGTAATTGAGTCAAGTGGAATTTCTATTTTTAGGTGTTTTTTTTTTTTTTTTGTGGAATGTCCATACTGATGTCCATAGTGGTTGTATTAGTTTACATTCCAGCCAACAATATAGAAAGTTTCTTTTTTCCCTACAACCCTTCCAGCATCTGTTATTATTTGATTCCTTGATGATAATCATTCTTTTTTGAGTGAAGTAGGATCTCAGTGCTGCATTTAGCTAATGACCAGAGATGGTTAACATTTTTTTCACATATTGTTGGCCATTTGTACTTCTTCTTCTGAGAAGAGCCTATTCATTTCCACTGCCCATTTTGATGGGGTCTTTTATTTAGGTGGGGTCTAATTTTTTGAGTTTTTAAACTATATTTAAGATATTAGTGCCCTACAGGAGGGGTAGGTGGCAGAATTTTTTTCCCATTCTGCTGTTTGTCCTTTCACTTTCTTGGTTGCATCCTTTGCTGTGCAGAAGCTTTAAAAAAATTTCACATAGTAACTTTTGTTTCCTCTTGATGTTATTTAGTGTACAACTTGGGTTCTGTTCAAAAAGTCTTTGCTTATGCTTATGTCTTCAAGAATTTTACCTATTTTCTAGCAGACTCTTTTAATTCTAATATCCAGATTTTTGACCATTTTGATTTTATTTTAGTACGTGGTGAGAGATATTGATCTAGATTCAATCTTCTGCTTGTGAGTAACCATTTCTCCTGGTGCTGTTTGTTAAGGAGACAATCTAAATTCTTTACAATGGCCCACGACGGCGCATGTGACCTGGCCTTTTCCAGTCTCCCTAACTCCATCTTCTATTACTCATTTCTTTTCTCACCAAAATCTAAGCACATTGACTGGTTTTTTGGTATTTGAAATGCACAGATTTATTCTTACCTTATCTCTTTCTCTTTTTTTTCCTTATCTCTTTCTTTCTCATCTAATTCACTCCTTCCTTAGCCTTAGATAGTCATTAGTTCTGGAGGCACACTCTCCCACATCCCAGAATAGAACATTCCTTCTGTGTGTCACTCTCATAGCAGCAACCTTCCCTCCTCTCTCACAGCACTCACCCCAGATTCAAGTATTAGTGTGACTGTCGATTTAATCACTACACTATAAGCTTCAAGAATATAGAGACTCTCTACCTTAGAACTCAATCTTACACACCTAACATAGTGCTTGAAATATGGTATTAATCTATTTGCTCATTCATTCATTCATTCATTCATTCAATAAAATCACTTACTGTTTTTCAGGAGCTGTACTAGGAGTTAAGGTTATAAAGTAGATATAAAAGCCTTGCTTTTATGAAGCTTTCATCCTAGTAAGACACATACTGGGTGTCAAGCATTATATTGGATATTTATTGAATCTGTGATCCTAAGTCTGAGTAGAATTGCATTAATTAATTTATGCATTTATTCAAAAAAACTTCTTTTGAGTATTTTAAATGTACCAGGCACTTTATAGTCTCTCATTTAACCTATGAAACAGTGCTGTGAAATTGATATCATTTCTAGGACAGAGTTCCTGAGGTTCAAGGGATCTTAGGAATTTCCCTTAGGTCAAACAACTAGGAAGGATGCAATGGCAAGTAGTTAGACCACAAAACCTACCAGTTTACTCATGACACTATTACTCACTGTTTTTAACACATCAGGTCTGGGCCTCAAATGACACATAGAAATCCCTGCAGGTCCCTTAACCTACGGAGTGACCTTGCGAAAATGTTGCCACATAGAAAACCTCCAGCCTGATACAGACCACTTGTATTCTGCATTCATTATGGTCATAGAATAGACCTCATAACTAGTTTCTCTTTAACAAATGGGGAAAATAGAGGCAAGGGATCACGGAAGGAGTCATCTAAAGGTACACTGGCAGTGATGAAAGGCCACAGCACCCTTATATTCAAAGCACCATGGTATAGGGAACTGCAGGCTAAATCCAGGAAGGGAGAATATGGTTACTATATCACAAATAATCAATTGTTAACATTAAGCCTAGGCTCTTAGGGAAGACCCCCCCCCGCCACTTCCAAGCTTTTATCTGTACTCAACAGGTCCTTGTTATACCAGACTATTTCTGGCTCTCATTGCAAATTCCTCCTCATTCTGGATCAAATGTCTAGAAGATAGGAAGCAGGGGAGATCGTTCTGTGGTTCAACCTCCACCACCATAAAGGCAAATATAAGAAAAAGACTCCAACACTGAAAGAGGGAGCAGGTTGCAAAGGCAGATGGAAGGGAGTCATTGCTGTAAGAGAATGGCCTTCCTGAGTGCAGGGAAGAGCTCCGGGTACAATGCCACCTCTGCTAAGTGATTCCAGTGTGGGAGAGACAGACAAGGGGAAGGAAGAATTGGCAGTATTTGGGTGTGGCCTATGCAGGGCTTATCAGTGGGTAAGACAGTATATGAAATCTGCATGTGAGTGAAATGAAGACAGCTTGACATGAATATAGGACAGATGTGGGAGAGGAAGACATGGGGAGGGGATGTAGCGGGAATCTCTGTGCTGTTTTGTTGTTAGAACAGTTGTGAATGTGTATTCCTGAGAAGTATGTTCATGCTTGAGAGGGTGGACCTTATCAGACACATGGCTTAGGAGGAAGGTGTGTGTGTGTGTGTGTGTGTGTTTGTGTGTGTGTGTGTGTGTGTAATGGTGGGGATGCAGAAGCTATATCGATGTCTTTTAATGTCTCTCTGGATATGCATACCAGTTTCTGTGTGGTATGTGAGGAACACAAAATATAGTAAGGGGTTATGATGAAGGATGACAAAAGACATACTAAATTCATCAATCTAGATGATGATTTTCTTTTTTTAAGATGATGATCTTAACTGGGGCTTATTTTTGGTGTAAGGCTTGTATTACAAACATTCTGAAAAATCATATTAGGGTTTATTTTCCAGTTAGGTGTTATTTTTGGGGAAATATGGTAGGAGCTTAGTAAAGCACATGTCTTTGTGTATTTGGGTGGGTCATGGGGGGCATGACTCTGGGGAATATATGTGGTCCCTGACCCCTTCCTCTTGGGCTCTTTCCCTGCTCTCTGCTTTCTGGATGTCATGAATTGAGCAGTTCTTCTCTACCATGACCTTCTGCCATAATATTTCTGCCTTAGAGCCAGTCAACCATGGATTAAAACTTCTAACCCATGAGCCAGGAATAAGCCCTTTTCTCTGTTAAATTGAGTATAGCAGATATTTTGCCCCAGCAATGAAAAGTTGACCAATACAGCCATCCTTATGAAATGACAAAGAATTTAGCTGAATTGTGCCCATTCTAACGGTTTATGAAAGGTTTATTTGCTGGAATGTTTTAATATAAAAATTAGAGAAGAGAGAAATAATTTAAAGATGAATTTTATAAGTAAAAGGGAAACAAAGTAGTAAAGTTTCAGAAGAATTTCAGCCTGACCATGTAAAGAATAAACAAATGAAATTCAGGAGGGGACAATGAACATGTGGACAAGCAACTATTTGCTAAAGAAATTGGTTTACTTAAGGAAATTAACTTGGGTTGGAGGAAGGTAGGTTCTATTCATTAAGACACTGGGAGAATGATCCCAAAGGCATTTCAGAGATATTCAAGACAAGCTAGGACCTTGAGGGCAAGGTTTTCAGAGAGATAGCCATGTGCCCTCACCATATGCTGCCCTACCCTGCCTCACTTATCTGTCTGTTCCTTGCAGTACAGTGCAGTGCTCTTCATTTCCCCAGGTGTAGCTCAAGAAGACCCAGGTGCAACACAAACTACAACTTAGCAAAATACAAGGGCAAATCTTAGCATCACACATATGGCATTATTTCTGCAGGTATACAGGGTGTTTGGGCTGCGGAATAATGGCAGCTTCTACCTAGATTTCAAAGGTTTTTGCAGATAGCCTGGGATCCTAGGTAGAGACTTGTTGCAATGACAGAGCCATTACTGTATGACAATCCCAACTAGGGCAATACCAAACAGAACTTCAGGGTCACAGTCACCACGGAAACTTTAGAACTGTAGAGCTACCAGCATGCAACACCAAGCCAGGAGAGCCGCGGGTACAGGACTCCAATCTGTGAGAGCTGCTGCAAGGGATGAACTCAACAAAGCCATGGAGACAGGGCTCCCTGAGACCTTGGGGACCCAAAATTTGCACCCTTGTATCTAGAAAGCCACACATGTAGTCAAAGATTATTCTAGAGTCTTCCAATTTAATGTTGTTTGCACTTTTGCTTCTTTTCAGGGAGGTGCTATTCAGGTTTTGAAAGCTGTAAGAGGTCCAGGGCCTTGTGGAAGATCTTTAGGTCATGGAAGGTGTGCCCTTGAAAGATATAGGAGACCCCAGTCCCTAGCCCTTCCTCTCCTTCTGCTTTCTTTGCTTGCTTGTTTGTTTTTTCTTACAGTAGTGAGGCCTTGCACATCCCTAGCATGTTTTTATTTTTTAATTTTGAGAAAGTGTCTCATTAAGTCACTAAATTGCCCAGGGTGATCCTCCTACCTCAGCCTCCCAGAGAGCTGGGATGACAGGGATTTGCCACTGAGATTTGTCTATTTTTCACATCTTTATTATAAGGTGAGCCAGTTTTGCTCTGCCACTTTCTCCCTCTAATGATGTGCCACCACTGGCCCAAAGCGATAGTGTTAATTGATCATGAACTGTGGTGGATTAACTAATGAGAAACTTGTAGCACACAGCTGAACTGACTCAGCATAGTTGTGGGTATAAAAGGCCAACGTGAGGCTTGTTTCCAACAGCATAAAAAGGAGAACTGGAGGGGAATACGGTGTGCTGCTGATCCTCCTGGAAAAGCTTGTCATACTGGCTTTCCTGATAAGAATTTGGCTGTTCTCATCAGAGGAGCTCAGGTCTTCGCTGTCACTGAGGATGGCTGTGATTCTCTTTAGGGGAGCTCTGGTCCTTACCTTAAACATCACTTCCTGGCTCCAGTGCAGATCCCTCAGCCTGCTGGCACAGATCCTTCATCCTGCTGGTGCAGACCTTCTAGCTACAACTGCTGACATTTGGGCCTTCCCAGCATAGATCCTTGATACAGACTTGCATGAAAAATTGTCGTGGGATCCAGCTGGACTTGTGAAGGACATTGCCATGGACTCTAGGTCTTCAGCTGGACTTCTGAAGGACACTGCTGTGGGATCCAGGCACTCAGCTGTATTCTTTGGGTCTCTAGTGAGTGGACATGTTTCCCACACATTTTTGTATTTGACTCTGTGAGTGAATATTATAAAATAATCCTATAAATTATGTGTCCTGTATTAAATCTCTTCACTTGCAAACTCTGACTACAATATGAACCAAAAGCTCTAAAATTGTAAGCTGAAAAACTAAAATATAAAAAAAAAGTAAGTCAAAATACACCTTTTCTCTTTATATACTTACTATCTCAAGTATTTGTTACAGTAATGGAAGGCTAACACAATATTAAACCCTCATTGCGTTTGATCTCCAAATATTGCCTCTTATTTTGAATGTTGTCTTTTGTTTCTTGATAATGTACTTTGATGCATAAAAATTTTAAATTTTGAGAAAGTTCAACTTATCTATCTTTTTCTTTTTTGTGTTTGTTGCCATGTCTAACAAGCCACTGTCTGTGGATTGATCATGAAGTTTTATGCTAATGTTATTTCTAAAATTTTTATGGTTTCTGCTCTTGCATTTACATTGTTGATTAGGTTGTTGGTCCATTTTGACTTGACCAACTGATTTTTACAGGGGTACTAAGATCATTCTATGCAGAAATAACAGGTTTTTCAACAGATAATATTAGGAGAATTGTATTTCTATATGCAAAAGAATGAAATTAGACCTCTGTGTGATACCCCTGAGTTCCATTTCCAGTGCCACACCCTTTTAAAGTGTACAATTCAGTGGGTTTTAGTATATTCACGGAGTTATGCCACCATTTCCACTTACTAAGATTAGATTATTTTTTACCACTCTAAAATGAAACCCTGTTCCCTTTACCAGTGACTTCTACTCGCATTACTCCTCCTTCCCCAGCCATAGGCAACCACTGAGTGTACTTTCAGTCTCTATGGGTTTGCCCTTCCTCAGTATGTTATATAAATGGAATTGTATGGTCTTTGTCACCAACTTCTTTCACTTAGTGTAATTTGTGCATGATACATTCATGTCATAGCATATACCAGTAGTTCATTCCTTTAAAAATACTGAAGTCTTAATTTTGAGAGAGTGGCTAGTTTACCCACAATTGTAATTTTTCCATTATCCACACTAATAAGGTCTTGCATAGTTGTAGTACAGTGTCATAAGGATATTGACATTGATATGGTCTAGAAATAGAACATTTCTGTTAACACAGTGATCCTTTTTGTTGTCCTACTATAGCTACCCACCTCTCTCCTGCCTTATTCTATTATTCCAGACAGCCCCAAGTCTGTTTTCTATATACAAATGGTTCCCAAATTATGATGGCTTTATTTAAATCGTTTGAATTTATAGTGGTGTAAAAGTGATACGTATTTAGTAGAAACTATACTTTGATTTTTGAATTTTTATCTTTTCCTGGGCAAGCAATATGTAATATTGTATCTCTGATGAT
Source organism: Chinchilla lanigera (assembly GCF_000276665.1). Lineage (NCBI taxonomy): Eukaryota > Metazoa > Chordata > Mammalia > Rodentia > Chinchillidae > Chinchilla > Chinchilla lanigera. The sequence goes on from NW_004955475.1 coordinate 5,259,399, forward strand.
GCTAGAGAGTGGCAGCCAATGGTAGCCCCCATATAGCCATGTGATCACCAGAGGAAACAACCTTAGAGCGCACTGTGTTCCTAAGCTTTATGTTCAGTTGCTTTGATGTGTTAAATGCATTTTCAGCTTATGATACTTTCAACTAACAATGAGTTTTTGGGACATAGCCCCATTGTAAATTGAGGAGCATTTGTGTGCAATTTTTTCATTTCAAGAATGTTAAATCAATGGGGTCTTACAATGTGTGAATTTGGAGACTGATTTATTTTTACTCAGTGTAATTCTTTGGAGGTTTATGTAAATTGTTGTGTACAGCAATAGTACATTGATGTTTATTGCTGAGTAGTATTCTATGTACCGTAGTTTGTGTAACCATTCATCCATTAAAGGACATTTGGGCAGTTTCCAAGTTGGAAAAATTATGAATAAATCTGTTAAGAAACTTTATCTATAAGTTTTTAGGAGAAAATGAATTTTCTGTTCACTGAGATGAAGGCTGAACAGTGCATTTGCTGTATTATGGTTTCAGTGTACCCCTCAAAAACATATGTTAGAAACTTAATTCTCATGCAACAGTGCTGGTAAATGGACCCTAATGAGAGGTGATTAGGTCATTGTAATGGTTGATACCTTGTGTCAATTTGAGAAGTTTAATGAAGGGACTGAGCAGGGGGCCAGGGTCCTCACTTTGTAAACATCCTCATTCTGAGCAAAAGGAGGGTGTAGAGATGATGTGAGTGCTACATACTTCCACCCTAGGGGGTGGTAGGCTGTTAACAATACAAGGGAGGAAGAGGCTTGCTCTCCCCACCTTTTGCTCTTATTGCTTTTACTATCTTTTGCCACCTTAAACTATTGCCCTCTGCTGTGTGCCACCCTGCCTTGGAACCAGCTGATTATGGACTGAAACTTCCACAAACTGTGAGCTAAATAAACCTTTACCTCCTTAAATTGGGGTACCGAGTATTTTATCTCAGCAATGAGAGGTCATTTGGGCTCCACTATCATGAATGGCTGAATGCCATTAATGTGGGAGTGGGTTCATTGTAAAAATAATTTGGCCTCAATTTAAGTCTCTCTTACCATTTCTTTGGCTTTCCACCATGGGATGAGGTGGCAAAAAGGCCCTCTCCAGAAGTGGGCTCCTTGGTCTTGGACTTTACAACCTCTTGACACAGGAACCAATAAATTTCTGTTTGTTATAAATTTCCCAGTCTGTGGTATTCTGTTATAGCAGCACAAAGTAGACTAAGAGATGTTGGGCCATACTGTAGTCCCATTATTAGTTTTATAAAAACTGGTAAAACAACAAAAAATGAGAGAGAGAGAAGAGGAGAAGAGAAGAGAAGAGAAGAGAAAAGAAGAGAAGAGAAGAGAGAAGAAACAGGGACAGAGACAGGAACAAACAGAATCAGAGAGGAAGAAGATGAACAAGAAGAGGAGGAGTAATTGCTACGCTTCTTTTGGAATTTTCATTTTACATACTCACTAATAATATATAAATAATGACTGTCTCTTCACATCCTACATGGACTCACTTTCTTCAGTTTCTGTCACTATTTTTTTATTTTAGTCATTCTGATTAAGTATGTAGTGATGTTTCATTATATGAACTCAGTTACTTCATATTTTATCTACCTCAATGGGACTTATGTGAAGATTCACATATGTAAAGTGTTTGGCAGAGCTAGCTAGGAATTTGACTATTATTGCACAGAGGCAGATGAAGTAGTCCTTGTCCTCAAAACAGTCACTATCTCATGGAAGACAAAGGCATAGAAACAAATAATGTCAATCCAGTTTATTAAATAGAGGAGTCATGATCTGAAAATTATAGGACCCCAGACTAGGGATGGAAGATGTTCAGAGAGTTCCCGGAAGAGGTGATGCCATGAAGAGTAAGTTAGCTTAGCTAAGTGAAAGGAGGGCTGGCATGGATGCCTTTCAGGCAGATTATAGATAGGGTACATTCTCATGTACTCCTTCAGAGAGGAGAGGCTTCAAGCGACTATAGGTCAGTGGAGTAGCAGTGAGCAGAAGCCAGACATAAAGCTAGTGAGAAGATGGTGAGGGAATAATCAAACAAAGACTTACATGGGGTTTAGGCTATGGATACTGAGGAACAATGGAATTCCCAAGAATGACCTTTTATTAGGGTAGAGATTTTGGTAGAACTCGTCCTCTAGAGCTTCCCACCCAGATGCCTAATGGAAAGAAGCTGGCTCCTTTCTGATCCCCAGTGAGCTGGCTATGCTCCCTTTCCAGGAGTTTCTGTTACAAAGAGCTCATTACACATTAGTCATATGTGGTGGATTGACAACTGGTGGTCAATTTGTAACACCCAGCTGAACTGAATCAGCATGATGCTGGGTATGGAAGGCCCACCTGAGTGTTTTTGCCAACAACATAAAAATGAGAACTGGAGAGGAAGACGGGGTGTTGATTCTCTTGGGGTGGGTTGATTCTCCTGGGGGGCTTGTCATGCTGGCTTTCCTAATATGAACTCAGCTGTTATCAGAGGAGTTCAGCACCTCACTGTTGCTGAGGATGGCTGTGGTACCTTTTTTTTTTTGGTTGGGGGCTCTGGTTCTCACTTTGAGTGTCACTTCCTGGCTCCAGTGCAGATGCTGCAGCCTGCTGTACAGATCCTTCATCCCACCGGTGCAGACTTTCTAGCTTCCACCACTGACCTTGGGACCTTCCTAGTGCAGATCCTTAAAACAGGCTTGGATGAGACATTGTCATGGGCTCTAGGCCTCCAGCTGGGCTGGCGGGGGGCACTGTTATTGGCTCTAGGTCTTCAGCTGGACTCATGCAGTACATTGCCTTGGGATCCAGGCCCTCAGCTGGATTCTATGGGTCTTTAGTGTGTGGCCAGATTTCCTGCACTCTTTTGTACTTGACTCTTTGGGTGAGTACTATAAAATAACCCTATAAATTATGTGTCCTCTATTAAATTGTTCCCCTTGCAAACCCTGACTACAACATCATGTTTACAATTCTTCTCTAACCCATCATCAAACAAAGCCAAAACACAGCCACAATTTATCATATTCCCATTTTAATTAAGACAATAAACTCAGATTTCCATTCTTTAACTCCCTGCTCATGTTTTCCCTATTTTATCCAGGCCTCCCAGAGCTTTCTTACCATCTCCTTTTATTCATGCTCTAATGAAATTCAGAAAGCCTTGGGCTGGGGATTGAGATCTATCTTAGTGGTAGAGTACCTGACTAAAATGTGCAAGGGCCTGAGTTCAATCTACAGCACTGGGAAAAAAAAGTTACATTCTTGTTGCTGGTACTCAAAACCCACAAGTTAAAGGAGGAAAGGTTTTATTTTGGCTTACAAATTGTAGATGTTTCAGTCCACAGTCAATTGGCACTAAGGCAGAGTAGTGTGGCAGAAGGGCATGACAGAGAAGACACAGTCCATGGCAAAGCCATCGGGAGGCAGAAAGCAGTAGCCTCCCTTCTTTCTCTTCATATTCCATCCAGGGTACAGGCCTATTGGTTGGTGCCACCCACTCCCAGGGTGGGGCTTCCCTCTTCAGTAAGTCCAACACCCACAATTTTGCTAATCCAGTTATCACAAACCACAAAGTGGGCTAATCCAGTTATCACAAACCCTAATCCAGTATCACACACTCATGATTCAGCCACCTCCACAAAATCCCACCGATGAGCACATGAGACTTTAGGGGGATATGTAATATAAACCATAATATTCTACCCCTGGCCCCCAAAAGATATCCCTTTATACAAATTCATTTCATCCATCTCTAAGAATTGCTAACATTTTCATCATTGATGTATAAAGTCCAAGTCAAAATTCTCCTGAGATCTGATTCAAACTCTTAGTTACAAGCTAAAAATGATAAGAAAGTTAAACACTTCTGACATATAATGGCATAAGATAAATATTTCCATTCCAAAAGGTAAAAATAGGGTGACAGAAAGGAATGGAACCAAGGCAAGAGCAAAATCCAGCAGGCAAATATTAAGTCCTGTAGTTCCATGTCCAGCATCAGAGACAATCTGTGGCAACATATAAATTCCAAATGACTTGTGTGGCACTCCCCATGAAGCAGTGCTGCTGCTGGTTGTACCCCTTCTGGCTTCCCTCTTGAGCCAGATTTGTCCATTCCTTACAGCTTTCATCAGATGGTTCATGTTCCTGGCTTCACCAACCTTCTGGAGTCTCCACTGTACTTTCAGGTTCACACTCACAGCTTCACATATTGCCTGGCCTCCCCAGCCTTCTGATGTCTGGGTAGAAGTCTTCCCGACTCCACAAGTCTTGCATTCTGCATGTGCTTATAACTAGGACCATGTGGATGATGCCAAGGTCTGGCACCAGCTGGAGCAGTAGCCAGTCTTCCTTCTCTTTCTTGCCTGTAGGGATCAAGTTCCTGGATTGCTGAACACTATGAACCCAATCTGGAGGATCAGATTTCCTAGGGCACTGCCATTCTTGAACATGGTGCCCTAGGGCTCTCTTCTTAATGCAAAGTCTTTCATCTTTGCAGTTTTGAGGCTGCAAAGAGTAGAGTCCTGCTGGTTCTTGTGATACCTTTAGGCAATCTTTTTTACTGTCCAGTCCCAAAATACTTGGCTTTTTAATGACAATTATTTCAGTAACAAAATTTTCCTCTGCTCCACCTTTGTAGTCCACAACTTTACTGAAGTTTCATTTCTGTCTAAACTCAAAACTTTTAAAATAATTCTTCTGGGTCATTTGCTCTTGATTCTCAAGGTAGAGCTGACTAAAAGCCCCCAATAGTAAACATGCCACTGCCTCAAGATTAGACTTCCTTGAAATTTCTTTCACCAGATTAATTAGTCCATTGCCCTTAATCTCAGTCCCCTGCAGTGTCTCTAGACATGGGCAAAATGTAGACACGTTTTCTGCCAGAAAATTATACACATGGTCTGGAGTCTAACTGCCAATGTAGTCTTTGTCCCAACTTAAACCTTTTGAATCTTTCCTGGATACATTTCTATCAACATTCTGGTATTCTGATATATGCACACCCATGTTTATAGCAGCACAGTTTGTAATACCTAAATCTTGGAAACAACCCAAATGTCCATGCACTGAAGAATGGATAAAAAAATGTGATATTTTTATACAATGGAGTACTACTCAGCTATAAAGAAGGATAAACACGAGGCTTTTATAGGTAAATGGATGCAACTAGAGACCATACTCATAAGTGAAATAAATCAGACTCACATGAGTAAACATCATATTGTGACCCTAGTGTAAGAAATTGAAAAAGTAAATAAGATCCAAAATGTTCAACAGATATTGTGAAAGGGAAAGAAACTGCTCAAAAGGAAAGAACTGCTGGGATAGGGGAAAGGTGAAAAGAAGGAAGTGAAAAGAAAAAAAAAATATATGTAATAGCTAAGGTAATTATACTACTAATTTCTATTAGTTCATCAAAAGGAACGGTTTGTGCTTATGTTGTTTGATCAATTTTGCATGCCTGTATCATGTAATCTGAGCAACTACTTTGAATGTAACAATATACAATATAATAACCATTATTAATTTCTATTATCCTGCTCCAAAATTCTGTATCATTATTTTTATTGTTTTTTCTCTTTAAAATAAAATTTAAAAAACCATTCAGGTATTCAGAGCTCTGATCAGAATCTCCCATTAAGCTTGGCTCTGAGCCTTGTAGGGCTGCTTCTTTAGGTTAAATCTCTAAATCTTTCTAAACTCTTCCCACAACCCTGTTCCAAAGACTTCTGAACTACATGGCTAGGTAGCATCACAGCAATGACCATACTCCTGCCACTAAAATCTGTCTTAGTTACTTTCTTGTTGCTGGGACAAAATACCCAACACCAACAAGTTAAAGGCAGAAAGGTTTTATTTTGACTTACAGTTTTTAGCGGCTTCCATCCATCCATAGTTGGCTAGCTCCAAGGCAGAGTGGAATGACAGAGGAGAAACAATCCATGGCAAGGCAAGTGGGAGGCAGGAAGCAATGGCCTTTCTTCTTTCCCTCTATATTCCATCCAGGCTACAAGACTAGTCACTGGTGCCACCTACTCCCAGGGTAGGGTTTTCCTCCTCAGTAAGTCCATCATCCACATCTTTGCTAAACCAATCAGTGGACTAATCCAGTTATCACAAACCCATAATCCAGTATCATATTTGTGATCCACATGCCTCTCAAAAGTCGTGCCTATGAGCACATGAGGCTTTGTGGGATCATCTCGATATAAACCATAACACTGAGTTTCAGAGAGATGAGGTCACACAACAAGTCAGGAGCAGAGTTGGGCTTTTTTTCTCTTAAGTATTGGAGATTGAACCCAGGGACTTCACACTCAGCTACATCCCCTGTCTTTTTACTTTTTTTTTTTTTTTTTTGCAGTGGTGCCTCAGTTCATGAACTTAATTCTTTTCACGATTCTGGTTGCAAACTGAATTGGATGAGAACCAAATCAAATTCAGTGAGTAGGTTCAATGTTGCCCTTATGGGGAAATTTGATTCGGTTCTTGTCCAATTCAGTTTGCAATTAGAATCATGGAAAGAATTACGTTTGTGAACCAAGGTCCCATGTATTTTGAGACAAGGTCTTGCTAGACAACCCAGGCTATGCTTGAACTTGTGATCCTCCTGCCAAAGCTTCCCAGAGTCCTGGGATTACAGGTGTGTGCCACCACAACTGGTGAAAGTTGGGTGCTAAACCTACATGGCTCATTGCCTTACCACCAGAACACAGGCCCCTTGTTCACCTTTTTGACCAATCCCTTTCACTCATCCCCTTGCTCTCCCAACTGGTCCCCACAACCCTCTCCCTATGAAAGGAAATGTTTTCATCAAAATGTTATTTTTTTCAGTGGTGGGATAGAACACTGGGCCTCATGTATGCTCTCTACCACTGAGCTATATTCCTAGCCCCATGCACTTATTTTGAGGCTGTTTGTCCACTGATGTCAGTACATGATGGGTATCAGTGCCTAATGATAGTAGCATGCAAATATGTATAAGGGTCACACAGGCTCACTGCCATACTTATTTTAGGCCCTCTGCCTGTCATGGCCTTTGGCTGGGGGGTTGGGGAGGGACTGTAAGCACCCCTGGGGCATTGGACTACACAGGGACTACCCCAGGGCTCACTCCTGACCTCTAGTCCCAGGCTGTTGCCTTGATGGAGGGGTTTATGATAAGCAGGGAACTGAGACACTTTCTTTCCTCTGACTCTTTATGGCTCCAAGTCTCCCTTGCTGTCTGCCTGTCTCTCTTTCTATCTATATTTTTTCTCTTATTTCTCTCTGAGTTTTTCTATATCATTTTCTACCTCTGAATCTTTTTCCTTCTTTGCCCCAATATCCCCTCCCTCCCCTTTCACTCTTCCTATTATTCCAGTGTCTCTTCCTCTCTTCCTTTCTTTCTTGACTCTGTGGATATATATATCCCTCAGCCTCTCCCTATCTTTGTCTCATTTTCTTTCCCATTCCAGAACCCACAGGGACTTTAAGAGAGAATAAGCTGCTCTTTCTGCAGAGGAGGTAGGCATGGAGATTTATGGTAAATTTGAACATTTCAGGCTTGGGTGGGGCCCTCCATAAAGTGGTCAAGAAGAAGAAGGAAAAATTGGCTTATTCAGCCAGGGGATGGAGTCTGGGGTGGGAACTTGGCAAAGACTGTGAGTTCCAACCTTCAGTCGGTGTCCTGGCCCTGTGGTCTCTCACTGAGACCTTGAGGCTATTTTTGGAAGCTTTCAAAATATCCCAGAAGAAGCCAGGCATGGAGCCCGGCATGGTGGCACAGGCCTATAATCTCAGTATTGTGGGAGACTGAGCAAGGAAGATTGAAAATTTGAGATCACCTTGTGGGACTTAGTAGTTTAGCAAGATCCTATCTCAAAAAAAAATAAAAATAGAAGAAGGGTTGGAGTTGTAGCTCAGTTTAAAAGTCCTGGGTTCAATTTCCAGTACTGGGAAAAAATCCCAGAAAGTTACATCTGCCCTCTCCATTTAGCCTGGAATACCAATGATTCTCCAAATATAGAATAACTGAGGCTTGTCCTGTACTCTTCCATCCACTAGAAAACTATCACAACACTGCCCCACATTTGGGTACCATGCGGGAGAAGGGAGGAGTAGCAGCAGATGATGAGTCAGCCAGCCAGTGGAAAGGAATGATTTAAGTGCTTCAAATTCCAAGATTCTGAAGTACCCTTGAAGGGACTCTGGAAGTCAGCTTGCATTGCTTCCTCAGTTTTATATGTGAAAACTGGACAGGACACTCCTCATGTATTTCAAGAAGAAAGACAGAAAAAAGAGTCTCTTGAAACCATCCCCTTCACCTCTGCCCTAGTTTACTATCTCTTGCATAGCTTGTTGCAATAGTTTGGTTTCTCTGCCTCCAATCTCTCCCAAAGCAATCGAAAGACCTTTCATTCTTTTGTGTGGGGGAGGGCTGGTGAGGCAAGTCTGACTATGTTACTTGGCCTTAAAGCGCTTCCCAGCTGTTCAATACGTATAGAATAAAATCTCAAATCCCTTAGCCTGTTGGTGATTTAGCCCTCACTTACCTTTCCAAACTTTTCTCACTTGCTGTGTTTCCCTTTGGAACCTTCCAAACACTTTCCCCTAACATAACTTGACATTCTTCTCCCCTCCAACTTCTGAGTAAATTTTTTAAAAAAATTAACACATGCTCACAGGTCAAAATTAAAACAGTATGGCAAAATGAAAAGTAAAACTCCTCAAACTTTTCAGGTCCTATTCCTAGCCAAAGTTAACCAAATCTACTCGTCTGATTTAGTCCCCAGCTACTGTCCAGCACTTCCTCCACAGTGATCCCGCCATAAAGGGCCTCCTTAGTACTCCTAAAACATACGAACTCCCACCTTAGAACATTGCCCTTGTTAATTCCTCCGTCTAGAATTCTCTTTCCACAGATATCTTCCTTTTTCTCTCAGGTCTTTTATGTCTTTACTTAGTTATTGCCTTCTCAGTGAAACCTTCCTTGACTTACCTTATCTAAGTTTGCAACTGTACCACATCTCTTATCATTTTTCTGGTTTTATTAATTAGCATTTGTTATGGCTTATACCTTGATGTCCCTCCAAAGCCTCATGTGTACATAAGTGGGGCTTTTAGGATGTAACTGGATCATGGGTGTGTGATATTGGATTAGCCCACTGATTGGTTTAGCAGTTCTGGGTGTGGATGTTGAATTTTCTGAAGAGGGAAGACCAACCCTGGGTGTGGGTGGCACCAACCAATAGCCTAGGTGGAATAAAAAGGGAAAGAAGGAGAGCTGCTGTTTTCTGACTGGTATGCCATGGACTGTTTGTCTGCCATGCCCCTCTGCCATACTGCCTTGCCTTGGAGCCAGTCAACTATGGGCTGAAACTTCCATCAACTGTGAACTAAAATAAACCTTTCCTCCTTTGACTTGTGCCTAGTGTTTTGTCCCAGCAGCAAGCAATAACTAAGACAGCATTTATCACTGTATACTATATATCAGACTGGTTTGTTTATCATCTGTCTCTCCCCTTAGAATGTAAGTTCCCTGACGGTCATGATTTTTCACCATAGCTATCTCAGAAGTACCTGACTGAATGAACACCTTCTACATCATGGGTTCTCAGTAAAATATCCATTGAATGAATTTTGGCAACCATAAATTCTCTTATGTACTTCAGACTACGTAGATTCTATTCTGATTTATTTGTTCATTTTTTTAATAAAGTAGAATTCTGTAGTTGATATATGCTCTTTTTTATTAGTACAAGTTTGTAGTTCCTAAAGATTACATTTATCATGGGGAGTTGGTACATGTACATAAGGCATCTTAATTTTTTCTACCCCTCTCATCCTCCCTGTCCTTCCAACTCTTGGTTCTTTCCCTATTTGTAAAAGCTCGATTTCCATTTTTTCTTCAGTTTTACTTTTTATACCCTTTCCTTTCCCTCCTGTACCCTCTCACCATCACTTGTTCCCTTCTCATTTAAAAAAGACATCCCTACTTCCATCATCTATCTTTTATTTTGCTATCTTTAGTGTGCTATGCGTTCTTGCACTTGTATTGCTGTTCCCTTGGCTTAACGTGAATTTTCCACACCTTGGTCTATGTATAGAGCTCATACTCATTCTTCCAGTCTCAGCTTAATTGCCATCCCTCTTTTTCTTTTCTCCCCCTTCCCTTCCTCCTCCTCCTCCTCCTGCTCCTCCTCCCTCTCCTTCCACTGGGGATGGAACAATCCAGGGCCACTGCACTGAGCTATATAACCCAGCCTGTTAAATTTTTTTTTAGTATGAGGTAGGCTCTCAGTAACTTGACTCATTAACTTGTCCAGGCTGGGCTCAAACTTGTGATCCTCCTATCTCAGAATACAAGAGTACTGGAATTACAAGCATGTACCACCACACCTGCTTTTTACATACCATCTTTTGGTGAAAATCTTTTCTTCTTCTTTAAGGCTGAATTAGATGCCCCTCTTCCATTCACCCATAGCCTCACTGCCATTGTATTTATCACCTTGTGTGATCATCTATTTACATAGCTACTGCCCCTACTAAACTTATAATTATCCTGAGAGAGTGAAAAATTACTGATGATGGCATCTCTGTTGCTTAGCATAGTCCCTGGCATTTATTAGGAGCAACTGTAACGAGACAGACCTGGATTTGAGTCCCACCCTGCCACTTCCTACCTGTGTGATCTTAGGCACATGACTTTACGTTCTGAACCTGTTTCACACACTGTAATACAAGAATTGTGGTACTCACAGCATGGAGTCATGTTGAGGATACAATGAAATAACTCTGCACGCCTAAAGGGCTGTGACAAATGTGTAGCTCTTTAGTTGTCTTTCATGAGAGAAGTACAACTAGCATTATGAGCTTCAGTTTCAGAACCAATGGAGGTCCAGAAATGTTAAAGTATGTTCTCCAAAATTAGTCATCGCAATGTTGTTTGACAGTACAAAATTGAAAACAACTCTCCTGTACTTTGATAGCAGAATGGTTAAATAAACTACAGTACATCCATGCAATGAAAAAAAAATATATATATATATTAGTTGAAGAATAACTATATTAACATGCAGAGATGCCCAAGAAGTACTGCTGAGTGAAAAAGAAAACACTTTATAAATGAAGATGTAGAGTATAAATTACGGTATGTGTCTCTTTATGTATGTGTTACCCTGAACAATATTAATAGAAAAATTCCTAGAACAGTGGAAGTGATAGCTCATTTCTACATTGGGCAGTGTCCTCCAGGTCCACCTTTGGGCACGGCATGTTAAAGGCACCTAAACAAGTGACAAATTGGTGTCTGGCCAGAGGGAAGTAAGTAAGGTAGGAGGAAGTAGATCCCAAATCAGAGATCTATTTAAAGTAGATGGGGACAGAGAGGATAGAAATCTCAGGGAAATTGATTTTGATTTGAATAAAAGACACTCAGCATACTCCAGCTTTTCTGTGATTAAGGAGGCTGTTTTGGAATTCACTATGAGCTCATCCCTGGAAGTGGATAAGGAGAGAATCGTGGAGTCAGTTGGATGACCTCTAAGTCCCTTCCCTTCTAGATTTTGAGACTCAGATTTGACAAATGTGGACTTGCTTTTGTTGCTTGGGGCTTATGGGGAAGGCAAGGATAAGGCCTCCAGGGAATAATGTCCACTGGGCCTTGCAGTGAGTTTCAGCAGAGGCCATAGTCAGCCTGACCGCCTACCTCCAGCCCCTCGAAAAGATCCTCGCACCTCCCTTCCCCACAAGTTCCTCTCTTTATCCTTGGCCCTGACTTGTGGAGACGGCAGGGCTTCTAGCACAGTTTGAAATGCCCCCTCTTCTGCTCTCCTTCTAGGTTGAGTTTAAACTGTTTTTATCATTAAACTGAATAGGTAGGCCATTACTTAGGTGATATGATTATAAGAGCACTAGACATATCTCCTCAAGGTCTGATTTTTTATTAGTGATTTGTCCTTTGAATCTTGAATGCTTTCCAAAATTTCTTTGCAAAATGCCAATAATTTGGGGAAGGGGGTTCACCTTAAGCTGTCAGGAAAAGGGAGGGTTAGGGAGGGCTCTGCATTCTGGAGGGGCCCTCTTCCGAGTGTCTAGAGGGGAAGTTTTGTAAGCTGGAAGGCTGGATAAGGCAGGAGAGGGAAGAGGCCTGTAGGGCAAAATTTGTTTTTAAACCAGGGGCCTAAGTACTATGTAGTTAAAGTCTAGAACGCTAGATTCAGTAGTTCTGAGGCCTGACCTGCACACTAAGAATCACCCAGCAAGTTTTTAAAATACTGATGCCCAGACTTCATTCAAGCCAGATGGTTCTGATTTAACTAGTCTGGGGTGGAGTCTGGGAAGAGTTATTTTTATAAAACTACCAAAGTGATTCTAATGTGTCACTAGGGCTATGAGCAACTAAGCCAGGAGAGGGCCTGTGAAATGTAAGCTAGCCAGGAGAAGGAACAGGGGCTGTGTTAGTTTCCTGGTCCCCTGAAGAGCAGGATCTATGGATAAGGGATATAACTACTCTACTGCTCCCCAAATACAACCCCTTGCTTGAAGAGTGGTTGATGGCTGAAGAGTTAGTTGACTAGGGTGATAAAAGTTTCTGATCTGTCTGGGAGTTTCCTGGTTTTAAAATCCAAGTGCCATTCCCTAGCAGAATGGAAAGGTTGATCACCCTACAACAGGGTGACTGCAAGTATTTAAACCTTAAATTCTCCGAGTACTTGCTGGGCTAACCACTTCTTTTGCTCCTTCAATTTTCTCTTCTGAAAAATGGTTCTAGTCTTTCCACACTCATTCTGACTCTCTCAGGGGCTGCTGTAAAAAGGCATAGTGTTAGTGAAAGTGCTCAGTGACCTGTAAAACACTGAGCACACTTCTGAATGGAATGTTATAAATAATAAACCATACCTGCCAGGCTGGAAAGGTCACAGACGCTTGCCAGTTAAATCTGTAGTGTCCATAGTAGGGGCAAACTGGATCTTGTTTATCCTTTTCTTCTCTCCCGTGGCTTACTTTACCTTGTCCTCCAACGTTTAAAAATATACTAGGATATTGGGATTTGGGGGCATGGCTCAGTAGTAGAGTGCTTGCATATCATATACAAGGGCCTGGATTTGACCCAAAGCAAAATGAAGAAAGAAACAGATTTTTTAAAAAATCATATGATATCAGAGCTCAAAGGGATTACTGACACCTCAATCCTATTTTACATGCAAAAAGATGGATAGATGGACACGTAGGTAAAATAACTGACCAGAGGTCATAGAGTTCATCAGAAGCAGAGCTACGGTTCAAACTCAGCACATCTTGATGAGTTTTATAATGTCTAGCTCCTTTACCCTAGAGTTGCGTACAACTGCCCAAGTACCTCTTTAATTCTCATAAGCCCACACATCTTTGGAGGGTATTACTTCTCACAGAAACACATTTGGAGAAGCAAGAGAAAGGGCACTGTGGGAGCTTCAGGACAGGGAAATGGAACTCAACCTGGGAAAGCAGCTGTGGTCAGGAAGGACTTCTTAGATGAGAGGATCTGAAACTAGAAGAAAAGCAATAGTTCTCCAGGTAAATGGAAGGAAAAATAGCAGAGGAAGGACATCCTAGACAGTGGGAACAACACGTTCAAGAGTCTAGAGGAGTTAAAGGCATGGCCTTTCCAGTTCAAACCAGGAGTTCATAGGACTGGAAGACAGGGCATGGGTAGCCAGCTAGGAGATGGTGTAGATCATATTTGCTCTGCTAAGGAGTTCGGACTTTAGCCATTGAAAAGTTTAGAATTAAGTATTAGAACATCATTGAAATGTTTTAAATTAAGATCAAATATTTAATGGTCTCTAATCACTTGTAACTCTAGAGCAAACAGAGGCAATTGGAAAGTAACAGAGTTACCCTCAATCTCAGAATAAGACTAATACTCTCCTGGTCCAAACTCCCAGCATTCTAGCTGAAGTCTAGCTCTGACCCACCCCTAGGGTACTGGGCTGGGTGGAGGCCCAGCCCCACCCTCACTTGTCTCCCGTGAGTCTAGGCTGACCTATGTAGTTAGCGTCTGGGTCCAGGCTGGTAGGCTCTCAGGCCTTGTTTCCCTGAAAGGCCTTCACAGGTTGCTCTAGGCCAGCAGCTGAGGACTCCTCTTGCCCTGACAGGGACTAATCTCCCAAGATTTCTACTTCTTCTTCTCTGCATCATTGGAGTTTTCTCAGTCTATCTTATGGGCTTCATATAATGATTCCTCCCACTCCCTGGTTCCCATAAAGCAGAACTGTCTCTCTTTCTACCCCATGGAGTTTCCCTGAATCATATTTGTGAGACAGTTAAGTGTCCAAAGCATTATTGGAGCACAGAGAAGGAAAGATATTTGTGTGGGGGTATGGGGCTGAGGGTGGAGCGGTTTCACAGAGAAAATGGAATTTGACTTGGATTGTGAAGCATAAATAGGAGTTGGTCAGGTAGAAAAAGATTATAAAACTGAGGTAACAGAAATCTTGAAGGCACAGAGTTTGAACCTACAAGGGGAAATTTTAATTGTGGCTGAAAAAGAAAGAAAATGCGTAGTGGGATAAGGCAGACCACCAGTGAGAAGGGATGTTGAGAGATGACTGCTCAACTGCCTCCTGGGACTCTGAACCTGGATTAATGAACACCTCAAATTTAAAAATTTATCATCTACTTCCTTGTTCACAAACTGTTCCTCTCCTACAGCTTCTAATCACGGATCCTATCTATTTTAGCTTTTTAATCTCTCTCCACTTTATTCTCTCCTTTCCATTCCTGATATTACTGTCCAAATGTAGAACTGAAGAATGGGTGGTCCTTCTTGTTTTCTACACTGAAAGTTACGACACTTTTCACAGAGATTCTAGGACGCTCAGAGCCAAATTCATAACTCAAGTGCATGAGTCCTGCTGGCTTTTATATCTGCACCGTACTCTTGCCAATTTCTCCTCTTTCCTCACCCCCATTAACAGGGTTTCTCCGTTTTGACGTCTTGACCTTGACTTGTGTCATTCTGATGGGTGTGTGTGTGTATAAAGGGAGTTGAACTTCACACTAAGCTACATCCACTGCTCTGTTTTCTTCATTTTTATTTTGAAACACTCTCTTGCGAAGTCACTAAATTGCCTAGACTGGGCTAGAATTTGCCCTCCTCCTCCCTTAGCCTCCCCACAACACTGGAATTACAGGCATGTGCCCTATACCTTGCTTGAATCCTGATGTTTAAGTGTTCTTTATTTATTTTTATAATGATATTTTTCCTCTGGTGCATGACTTCAAATCATTGGTGAAATGGTTTGAGAGATGGATGGCCAACAGGAGAAAAAATAGTTCAAGTCCTCATAATTTTTTGCCTGAATTATTACAATGGCTTTCAAACTGAGTTTTATTTCCTCCACTCAACCTCAACACCTCTTTTCTATCTTCCTCCGACTTTTCTAAAAATAAACCCTGAACAAGTCACTCTCTGGTTTGAAACCACCAGTAGTCCCTTGCTACCCTGAAGATAACATCCAAGACCTCTAGCATGAGACACAAAGCCCACTGTGAACATACCTCTTATACATTCATATTTATTTGAGTAATAACTATATGTCAAATACTATTCTAAGCACTGACATTCAGTAGAGATCAAAAGTGACACTGTTCCTTTCCTCATGGAATTTATGGTCCACTTATGCAGAGAGATGTTAATCAACTCAAGACTAGAATGAATGTATACTTACAAACTGTGGTAAATTCTCTGGAGGAAAAGTGACCAGTTTTGAAAGTACACACGACAGAGGTCCTGACAAATGATAGGTTTTAGAAAGCACCACAGAAAAGGATGCTTTACCTAATGGAATAATTGGATTGGTGTTAATTAGGCAAGCTGGGAGTTTGGAAGCATGTAGCCCCTGAAGAATTGGTAATATGTAAAGTCTTCATGGAGAATGGGTTGGAAGAAACATCATAATTTTAGAAAGAGAAAGAAGGGCAGGCTCGAAAAGTAAGCAGGAACCAGACCAAAAGGCTATCTAGCCAACCATGTTGGTATATGCCTATAATCCCAGCACTCTGGGAAACGAAGGCAGGAGATTCAAAAGTGTGAGCCCACACAGGGCCATTTACCAACTTAGTGAGACCCTGTCTCAAAATAAAAAGTAAAAAAATGTGTGAGGGTGTCTCTCAGTGAAGAAGGCACTGGACTCAATCCTCAGTACCAAAGTGTGCATACATACATACATACATACAGAAAAGAGAAGAAGACATCGAAGCCTTCTAAACTGGAGAATGACATGATCAGATTTGCATATCTGCAAGGAATCCTCTGACTCCTTTGTGTAGAACGAGTTGGAGGAGAGGTACAAAGGAGGTGAAGCAAATCAGCTGGGAACCTGCTGCTGCTCTCCATTTGATTCAACTGGGAGCAGAGACGTGACAATGGAGATGGAGAGAACTACAGACATTTAAGAGCTATTTAGGAAGCTTGGACTTGGAAATGGGATGAAATGAGGATGAGTAGGAAAGAAAGAGAGTTTAAGAACAATTGTTCAATTTCTAGAGGAGAACAAATTTGAGAAAGAAGACCAGAGAGTTTTTGGAAATGTTGAGGTGACATCTACAAGGTGGAGCTTATGTGCCGCATGGACCTAGTCCTCCAGTCTTGTCAGTGTGCTTGCAGATCCCTAAATGCTTATGACCTGTCTTGCTTCCCTGACATTGTAGATTCTGTTCCTTCTGCTTGAATGCATAATCTGCGTTAATCTCCCCAAGGCTTTCCTTCTCACTTTCCAGGAAGACCGCATCTTTGTCCATTTGTTCTGCTAAAACAAAATATCTGAGACTTGGTAAATATATGGAGAAGAGAAGTTTGTTGGAGGCTGAGAAATTCAAAATCAAGGTGTCAGCAGGTTTAGTGTGTGAGAGCCTTGCTCTCTGCCTTTAAGATGGCACATTTTTAAAAAATTATATATATATTTGAATTATATATACCCCATTCATCATAGGGAATTTGTACCTGTACATAATATATCTTAATTCTTCCTTTTCCCCCATCTCCTCCCCTCCATCCAATTCTTCTTCCCCCCTTATTTACAAAAGTTTTGTTATCATTTTTTCTTTCTGTTCTTTATTTTTCTTTTCCTTTCCCCTGCACCCCTACTTCTCCTTCCCATTTGAACATTTGCTTCCCTCTTATTATCTATTATACATTTTAGTCCTTCTTTACACTTTTAGTTTCTCACAACAGACAAACAATGCAACATTTGCATGAGTGTGTCTGATTTCTTTCACTTAAAATTATGATTTTAAGGTGCATCCATCTACCTAGAAATGTCTCAAGATTATCCTCTTTATGGCTGAGTGGTATTCCATTATATATTATAAAACCCCACATCTTCTTTATCAATTCATCCATTGAGGAGCATTTGGGCTGTTTCCAAAATTTAACTATTACAACCTGTGCTGCTATAAAGTTGGGTGTGCATAAATCACTGTGTTATGATGCTTTTAATTGTTTGGGGAAGATACCAAGAAGGGGATAGCTGGGTCAAATGGAACCTCTAGTTTTAGTTTTTTGAGGAACCTTAACACTGATTTCAATAGTGGTTGCATCAGTCTACACTCTCCCCAACAGTGGAGAAGTGTTTATTTTTCCCCACAGTCTCACCAGCACTTGTTATTGGTTACTTTCTTGATAATAGCCATTCTTTCTGGAGTAAGATGGAATCTCAATGTTTTCTTTTAATTTGCATCTCCTGAATTACTACTGATGTTGAACATTTTTATATATTTATTTGAACTTTGTACTTCTTCATCTGAGAAGTGTCTATTAATTTCAGATGCCCATTTTTAAATTATGTCTTTAAATTTGGGGGGGTTCTGATTTTTTTGAGTTCCTTATATATTCTAGATGTTAGTCCATTATCTGAGGAACAGCTAGCAAAATTTTTTTCCCCACTCTTGGCTGTCTCTTCACTATGTTAGTGGTTTCTTTTCCTGCACAAAAGCTTTTTAATAAGATAAGATGGCAGTTGTTGATTCCTTGTAATATTTCCTGTACAGTTGGGGTTTTGTTCATAAAGTCTTTGCCTACACTTATGTCTTCAAGAGTTCTAACTATCCTATCTTCTAGCAGAATTAGTGTTTCTGTTTTAATACTTAGATTTTGTCCCTTTTGATGCTAGTTTAGCACATGGTGAAAGACATGGATCAAGTTTTAATCTTTGGCATGTGGAAAGCCAGTTTTTCCAGCACCATTTATTAAAGAGGATATCTTTCTTCCAGTGAATATGTTTGACCCCTTTGTCAAAGATAAGGTAGTCTAGTGTGTCTGCAGTTATTTCTGCATCTTCTAATCTGTTCCACTGATCTTCAGGTCTGTTTTTTTTTCCAGTACCATGCTGTTTTTATCACAATAACTTTGTAGTATAATTTCAAGTCAGGGATTGTGATTCCCACTGTCTTGCCTTTGCTGCTCAGAATTGCTTTTGCTATTGTAGATCTCTTCTTGTTCCAAATGAATTTTAGGATTTTCTGTGAGATATGCTATTGGTATTCAAGACTGCACCTTAAATTCCAGGTGTGGTGGCCCATGGTTATAATCTAGGGGGCTGAGGCAGGAAGATCACTGATTTGAGCTCAACTTGGGCAATTTAGTGACTTAGTGAGATCTAGTCTCAAAAAAATTTTTTAAAAGTGGGAATGGGGATTTAGCTCAATATGAAGGCCCTGCTTTCAATCTACAGTACCACCACCATCAAACAAACAAACAAACAAAATCCCAAAAGGCCCTACTTTCAATCTACAGTACCACCACCATCAAACAAACAAACAAACGAAATCCCAAAACTGAATACAAACAAACAGAAAACAGATGGCACCTTCAGTGCTGTGTTCTCACAGACTGAGGTAAGGGAAGGGCAAAAAGAGCCTAGCTGTTTCTCTCCAGCTCTAATCCTGTTATTGAGGGGATAGCCATCATGATAGAATCACTTCTTAAAGGCTGTGCTTGTTAATAATGCTGCATTGGGGGTTACATTTTAACATGAACTTTTCAAGAGACACAAATATTCAAATCAGCACAAAAGAAATACCCTGTGAATGAGAACTCTGTGTGTGTATGTGTGTGTGTGTGTGTGTGTGTGTGTGTGTAAATACAGGACAGCTAAGAGAGTATAGTAACTAAAGGGCTGGGGTTGGAGAGTATAGCTCAGTGGTAGAGTGCAGGTTTAGTATATGTGAGACTCTGGATTCAATAACTAGCACCAAAACCAAAAGCAAATTAAACAAAAAGTGTTAGTCTTACATCAGAGCATCTGGGCTCATCTCTTACCATCTTTACATACAAAAGACCTTGGGCAAGTTATTTTCTTTCATCTTTACCTTCCTTCTCTACAACACAGAGATAACAACATCTGTCAATTTAAAGTGTTGGGATGATTAAATGAAATAATTATGCATATCCAGTATTTGGCAAGGTGCTTACATCTAATAAGCACCCTATATCAACCATAGTTATTGTTGAGGTTTTGTGGCTGTGAGGGTTGGACATGGGTAATGAAGACACTAGTGTAACTGAAGAAATTCAGTTGTGTTTATTCTTTTCCATTTACTTTTGTTTGCTTTGAGACAGGGGTCTTGTTATGTTGCTCAGACTAGTCTCCAACTCCTGGCCACAAGTTATCCTTCTGTCTTAGTTTTCCAAGTATCTGAGATTAGTGGCGTGCAACACTATGCCTAGCTTTGGTGGTGTTTTTTTTTTTTTTTAATTATTTTTAGTTTTTGGCTTTTTTCTGTTACCGGGAATGGAACTCACGACCTTGCGCTTGCCAGGCAGGCGCTGTGCCGCTGAACTAAATCCCCAGCCCCTCTTTGTTCATGTTTAAAGGGGAAGTTGTAGCCGGAAATGTGGAGGGCTGGCTGTGGATGCTGAAAGAGTACTCAAGATCATACTTTCTAGATTTTACCTAGTGAGCACACAAACAAATCCTGTGACCTTTCTACTCAGCTCACTGCTTCTTTTCTACTCAGCTCACTGCTTCTTTTCACTAGGAAGAAAATGGAGGAAAAATAGTTGCTAAAAGGAAGGGTGTGTCACTGCAGTGGCTCAGAATGTGATCTTTAGGTCCAATATACTACAAGCTTGTGTTTAAGGGAGCAGTGGAGGAAGGTGGGAGTTAAAACAACACTGGGTTTGATCTCTGGATCTAATACTCACTTGTTAGTTATGTGCACTTGGGTAGTGCTTGTACATTCTCTTAGCCTTTTCAGAGTAGGGCTAGGAATATTTACCTTGCCAAAGCAAGAAGTGAGATAATATGAAATAACATGTGAAAATGGATCATCACTGCCACCATCCACATATGACACACGAGCAAGTTCCTGCCATCACAAATGGTACACATTAGGTGCTATAGGAAAGATTCTTAAGTGATAATCCATATTTGTGTGTGCATATGCATGTGAGTGTGTGTGTGTGTATAGGGAGAATATTTATACATTCATGTGTGGATACAAAGGTAGTTGATGTACAGTCCACATTAGTCCTTCACAAAAGATGTAGCTGAGACATAAATGATGTATGTGTTCCAAGACTTCCAGCATCTCTTTCCTGTCAGATGCTAGCTGGAGAGGTGTTGGCTTTCTTTGGGCTCAGCCCATTGGATGAAATGCCACCCCATATTGAGGGCCACTATTGAGGAAGGTTGTATAAGGCATACCCAAGCTTTATTCATTTATCTAAACCAATGAATATTAAGCGAGATTCTACTCTCTGTGTCAGGCAATGGAACCATGATGGTGAGCAGAACAGACATAGTTTCTATATTCCACAAAATCATGGTTTAATGGAGAAGTATAATAGTTTTCCTTGGTTACTGTAAAATTACTATAAACTTGGTGACTTGAAACAAATTTATTTTATTGTAACTCTGATAGGACTTGGAAATGGACTTTGAAGCTCTAAAACTGATCAATAGAGATGCATTCCTTTTGGAAGTTTTAGGGGAGAGTTCATTTGCTTGTTTTTTCCAGGTCCTTGGTCTACATGTACTCCTTGGTTTGTGGCCCCTCCTCCATCTTCAAATCCAGCAGTAGCAAGTTGAATCTTCACATCACTCTGACCTCCTTTTATGCTTCCTTTTTCCACTCTTCCACTTATAAAAGCCCTGTGGTTACATCAGGGGGCCACCTGGTTAATCCAGGATATCTCCATTTTAGCCCCTTAATTCTATCTGCAACCTTAATTCCTCCTTATAATGTAATATAGCATTCATAGGTTCTCAAAATTAGGATATGCGTATCTTTGGAAGACATTACTCTGCCTACTTCAGTGAGGTAGATATTAAACAAGTAAATATATAGGCAATGTATTACTGCAAACTGTAACAAGTACTGTGAAGGAAATACACATCTGAGATTGAGAATAAGGGTTTGTTTTTTTTTTTAGGAGAAATTCTATTTTAAAAAGAATGAGCTAGGAGAGAAGTGATATACAAGCTGATAGTTGAAGGAAAGAACAGATGCAGTCATGCAAACAGCCCAAGGAACAATGTTCCAGGAACAGTGGACTAGGAAGAAGGAGCAACATGTACAAGAAATCTAAAGTGGGAAAAATTATGTCACTGAGCAGGAAGTAGAATTAGTTGAAGTCCAGTCTTGCTTAGGAAGTAGGAAAGCTCAGATGGCAGAACACTATAAAAGATACGTGAGTGGATGAGTGAGTGTGGTGAGGAGAAGGAATCTCATTATGTCCATCCCCAGTGCAGTCTATGAGGTCAGAGCCCTGGGGAAAGAAACAGCTCCCCTAGACCGGTAAGGCAAGCCCGTACCCCTTGGTGTGTACTGTGCTGTTCCAGAGTCCTGGTAGATGAAGGCAACTAGCATGTGGAGCACCAGAGAGCAGTTACAGCTCAGAGACCAAGCCAACCAGTGAATGAATCCAGAGGCCTTTGCTCAGGGAGCCAGGACCATCTTATCTTCACGGCAAGCATCATCAATCAAGAAACTTGGCACTGGGTAAGTTTCTAGGAGATAAAAAGAGAAAGTTAGCCACAACCCTTTCCCTTGGGGGCTGTGTTGGAGATGGGAACCCATACCATAGAAGAAGTAAAACCTCCCCAATTTTCCCAAGAAAGCCTGCTTTTCTTTCTCCAGGAACTCAGATCCCTGCCCTGAGCCTTGTAAATGCTCAGTACAGTTTGGCTCTCAACAGAAAGATGCACCAGCTACCCTCTAAACTTTCATTCCTCTATAAAAACCACTTAACTTCTAAATTCAAGAGATGTCCTCAAAGCACAAGAACTATTGGGTCATTCATCATTTTTACTAAGTTGCTTGATCCTTATTGTTCTTTTTTTATTTTAAGAAATAAAAGAAGGAAAACATGAACAAAAAGACATCCATTTACAAAATAGCATAAGAAAAATTCAAACAAAGCAGAGTTATAGACAAAGTTGTAGGAAATTAATCATGGTTGTTATATTACTCATTGATAACTTCAAAGTGGTTTCTCAGGAAAACAAATAGAGACACAAGATTGATCAAACAAGTAATCATTAACTGTAATGATTACATAAACAAGTAATCATTCTTAGAGAAAGAGAAGACAGTATTACAACTATGTTAGCTGTCCTGTATATACATACTTACATAATTTCCCCTTCTTTCCCTTCTCTTTTCCCACACCCCAGCTGCCCTTTACTTTTGAGCATTTTCCTTTCTTTTCACAATGTCTATCATACCTCCTAGTTTTTATTCACTCTTTCAGGTCTTACACTAGTGAGACAATATGATTCTTACACATGCAGGTCTGATTTATTTCACTTATGAGTATGGTCTCTAGTTGTGACCATTTCCCTATAAAAGCCTTGCGTTTATCTTTCTTTATAGGTGAGTAGTATTCCATAATATAAAAGTACCACAATTTTTTTATCCAATCCTCAGTGGATGTACATTTGGGTTGCTTCCACAATTCAGCAATTACAAATTGCACTGCTATGAACATGGGTGCACATATGTCGCTGTGATATGATGTTTTCAGATCTTCTGGGAAAATACCCAGAAGGGGAATAGCTGGGTTGAATGGGACCTCTAGACCTACTTTGCTGAAGAATCTCCAAACTGATTTTCACAGTGGTTTCACCAGTCGGCAATCCCACCAGCTGTGGAGAAGAGTTCCTATTTCTCCACAGCCTCGCCAGCATTTGTTGATTGATTTCTTAATGCTAGCCATTCTTACTGGGGTGAGATGACATAGGGTTAGGCAGAGAGTTCATGAATAAAAACCAAACTGCCCGTGAAATACTTCAAAGAATCAACAACTGGGATCTCATCCTACTGAAAAGTTTCTGCACGTCTAAAGAAATCACCAGCAGAATAAAAAGAAAACCCACAAATTGGGAAAAAATTTTAGCTGACTGTCCCTTGGGCAAAGGTCTTCTGTCTAGAACATCAGCACCCCCAAGTTCAAAGACCCAATCCAACAATGGGCAGCTGAGATGAATACACACTTCTCATATAAAGAAATACAAATGGGAAATAAATACATGAGAAAATGTTCAACATCATTAGTCATTTGAGAAATGCTAATTGTTCTTGTGTCTGGAGATCCACAGAAAGAACACTGGCCTGAGAGTCAGGAGAGCCAGATTTTTCCTAGACCAAATTCATTCATATCTCTTGGCCTTAGTCTCCTCATGTATGAATGGGGACAGATAGCCTAGATGAGGTTAAAGATGTGATAGTTTAGGATTCTAATTTCTGTTTTCATCCTTTCATGAAGATATTGGAGAGGTGGAATTAATTAGTGAGGAAGGCCCATGGTGTAAGATTCAGTGTTTCTGTGAGTTAAACACAGGGCTCTCTCTTCTTCCAAACATTCTGATACTCATAAAAAATGGCTGAATATCTTTGGACTTAGTCATCCAGAAACACATTTAGTACTTTCTTGGAGCCAGACCTCTTTGCCCCAATCCCGAAGCCTTTTCCCTGGCCCCCAGTGACATTATACTGTCAGCACAACATCCTATGGAGTCACTGCGGAGGCCCAGGAACACATGATGTGGTTGACATACTTTGAATCCAGGAGAGGGCCCTGCCTTTTTCCCACTGAGACACAGCCATATATGGGTTCACATCTTCATGTACACGTAGGTGGGCCAAATATAAAATAGTACTTTTGGTGCAGTGGAAAGTAAGAATAAGATTCTTCAAATATAGCCAGGGATGTTTGAGAACCGTGTTTCTCTACTAAAAGAATGTTATAATGTTTTCTAGTCTGAAACTAAGATCTAAGGAATGGGCAAACGTTTTCCAGGAAGGAGAGCTGCAGGAAGAAGAGGTTACTGCATATCCAACCTACTTGATAGTACAAATTAGGCTTAATGAAATGCATACAGACAAATGGACACATAAATAGGCAAGCATGGGAGCACATGGACAATATACAAATGGCCAAACAGAGGTACATCTAGGCCTGGGAAGATCATGGCACTTACATCTGCACCCCCAATACATATAGCTTTGGTTATTCTTTTCCCATGTGCAAGCATTTTGTGGCTTTTAATAACATTCTTTGCATCCAACCTTATTTATTGTCCTGACAATTCTGAGAGATGACTACTCTTATTACCTCAATTTTTACTGTTGAGAAAATGGAGGCTTGGGTTAATCAGTTGGTTTACCTAAAGTTATTTGACTAATGAATGGCAAAGCTGAGACTAAAGCTAGTTCTTTCTCCTTCTCCTATTCCTCGTCCTTCTCTTCTTCTTCTTCTTCTTCTTCTTCTTCTTCTTCTTCTTCTTCTTCTTCTTCTTCTTCTTCTTCTTCTTCTTCTTCTTCTTCTTCTTCTTCTCCTCCT
>NW_004955475.1:5286154-5288372 GCF_000276665.1 Chinchilla lanigera
AAATGTTTGGCAAAGGAAGAAGACATCACTTCCCATTTCTCCTAAACATTAGCCTTCTAAGTTTGAATAAACTCTTCTTCTTCTTTTTTTTTTTTTTCCGGTACAGGGAATCAAACTCACAACCTGTGCTTGCCAGGCAGGCGCTGTTCTGCTGAGCTAAATCCCCAACCCCGTTGAATAAACTCCTCTGATAGCCACAGCTCATTTCTAACATTATGGGATTTATTCTCAACCCAAACCTCAGAGAATGTAACCCCAAATTCAGTATAATTAATATGCACTAATAAAAATCTCACAGATGTTTTTGTCTGTACTGCTGCTAGGCCACATCTTTCCCATCTTTTCTTAGCTGATAGAACTTAAGCCCAGGCTTTACACTTGCTACACTTTTAATATTTACTATTACTTGGACTTGCCATAACATGTTCTGATTTTGTTCCCCAAGCTACATACATTCTCTGCAAAATTCTTTATATTTTTTCTCCTTCTATTACTCCTCCTTCTTTCTCTTCCTTTTTCTTCCTCTGTTGTTTCATATTATTAAAAAAGTAATTTATACTCATTGAAAAATCAAAGAATACAAAAATATATACATTAAAGAGTAAAATTTCTCCCTTTACTCTCTTCTTCAATCTAAGTCCCCACCTCCAGAGACTACTGTAGTTAACAGTTTCTTGTACATTTTCTCTTTTTCTTAGTACTTATTTTTTTCTATAGTACTAGGGAATGAAGCCAAGGACTTCTCACTGAACTAGATCTCCAGGCCTTTTTAAAAAATTTTTGAGACAGAGTCCACTAAATTTCCCATATGGGCCTCAAATTAGTGATTCTCTTGCTTCAGACTCCCGGGTGGCCAGGATTACAGGCAGGCACCACTATATCTAGTTTCTGGAGATGTATAAACATGTATAGACCCATGGATATTTTAATTCATAAATGGAATCATACTGTTGATATTTTCCTGTGACTTAATAGTAGATCAGAAGCCTTTTTTTGTGGTAGCTCTTGTTTTCAAAGGGCTGAACCGCATCCTGTTGCATGGATATAGCCTCATGTTTTTCTGTGTGTGCTGGGATTAAACCCATCTCCTTATACATATTAGGTAAGTCCTCTTTCACTGAGCTACACCTCTAGTACTATCACAGTGTATGTAATCCCCTAGTGATAAACGTTATGGCTGTTCCTTTAATTATTATGATATTGCCGCGAATCATGTTTATTTATTTATTTATTTTTTATTTATTTTATTTTTTTTTTTGGTTTTTCTCTAGTACCGGGAACCGAACTCACGACCTTGCGCTTGCCAGGCAGGCGCTTTGCCGCTGAGCTAAATCCCCAGCCCCAAATAATGTTTAAAAGCCTCTGGGTGCACAGTAAAGTGTTTCTCTAAGGCACACTGGGAGCAGATTGGCACAGTGTGTGTTGCTGTTGTTGTGAGTTGGGCAAAATGGAGTACAGGTCTCATCTCTTAACAGGAGGAGCTGACTTAGTATGAGGGGGAACTTGCATCCTTAGAGAATCTGGGCATAATACAAATTGATCAGCCTGCGGGTTTAAAATGGGAATAGCAGAGCCTTCCCTTCTCTGGCCTAGCTCTGCAATCTATCCTGAGCTCCAAGGATGTCCCTTGAAGGGAGGTGGATTCCTTAGGCATGGAACACAGTGTGATCCCTCTACAGGAGCAGCTAGAGACCTGTCCAGAATAGTCGGAAAAAAGGCAGTGGCTGACAAGAAAAAGCAGAATTTGGAACGCAGGCCCAATAGGCACCGTGGACCCACTGCAGGCACTAAGGCAGCTGCGGGAGGCAGAGAGCACAAGGAGTGAGAAGAAACCGAGGGAGGGCTTTGTGCTGGAGGTGAGGCCCAGGAGGACCAGAGACGAGAGCAAGCACACCGTGCACATGGTAACGGTAGCCTGGCTAGAGGACAAGGCCTATGCCGAAGAGCCACGGCAGGAAAAGAGGACGGCTGGAAGTCTGGGTGTGTGCGTTGGGAGTTGGGTCACCTGGCAACTCTGAGCACAGGTGAAGGGCACTTCTGATCACCACAGTGACCACACGCAGGATTCCCTCGTGGAAGATGGCCGGGGCAGGGCAGCCTGGAGGCAGGGAGACCCGGGACGAACCTGCTTAAACATTTCAGGCTAGAGTCAGTGAGGGCTGACCCAGGGCACCGGCAGTAGGGATGGGAGGGAAAAGCTGTGAAGAACAGACAGACA
>NW_004955475.1:5288472-5290308 GCF_000276665.1 Chinchilla lanigera
CTGCAAGCTATCTTGCTGCATATGTATAAAGGAATTATAGATAAAGATAAAGCATATATATTGTCAGCACCAGCAGAAATTGCTGTGCTGGGCTCTCATGGAGGCCTCAGTAATGGGGGTGGAGGAATGGCTCTGCTCAAAGCGCTGGGCTATCGTCCTTTCCTTGTCCACTAACTTATGGGCTGCATTTACATAACATTGAGATGAGAGCTTTCTATGTTGGCCAATATTTTCAACTGCCCCTGCTTAGATGACGCCTTCGATCTCCATGCTTTAGCACTTAGAATACAAGATTTTTTTTTCTTTTCAGTACTGAGGATCCAACCCAGGCACACTCTACTACTGGGCTACATATTTATCCCTTTTTAGTTTTTAGACAGCGGCTTTTTAAGCTGCCCAGGCTGACCTCAAACTTGACATCTCTCTGCCCCAACTTTCCAAGTAGCTAAGATTATAAGCATGCATCGGTGTGCGTGGTGGAACAATATATTTCTTTCTTCCTTTTTTTCTGTATTGGCTATGAAACCCAGGATCTCCCACATGCTAAACAAATGCTCTACCACTGAGCTACATCCCCATTCTGAAAGAATACATTTTGATAGTATGTTTCTTTGTCTGTCACACCAGACATTAAGCTCTGAGGTGTGATGTCTCCTGTTTTTTCATGTCTGTACCTACAGAGCCCAATGCAGTACCTTGTATACAGTAAGCATACACATAAAAATTTGTTGAATCAATGAGATGAATGGGTAGGTGAACAAATAGTAACTCAAATGGCCTGCTTTTAAGTCCTTATGTATAGTACCATCGTGGCCAAGTAACCTCATTTCTTATCTACAGAATATTAATTGACACCTACTCTACTTAAACTGTTTTTAGGAGTGAATGAGACAATGATCTGAAGAGATTGTATTCACTTTAAGGCTTTTAATCTATTGGTTTAAAAGATTCCCAGAGTATAGAAATCTCCTCTTCAATCACCCAGAGTGTGGAGTCATACTTCCTTTGTTCACATTTCCAATTATGAAGACCTTAGTACTCTCTGAGCAGCTCTATCCAGTTTTGAACAGCTATGGCTAAGGAGATCAGGAGAAAGGAGGAGGACAGGGAGAGGGGTAAAGGGATTAAAATAATCAAGTGATATGATACATGTACCAATTCCACAAAATGAAAGTAACTTTTTTTTTTGAGACAGGGTCTCACTATGTAGTGCAGGTTGAACTTAAACTCACTATGTAGATTAGGCTGGCTTCAAACTCATGGCGATCCTCCCATCTCAACCTCCTGAGTGCTGGGATTACAGGCATGTGCCGCCACACCCATCTGAATGTAACTTTTACATATTGCAAACATACACTAAAAAGAAGGAACCTTCTCCCTTGGATTGTACTATGGCTTTCTCCCACTTGTCCTAGCACCATCCTTTGACATTCAAAAACCCAAAAACCTCTCCCCAATTTTCTCAACACTGAACAACTTCAGATCCTTCAACTGTTCCTCATGTGCCTCGAGGTGCTAGACTTCTCCTTAGATGTCTCACTGTCCTATAGTCAAAACTCAAAATTCAGTGTGTATGTGCGTGTGTGTGTGCACGCCTTAAAGTGTGTGTGGGGACACAGCAGGTTGCAGTTCTCTGGGAAATGTTTGGCAAAGGAAGAAGACATCACTTCCCATTTCTCCTAAACATTAGCCTTCTAAGTTTGAATAAACTCTTCTTCTTCTTTTTTTTTTTTTTTTTTTTGGGAATCAAACTCACAACCTGTGCTTGCCAGGCAGGCGCTGTTCTGCTGAGCTAAATCCCCAACCCCGTTGAATAAACTCCTCTGATAGCCACAG
>NW_004955475.1:5292709-5309926 GCF_000276665.1 Chinchilla lanigera
GAGGGCCCTTCTAGTCATACTAACTGTGAATCATACGCAGTTGTTCACAGAAAGACCATATGCCCAATGGCCTGTTTTCTCTCTTAGTGCATAACTGCACATCTTGGGGCAGGGCAGGGTGATAGCGACTCAAGCTGGAGACGAGGAGACCCTCTCTGTGGAGCTAATTTCATATTCCAAGAGGACACTGGCTCAAATTAAATTGATATGGCCGGCTGGGGGAAGGTCTTGAAAAGTGTCCAACTTTAATAGCGGAAATGCTAGACAGAAACTCTCTGTGCTCTCACTGTGATCCATTAGTGTGATTAATAATAAATATCCCCAGGCACTCGATATTGGAAGATGTCTTATCACCACTGTTCATTATTGCCCACCCACTATCTCTGGTTGTCTAGTCTGGTCACATTGTAGAGGTGACAATGAGTCCTAAAATATATCTTCTTCCTTGGGTGTGCCTGGTCACAGCTCAGGACTGAGAAGGTCACAGGTTCAGGATGGCGAAAAGAAGGCAGACTTTGTACTCATGGAACCTGGGCCCAGATCCCTGACTTGTTGTTTTAGTGCATGTTTGCAGTACATAATGATGACATTCCTTGTAGGGAACTGGTATTTGTACTTAGCACTTCTCAATTTTGTTTGTATCTCCTTCCCCTCAATTTACTCACCTTTTCTCCATCTCTTAGCCCCATTTCCTTTTGCAAGAGGATCTATCTCCTTACTTCCTGTTATAAATGTTTTATTTCACTCTTTATTTGTATTTTGGGTTTCTCATATAAGAGAAAGTGTATGATATTTAAGCATATGTGTCTGATTTATTTCACTTAATGTTAGTGTGTCAGAGTGTATACATTTTCCTACAAATGACTCATGTTTATCTTTTGGAGAGGATTAGTACTGCACTGTGTGTAAATACATTTTCTTTGTCCATTCATCTGTTGATGGACATATGGACCACTTTCAAGATTTAGCTATTATAAATTATGCTGCCATAAACATGAGTATGCATGTATAACTGTAATATGATACCTTTAACTCTTTGGGATGATACCTAGCAAAGGAATAGCTGGGCAAAATTGAATTTCTAGTTTTAATTTTTTGAAGAATTGCCATACTGATTTCCATAGTCATTGTACCAATGCACATTTCCATCAATGGTGTGGAAGAGCTTTTTTCACCCTGCAGACTTGTCTAAATATGTTATTATTTGATTTCTTTTTTGTTTTAAAGATAAAAGAATGAAAAGATATTAACAAACACACAGACATAAAGAAAACAACATAAAAACAATAAAAGCAATACAGAATTTCAGACAAGGTGATTGGAAGTTAACAATGGTTATTGTATTACATATTGTTATCTTAAAATTGGTTACTCAGAAAAAAATATAAGCATGTGAGATTGATCAAACAATTAAACATTAACTGTTCATTTCAATCCAGCAATAAAACTTGGTAGTACAATTATCTTTGCTATCTTGTATATGCATATATACATATTTTCCCTTCTTTCTTTCTTTTCTCTTTTCCCTCATCCCAGTTGTTCTTTCGGTTTGAGCAGTTTCTTTCCCATTCACAATATCTATTGTACCTTTTAGATTTTATTTACTCTTTTAGGTTCTTACATTAGGGAGACAATATGATGTTTACACATATGAGTCTGATTTATTTCACTTATGAGTATGGTCTCTATATTTGCATTCATTTAGCTATGAAAGCCTCAAGATTATCTTTATAGCTGAGTAATATTCCATTGTATAAAAATACCACATCTTTTTTATCCATTCCTCAGTGGATGAGCATTTGGGCTGCTTCCACAATTTAGCTATTGCAAATTGCGCTGCTATAAACATGGGTGCCATATATTGCTGTGGTATGATGCTTTTAGTTCTCCTGGAAAAATACCCAAAAGGGAAATAGCTAGGTTGAATGGGAATTATTGAATTTCTTGAGGATGGCCATTCTTTCTGGGGTAAGATGGAATCTCAGGGTTGTTTCCATTTGCATTTCTGTAATGGCCAGAGAAGTTGAACATTTCTTCACGTATATCCTAATTCTTTTGAGATGTATATTGAACTGTTGAGGGCTAAACTTTTAGCTGATGTTCATGAAGAACGTGAGTACTTACACTGCTGCTAATAGAAGGAAATACTATGTCAGAAAATTCATTTCTTTATAGAACTGTGTCAAACCATCCCTTGGACCTCTGCTGGAAATTTAGAATCAGGTCTGAAATAATGTCTTTTTAGTTGTACCTTGTGGTGGATTGACAACTGGTGGTCAACTTATAATACCCAGCTGAACTGAGTAAGCGTGGTGCTGGGTGTGGGAGGCCCACCTGAGGATTGTTGCCAGCAGCATAAGAGGCAGAACTAGAGAAGAAGTAAGGCTGTTGGGAGCTGGGAGAAGGTATAAGGAGCTGTTGGTTCTTTTGGAGAAGCTTATCATGCTGGCTTTCCTGATGAACATGGCTGTTTTCATCCTCCGAGGAGTTCAGGACCTTGTTGGCACTGAGAATATCTTCGATTCACTTTGGGGGAGCTCTGGGCCTCACTTTCATCAGCGCTTCCTGGCTCTGGAGGGGAAGATGGTGCACTGCTCAGTCTCCTGGAGAAGCTTGCTGCATTTGCTTTCTTGATGGGAACTCAGCTGTCCTGATCACTGGAGGAGCTTGGGACCTCAATGTTGGTGAGGATGGCTGTGGTACCTTTTGGAGGAGCTCTGGTTTTTATTTTGAGCATCGCTTCCTGGCTCCAGTATAGATCCCTCAGGCTGCTAGCACAGATCCTTCATCTTGCTGGCATAGATTTTTTAGCTTCCACCACTGACCTCTGGGCCTTCCCAGTGCAGATCTGTGAAACAGGCCTGCATGAGACATTGTCATGGGCTCTAAGCTTCCAGCTGGACTCATGGAAGGCATTGTTATGAGCTATAGGTCTTCAGCTGGACTCATGCAGGACATTATCGTGGGATCCAGGCCTACAGATGGTCAAGGTTCTTTGGTCTTTAGTGTGTGGACAGATTTCCTGCACTCTCTTGTATATGATTCTTTGGATGACTATTATGAATAACCTTATAAAATATGTGTCCTGTATTATATTCACATTGCAATGTCCCCCAAACCACAACATATCTTGTAGTGTTATAGGTGTAGGACAGTACTGTATCATAGCTCTGTGAATGTAAAATATCTTCTACCTACTTTATGATATGTAGTAGTGACCAGGCTTTATCAGAGCTGGGTTTTTGTTTTTTTTTTTTTTTTGCCTTTTTGAGACATGGTCTCACTATGCAGTTCAGGCTAGTCTTGAACTCACTTTGTAACCCAGGCTGGCCTCAAACTCTCAACAATCCTCCTGCTTGAGCCTCCCGAGTGCTGGGATTACAGGTGTGCACCACCATGCCTGGCTATGAGAGCTGTTTTAATGATGTTATTCTAAATGTTTTCTTTCATATTGATGATTGATAAATTGATAAAAAAAATCATGCCAGGTACCACAACAGTAACCGAACTTTGCCACTTTCTGTTGTTTGCTTTGTTAAATGGAACATTCTAAATATTTCCATAATTTTGTTCAAATGACTGCAAACCCTGTTAACGCTGTTGCTGCTAAGTATATATGTAATTATAAGTACATATATACATATAATTATATATATATATATAAAATCTGAATTGTTGGAAACTTTATCTGTGCTGTCAACTTTCAAAAAAGTTATCTCAGTTACTGTGCTGATCTGGCATTGTACAGAAATTTTTTTTTTTTGAGTTTTTTTCTGGTACTGGGAACTGAACTCATGACCTTGCGCTTGCCAGGCAGGCGCTGTGCAGCTGAGCTAAATCCCCAGCCCTGTACACAAATTAACAGCCATGTTGGTCTAGAAACATTAAACTTAAGTGTTTCCATTTGTACAGATAACAGACTGTATTTAATACGTAAGGTCTTACCTGCATGGGTTTGATTACAGAAACTAATAAAGTATTCTCTAAATAATGAAAATAATAAACTGATGAGGAATAAAATGTCATGATGTATATAATTTAAAACATTTTTGAAAGAATGATGAAGCAAACATGGCAAAATATTAACAACTGCTAGGTGAGGGGTATATGTGATTTATTATACTTTTTTCCTGCTCTTAATTTTAAAATTTTATCTATTTATTTATTTAGTTGGTACTAGGCTTGAACCCAGGGCCTTCACAATGAGGTACATTCCCAGCCCTTTCTCTTTTTTATTTAGAGTCAAGGCCTCACCAAGTCACTGCCAAGTTTCCCAGGCTGGGCTCAAACTTATGATCCTCCCGTGGGATTACAGCATTTAAAATAATTTTTTAAAACACTGTGACTCCTGGAGCCACGTGTCTCAGTGCAAAGTCAAGCTCTGCCAGCTTCTTTTTTTAAAGTTTGAGTTTTCTCATTTTTCCCACATAATACTTTATTTTTATTGGTACATGTTTGCAGTACATAATGATTATCTTCCTTGTGGGGAGTTAGTACATATACATAACACATCTTAATTCTTTATTTCATCCCCTTTCATCACCTCTCCCTCCATTTCCTAGTCCCTTTCCTTTCTGCAAAAGATCTCTCTCCCTACTTCCTATTATCTATCTTTCATTTTGCTCTTTATTAATACTTTGAGTTTCTCATTTAAGAGAAACCACGTAATACTTAAACTTGTGTTTTTGGATTTATTTCACTTAACACTATAGTCTCAAGGTAATACCTTTTCTTACAAATGACTTAAGTTTGTCTTTCTTTATGGTGGAGTAGTACTCCATTTTGTGTAAATACCACAATTTCTTTATCCATTTGTCTCTTAGTGGACACGTGTGCTGCTTCCAAGATTAGCCATTATGAATTGTGCTGCTATGAACATGGTATGCACATATCAGAGTAATATGATGCCTTTAACTCTTCTGGGAAGATATCTAGAAGGGGAATACTGGGTCAAAAATAATTTCTAGCTTTAGTTTTTTTTGCTACCAGCAAACCATGTGACTTTTGCATAAGTCACTTAATTCCTCAGATCCTTAATGTCTTCATTCTCTAAAATTTCTTGTGATGGTTACATGCAATTAGATGTTAAAATACCCGCACCCAGTGCTCATGGTAGATATCTCATTAATATTAACATAGTTTTGTCTTTCATTCAAGCTGGGTTATTTTGCTTGCAATAAATTAGTAGAAAACTGAGGGTAATTGAAAGCAAGATTTTCCTATTGATTAAATTTACATTTTCTGTCACATTGTGCCTCTTCCCCTGAGGGAGACAACAGTGCATTTTTCATCCTATTACCTTGTTTGCGTAAGGGCACAACTAGTCAAGTGTTCATGGAAGTGAGGATTGTGAGAAGGTCTCAAAGCGTGGAGCCTCAAATTGATGTTTGTCTTCATCTCTTTCTGACACGTTTCTCTCATGTGAATGGAGAAAAGCAACTTTGTGTATTCATTTGCTAAGGCTCAACCAAGAACAAATGTGCTGAGTAAAGCCTAAAAGACCTAATTTAGGTGTAAGAAGGGACTTCCCAACACTGTGAAAATGAAAAGCAGCCCACAAAAAGTTTTTGTGATGGGGAACTTTCAGCTGCTACCATGCGACAGACTGGGTGGGGGATTTCTTCATCTAAAGTATCCCCTGGATAGAGGATTGTTCCACACCCAGTTCATTTCTGCTGTCTCCTCTCTTGTACTGCACTATGTCCTCTAAAAAAGGATCGCCATTCAGAATGCCAAAGCTTCTTTACTGCAGTGAGCTTAGATGTAGGGTGAGAACAATGTACGGAGAGGTGCTTACAAGTCCAATTTCATCTCTCTATTGATCTTTACAGATACTTTCACATAAATCAGTCTGATGTAGTGCTTTTTTGGTGAAACCTGATACTGAATCTAGGATCTTCACTAGGCTGCATTTCTATCCCTTTTTATTTTGAAATAGAGTCTCACTAAATTGCTCAATTGCTAGATTACAGGCTTGTACCACCACACCAGGTCCTTGAAACTGCTTCTTAACTTTGTTTTTTATCTTCTTTATTGTCTCATATTCCTCATGGTAACCTTGGGTAAGTCCTTTCCTCTTTTTGATCGTTAGTTCCCCTGATTTGGAGTGAAGGCTGGAGCAAAAATGAAATATTCTCCTTTGATTTCTTACCTCTCCTCCCCAGAGTTTCAACCTTACCGGTCTCCCTCAGCTTCTCTTTCTACCTACTTCCTCAGCTACCACATCCTGTGAAACCTGTCACCCACAGTTGGACTCCTGTTGCCTACAGCTCTAGTAGTGCATTTAGCTGCTATGCTAGCAGCTTGACATTCTACTCAGCTCTCCTGTGCGTGTGTGTGTGTGTGTGTGTGTGTGTGTGTGTGTGAACATAGGGTGGTCATGTTGGTACGGGAGATGGAGAATGACACATAGGGGGTTTCCACTTTCTAGAAAGTTGGAGTCTCCAATCAACTTCTCTTTTCCCTTCAGGCATTTAGTGTAGTGCCAGGCCACCCCTAGGTACGTATGAATGAGGAAATCAGTGAATTTCTTAAACTCCTGGGGCAAAAGAGCCCACAGCAGTGTCAAAGAGTGTGATTGGCTGCCATTGCTAGCCTTGTTGATGAGGCTTTCTGGTAAATGCTGCTATACCTGAGGACAAACGCTCAGCTCAAAGAAATGGTCTTGACAAGGAGCTCTGTTTACCCTAGCACCGTCAATGAATCTTTTTTTTACTAAACTGTAAATTCTTTTATTAACAAGCATTATAAACAGATAATGCTAATCTCACTTAAAAACTATGAGTGCAACACAAGTGAATGTATAGCTTATGAATAAGGTAAGTATTTCCCATTTTAAAAGGCAACACACAACATAAAGCATACAAAAAGGTAAACAAAGAAGCTATAATATGGATACATGATTGATGTATTTAAAATGATACACATACAGTACATAATTAATGTTCATTATGTGAGCAATATGATTTTCTGATTTCTCCCCTCATGTTTCACTTTCTCCACAAACTGAATTGTGGACTTCCTCTTCTAAAACTGGTATAAGCAGGTTATCTTTGGACAGAAAATTATATTTCAACATAAGTTTAGTAAAACAATAACAAAATTATTTCCTTTTCCTATCCATGAAATAAATGCTGGTGATATGTATGATATATGCATGTGAAAATATTCTGTAAATCCTATGACATACAGATCTTAGTTTTGTTACAGATGATTCTTTGAAGCTAATGCTGCTGGGAAAATATTTATTGTTATTCAGAAGACATACAGCACCATAAAATATGTCTAGTGTAGTTTATAGAAGGACACGTTTAGAGTTTTATGAGCTGCAGAAGAAAAATCCATTGTTCGGTTGCTGTTATCTGAGTACAAGTATCTGGATGGCATTCACTCTGAAGCTTGACAGCAAGTCCATTTAGTTCAAGGCAGAATTGCCTTAAATGTTCACTCTTCCATATCTTCAATTTGACTTTCAAGTGGTTCTAAAGTTCTGTCAATATTGGAGTAATTTTCCCTTATGTTCTGTTGAATATACTGCAAGCCTATTGTTCATTTCATCAAAGGACTTATTAGGCCAGTTATAGAAATCCTAGCCTTTGTGCTTAGCCCGTTCTACCTCAGTGCAAGTGTCCCCTCTACCATAACCATAGAGCCAAGTTTGGGGTAGGAGTAGGGGTAGGACGTCTGTATCTGGAAGACCAGGATGTTGAGGGAAGGCTGTGCCAGGCCAAACCCTGGGAGGGGCCCCATCAATAAATCTTGGCAGTAGTGAGAAAAACTGAGGCACATTGGCTGATGGTACTGTTAATTGGGAAAGGAGTGGAGGGGGAAACAGGATTGCTGGTTCCTGGGTGAAAATACAAGCTGCTATGCAACCCTACTAGGCACATTTATCATTCTAGGCAGTCCAGTCTGCTTCCTTTCTCACCCTTTCATAATGGCACAGTGGGAAAGAACCTTGGAAGCCCAGGAATTCAGTTTTTTGTTACAGAAAAGACAACTCAAGACCAGTGAGGAGAAGGGACTTACCCAAGACCACGCAGAGGTTACAGAGTGAGTTAATGGCAGAGCTAGGAGTAGAAGCCAGGTGCCAGGAGTGCCTTGTTCAAATATCCTTTCCACTGTCCCACACTGGGTCGCAGAAGGTGCTCAAGCCATGCCTCTGCACAACTGCCAGTGGAGAGGGCAGAAAAAGAACTATGGCCAGTCAAATTTGAACTGAAATTCAGACTTAACTGTATGACTTCTCCTATCTAGAGCAATGCTGTCCTGGGATTCTGTGGCCTCAATAGGAAGTAGAAAGGGAGCTCTCAGACACACCCCCAAGGGCCTGGACAGTGGGTAGCATCTCATTTGAGGGAATAACAGCCTCATCAAAAACTGAATGTATTGAGGAGGGGCTAAAGGACCAGGGCACTGATCTGAGGAGAATGGAATGAATTTGGTCGAAGAAAGAGAGAAGAAGACAGATATCAAGAAGATCTCAATTCTGATGAAAACGAGAACCAGAAGCAAGCAAAGATAGGGAGGAAATGTAATGAGAAAAGATTACCCCACAGAAGACAACGGGGTAGAATGAGGTGTTGGAAGAGTTGAGGTGGTTTAGCCAAGAGAAGTTTCCTGGGGACACAGAAGCTTCAGACCTCTGAGAAGCAGATAGGGACAGTAGAGAATTAGTTGTGGCTCCAAGGAGCAGAGCTGAGATCCACAGTTGGAAATCACTGAGAACAAGAGTTCAGATACACTCAGGAGGAACTTTCTGAAAAACAAGGCTGCCTTGAGAGGAAACGGGCAGTTTTGACAGGTATTGAGTTTCCCGTCACTGGAAAGTTGCCTGCAAGGACTGCGCAGCATCTGCCAGGGTGCAGCCCCGCGTCCTGCTCTGGCCCTGAGCGAGGGGATGGGGCCAGATGGCTCAAATGTGGAAGGTTAGGAACTGTGAGGAAGGTGGGAGAGGGGCACGGTGGGCTTCAGTCAAGACTGGAAGCCCCACGTTGGGCTGCCCGGGCCCAGACCGGCTCCCCTGGTCGCTGGAGTGGCTGAGCTGGGTCGCGCCGGGCTGGGCGGGGCGAGGCCGGCGGCTGGCTGGGAGGCGGGAGTGAGGGCGGGGAGCAGGAAGCCCGGCCACATAAAGGAGCGGGCGGCGCAACGGGGGCGGCTTTTTCCTGGGTGGGGTTTGTGAAGTCGCGGCCCGTTAGCAGGAAGCGGAGCAGTAGCCCAGACGCTGGAGAGGAATCCAATCCGAGCCCCCCCTCGGTCCCCGGAGTTCGAGCCTTGCGTCCTGTGTTCTCAGATCTGCCCGACAGTTTCCATCCAAACTTCGCCAACTCGCTTCCTTTGCCGCCACCATGCCGAAGACGGTGAGTGCGGAGATGGGCGCTGTCGACCCGGGGGGTTCTAACTGCCTCCTCCTGTAGCCCTACACGGATGGCTGCCGGCTTGGCCCACTACCACCACCGGCCGGCTTGGGACGCCGCGCCCTCTGCGGTGGCCCGCGGTTGGGCGGGGACGCGAGTCGGGACCTGGTGTGGCAAGCCCGCGGGAGTGAGGGGATGTCCAGGCTAGAAGCGCGGACAGAGAGGGGCTGGCCTCTTTCTCAGGTTCCAGTTCTCTGCGTCCGTAATGCGACAGTAGGAGAGGCTTCGCTTGGGGCCCAGGGTTTCTTAGTTCCCTGAAGGGCGTGGGCGCAGGGAGGAGAGCGCCAGTTCGTCCAACTCCAAAATTTCCCCGGGCTCAGAAATTGGCGCTTTTCTGGGGCAAGGCTGCAGCTGTCCAAAGGGCCATGGGAACAGAGAAGCGGGAGTAGGGAGCCGCTGGGGCGGATCCCGCACCCCCGCTCCCCTTTCCGAAAACCACCCCGGGCAGCTTCAGCTGTTCGTGTTTCCCACTCGGATGTGAGCAGACAGCAACATAGTGACACATCATCCAGGTTACCCCCTTTTACCCAGCAGTGCCAACAGTTCACTAAGTGCTAGTCTGAGAGGCCTACCCAGTCTACTGGGGAGAGGACTGGCTTCTCCCTTCTCTCCACCCGCCAAAACGCTGCCTTTCCCATTGCTTAGTGCCTCTCTGTCCTCTCAGGACTGTTCTGTGGGGTGTGGGTTCTCTCCTGTGGGGCCACACCTTTCTAAAGTGGTGGTTGATTTGGGGATCTGGTTGATCTCCACCCCCAATGGCTGTTATGAGAAGAGTTAAAGCCTCCTAGGAGTGGGGCCTAGGGGGGCCGGATGCCCAGGAGGGAGGGAGGGGGGAGGGGTGTGCCTGACTAATGAGCTCTGCTTGCTTTTGTGCAAGTCATGCCAAATGGCTGCTGGGGCCCTTCCCTTGTTTAGGAATGGCGGGTGATCACTTTGGCTTGAGTCTTTTTGGCCAAGCAGCGCGTTGAACTGGCTTGGGCTATGTGGTGCACCCAGACCCACCTCCCTAGGGCTGACTGAACTTGTAGAGCTGAGATAGTGATTGGTAGCCTTGGGGAGGGCTGGGGGCCCTTGGAATGAGGGGAGGAGAGTGGAGGGCCCGGTTCTTTGGGTACATGGTGAGGTTTAGCTTCCACATTGCTGTATTTCAGCCTCACTACCAAGTCATTCTTGTTTTTCCAGAACCGTGACCTTCAGAAACACCAAATTTTAAAGAAGTATGTGTCTTCACTATCTCTGTCTTAAATTGCCCGTGGTTTTATGAGTTTGGCCTTTACCATACTTTCTTCCCAAACTCCTCCCCCTACAAAGTGAGAGAGAGGTTTTGCAAAAGAAGCGGGGGGCACTGTCTGCCAACACAGGATTACAAAGGTTCTTCCAGGAGCTTCTGGATTTCTTTCTTTGGCTGATTCCTGTCTCATAAGGTGTGGCTTTGCCCACGCATTGCAGTGGATCTCTGAGAATACACACTGCTCAGTGGCCTCTCTTCCCTATTGGTATATCTCATTCTAAATTCTGAGACATCTGGAAATTGCCTCTAAGTTGCATTAACTATTGTATTTCAGACAGAAAATGGCAAAGAAGACAGTATAGTGATCTTTTCCCTGGATATGGAGAAGGGTTAGAATATAAGCTATTTCAGGTCAGGTCTGGTATATTAAAAATACTTCAATACTAAAGGTATGTTTATGCAGATTGAAGTATGAATCACGTAGGAAGATGAGGGTTGAATTTTCATAGACTAGAAGTGTTAGGAAGTTTTTCATGCTGTTTAACTTAAGCAAGGTTGACTTGGGAAAAACAACTTATGATGCTGTTGAGACCATAGAATCTTAACCTGAAAAGGACCCTGGAAACTATCTATCTAGTACAATCCTCTAGAAAAGAAAAGACTAGCAAGGGTATTAGGTCTAAAGGAAAGTGGCTAGCTAAGGGGACCTGGTCAATTGAACCAACATGAGGTCCAGAATTTCTGATGTGCGTCCGTTGACACTGTAGTGTGAACCAATGACTGAGTTCTTAAAGTTTGAATTCCCTTTCTTTCCTTACTTTGCCCACTATTCTCAGGCATGCATAGTTCTCAAATAAAAGGAAATAGTTAACGTGGGCAGAGTAATTGGTGGTGCCATTTGTGTGGCCTCCTGGTAAGATCGGGGAGTGTCACAGGTGCCTCTTGTTACCTTTTTCATTCCTCACCCCAAGGCTGAGCCATCATGAGGCCTACCCTTGTTCAGTGAATTCCATCTGGTAACCGTAATGAAGAGGGAAAAAATTGCCTCTTCTCTACTTTTTCGTCATGGTGTGCTTTAGATTGTTCCTAGCATTTGACAGAGAAGTGTAGTGGAAAAATCAAACCTGTTCATTCATATGAACCATGTCTATGATCTACAGTCAGTTTAACTTTTATATTCACTTGTTTCTTCTAGTCAGGCCAGCCTCCTTTAACTGTTAAAACATGCCTGTCTCCCCTACCTCCTTCTTGCCATTCTTAGACTTTGCTTCTGGTTGCCAGTTTCCTGAATCTGCTTTAATACCCCAAATGGATAAGCTTATTAACTGCCATCTATACCTTCTGATAATAAGACAGTTATAAGTAGAAAAAGTCTTTCCTTCTACTTGCTCTCTAACTTTTCTTTTAAAGATCATAAGAGCTTTGAGGCTCGGATTCCCTAAACAGAGATTATTTTGAATTTTCAAGATGTTCTTAAGTTTTTTGCTTCCCTCCTTATGATTTACTAAAAGTTAGAGTTTAAAAGGCTGTCCACAACTATCAAGTCCAACACTTCTGTTTGTAGAGATGGGGAAATTGAAACCCATTATAGGGAAGGACTAATCGAGAGTGATGCAATGTGCCAGTGGCAAAGCTAAGGCTTAAATGTAGGTCTCAGTTATAGGGTCAGTCTTGGTAAAACCTCTTTGATTTGGTGGATTTTTAGCCCTACATCAATAAATCAGAGGAAAGGTGATCAAATGGTCATTTGATGGTACCATTCATGTTACGAGACATAGAGCCTAGTTGCTTGAAGTATTTGAGGGTTTTTGGGTCTGCATTCAGCTAAAGTTTAACAGGGGCTGTGTGGACTGTTTATTTTTCTGCCATTCCTAGCATTGCTTGAACTACTTGAGTGGCACTAAAGTGGTACTTGGCAAATATGAGGCAGAATATGTCTTTTAACCCTTGAACCAGCCCTGACTGTAGACTTCAAAATGGGGCAAGGGATCAGGGATAGAGGTTGTATAAGAGAGGCTTCTGCCTCTCCATGTTTGATTCTCCAGTTCATGAAACTCTTCGTGAAAGTGCGGATGATAGAGACAGAGCAGGAACCACCTTGGGAATTTCCTTTAGGTTTGTCTTTGAAGCCGGCTGGGTATAGAGGGTCTGGTAGGGCCAAAGGGTCTTTGTGGGACCCTCAAAGGCACCAACTAATCTGTAATCACATATTTGCTTGGGGAAAGAAAGGTTGCTGGGAGAGTCAGTGATGAATCTGCTAACTTACCATTATTCAAGAAATACCTGTAACAGTTGCCTGTTTTAAGATTGGTGTTCTTTTTTCTTCCCTCTTCTCATGCAAGTGCTTTACTGACTGGTGGAGCTGTAAGGGATATTTAGAGGTCATCTGGTCTATCCCTCAGCCTCTAAATCTAATTCTCTCTGGATGAGATGAGATTATAGCTACAATTATTTTGAACTCTCTTCTAATGGTGTCGCTTGGCAACAGCTTGTCTTAGGTTCCTTTGTATATTCCTAGGAGGTCACCTACCCACCCACTTCAATTTATAGACTCAGTGTCCCTGGATGGGACAAGATCTAGCTACCAATACTTTCAGGGTTGGGCCTTGCATGGCCAGAATTACTCTGATCTTCAAAGACAGAACTGGGGGGCTGGGGATTTAGCTCAATGGCACAGCGCCTGCCTGGCAAGTGTGACGTCATGAGTTCGATTCGCGGTACTGGGAAAAAAAACACAAAAACAAAAAAACAAAAACAAAAAGATAGAACTGGGTCTGTGTCTGATCTTTCGTGAGTTTATCTTTCATGTGCTTCTTTCTTAGGTAACAATCTTTTCTCCCAATTACCCGTGTTCTCTTGCCCCAAATGGGAAAAAAAACCCCTAAGGAACAAAAAAACAAACAAACAAAAACAAGAGTACAAAGTGGTCTTTTTTGAGAAAGTTTATCGGGGCCTGTCTTTTCATTATTGACTAGCTTTGCTGTTCATCCCTCCCATTTCATGCTTGACAGAGCTGAAAAACTAAAGTTTCAGGTTCTAATTTGTGGTGCAGGACCTGTCACTTTGCAGAGTTAGCTCAGGATTACATGAATTTGGAAGGTAGGTGTTGGAAAGTAAAACTGAACTGAGCATTTTTCTTCTCTTTCTGTATAAGGAGACTTTCTTTCTTGTTTTCACTTAGTAAAGTAATCCAAAAGAATTAAGCCCTTAGGAAAGTTCTTCCCTGCAGGCCTTCACTGCCTCTACATAGGCATGGGGGAGAAATGCTAGTAATAGGTAAACTCTTGGAATCCTTCCAGTACTGATGTTCTTGAGAGCCTTGCTGATACAACCTTGGGCTTCTTGTTTCTGTGTTCATTCCTTCAGGCATTCTTTCTTCAAAGTTTGAGAACTTTCTTTGTGCCAGAAAGTACTGAGTATAAAAAGCAGAATAGCATTTACTACAATGTATCTTCTGTCGCTTATGCTTCTGGAGTGCTATTTCCTCCTGAGTGTGAGTTCAGAATGGAGTTGGTTTGTTTCATTGGACAAGAATCCTGGTGTGAGTGCTCTTGGCCATTTCTTCTGAGTCTGGAGGGGAAGGGGTTGTGTCTTTCTTTACTGAGGAAAGAATGAATCTAAGTGAGACTATATTAAGAAGGTTATGGGTTGACTGAAGAGCTCTGGACAAACACCAAAAGCTTTATAGGTTTCCCCAGCTTTCTTCTCACATGTCCCAATGCCTGCATGATGGTAGCATAGGTTATGTTTCTGATTTCTTTCTAATCAGATGAGGGTGTTAGATATACTGGTAGATACTGAGAAGTTGGTGGGCGTAAACAAACCTTTTAAATATTTACCACTAGTGAGCTGAGGGCCAGCTGTTGTGGGGTGAAAAAAATGCATCTGCACCTAAAGCATCCCAGAGATCTCCAGCCTCAAGCTTCCCCTCAGCTGATCTGAATGGTTGGGGTTTCTCACAAGTGCTTTGAGCTACAGAACATCTGAGCTGGCCTTATTTAAATCATCTAGTTCAGTCTTTATGCAATTTATGCTTTCCTGTCTGCTTGCCTGCCTCCCTTCCCTTCCCTTCCCCTTTCACTTCCCCTTCCCCTTCCCCCTCCCCACCCTTTTCCCCTTCCCCTTCCCCTCCCTCTTCCCCTTCCCTTTCCTCCCCTCTCTTTTCTTTTACTGGGGATTGAACCCAGGGCTTTCACACTGAGCTACATCTGCAGACCATTTTATTTTATTTTTTTAAATTTTGACACAGGGTCTTGCTGAGTTGCCCAGGCAGGACTTGAACTTTTGATCCTCCTGCCTCAGCCTTCCAGAGCTCTGGGATTACAGCTATACACCACAATGCCCAGTTAGCCTTTATATTTTCAATGAGGACACCATAATCCAGGCAGGTGCTTGTGCCACTGAGCTATATCCCCAGCCTCTAGGACACCATAATCCAGAAAAGGAAGACATTTGAATGAATTGCTAAGAGGGCCAGGACGAAATCCACCTTGCCTGGCCTCTAGGCACAGGAGGAACTTTGAATGCCTGCCTTCTAAATGGCACTCTCTACGGGGTGCTCAGTGTTTTCTCCCTCTGTGTGGGGGGTAACTTAATCCTG
This sequence comes from Chinchilla lanigera, assembly GCF_000276665.1. NCBI lineage: Eukaryota > Metazoa > Chordata > Mammalia > Rodentia > Chinchillidae > Chinchilla > Chinchilla lanigera. The sequence goes on from NW_004955475.1 coordinate 5,307,957, forward strand.
GAGTTACGGTCATGGGAAGAGCAAGTTCCACGTGTGCAGAGCTGACTTCAGATGCTTCTTTTTATGGAAATACTTCCAGCTCTGGTCCCATCTTGGGAACTCTTTGTAGCACTTCCTAGGAAGGTATTCTGCTTGGGCTGTGGAGGGTGGCAGAAGGTAGCTGTGTGGGCTGAAGGGAGGCAGGAAGAGGAGACCTGTGTTTTCCTGCTTGAGACTGGGCCTTGCTGTCCTAAGAGTCTTTAGGGAGGAGGGCTTTGTTTTCCTTATTTATAGCCAGAGGGGTTAATCAACTTGTTAGTGCTTACCTTCTGAGGTGAGTGTCATGGTGTACACCTGGAATCCCACAAGTTTGAGGTCAGCCTGGGAAATTTAGTGAGACTTTGTTATAAAATAAAATAAAGTAAAATGAAATAAAATAATAAAATAAAGGGCAGTAGTAGAGCACTTGCCTAGCATGCAGGAGGCCCTGGGTTCAGTCCTTTCTATGGCAACAAAAAAGGGTGGGGGACCTTGGCTTTCTTTACCACCCAAGTCAGAGACCAGTAGCTCTCCCACTGGACTTGTCTACCTTGGAAGAATAACTCTTTTCACTCAGGGGGCAAAAACTTCCAGAGAATTGACTCTTTGTGATTACATTAACATGGTGGCTACAATGGAGTTCCCCTAATTAGCTTCTGCTATAGCAGGTTTCTTCTGGGACCTCAGAATGACTTTCTGCTTTTCCTGTCTCTCACACAAATTCTTTGTTTTCTCTTTGCCCTTTTAGAATATGAACTCTGACCTCTTTGAATTCTGACTCAATGTTCCAGCTTGACCAGTCCTTTGAGTTAGAACATTATGGTGTTTTCCTTTCCAATTTGGTGACAGTATATGGCTGCCATTGCAACCAGTTGAATGCAAACTGGACTCTCTCAGCCGCAACACTTAACCACTCACTGCTAGGTGCTTGGTAGGCCAAATCTGGGGCAGGCAGTTAGTGAAAAAAGGACTTTTCAGGCCTTCGTAGAAAGAGGGCATACAGTCGTATTGAGAAGGACACACTCAAAACAAGATTTCCTGGAGTCATATCCAAGCTCTGTGACCAGCTAGTTGTATAGCCTTGGCCACGTTAATTAACTCTCTTCTCCCTCCCCTCTCCTCCCCCTCCCTTCCTTCTGTTGCACCTTTGTCTGCATCCCACCAGGACCATAACTCAGCCCCAATAGTAAATTAGAGGGACAAAGTTTAATGAAAGGCAGACATTTTATTTATAAGGAGGAAAAGGAGGAAGAAAGAAGAAGACAGCTACTTTTATAAGAAAAACTCAGGGTAGGGGGATCTGAAGAGATGGAGGACCCGTGGGCCCTTCGTTCTTAGCAGTTTTTATGGGGTGGTGTGAGTGATTCTTTTCCCTTCACCCAGAACTAACCTCTTCTCTTCTCTTCTCTTCTCTTCTCTTCTCTTCTCTTCTCTTCTCTTCTTTTTGAGGTGAGGGCTTCCTATGTTTTCTGGGCTAGTCTCAGACTCGTGGGCACAAGTGATTCTCCTGTTACATCTTTCTGAGTAGCTGGAATTATAAGCATGCACCACCATGTTCATTTTAAGTAACTGTGCCTCTTTTTGCTCAACTGTAAAGTGAGGATAATAATAGTGCCTAATCTCATAGGGTGGTTGTGAGGATTGAGGCAATTCATATAAAGTGCTTATAACTGTGTCTAGCATCTAATACTGCTATTCAAATTATTGATATCATTTTATAAATATACACTGAAATAATATGTATATAATTTACTATTGATGAATTACTATTAATGAATTTATTATTTACATGCCCATTTCTATTTTAGGTGGGATAGGTAAGAAAAAAGTTAAGAAAATTCATTCTTATCATTTATTGAAGTTACTATGTACTGTTTACTTCAAGGGATATAAATGAATGGAGGATACAATTTCTGCCTTCAGAGAACTTTGGTTTTATTAGGGGTTTAGGG
>NW_004955475.1:5310076-5374516 GCF_000276665.1 Chinchilla lanigera
ATGTACACTTAGGAGTATGTGGCTATTCTGGATGCAAGAATGATGTAGTTTTGGTACATGACTATAAACTATGTGACACTAGGCCAGTGCCCTCTTGAAATGAAGGAAGGCTTGAGGTAGTGATGGTTTCAAGGGGAGTCACAGAGATATCTATGTATTCATCGATCATACATGTTTTTTCCAGCGTCAGTTGGAGCAAATAGTCCTTTGTTACATGGCAAATCTTTTGAAATGATCTCTGGTAAAGATCGTACTTTGAATTTTCCAGAACTGGGTGAATTAAATTTTAAAAATGTTGTCTTTCTTACCCCAGAAGAGATGTAAAAGGGTACCTCCTTCATGCTTTCATATATGCTAAACTAAGTAATAGGGATCAGTGAGGACCGTCCATAGGTCAGCAGCCTAGAAGCAGCTTTCAATTGCCACAGTGCTTTTACTATGAGTACAATTTTTTTTTTTTTTGGGTACTGGGAATCGAACTTACGACCTTGCACTTGCCAGGCAGGTGCTGTGCCACTGAGCTATATCCCCGGCCCCTTCTGTGAGAACAGGTATTTGGGAAACGGTGGAGTTGAAATAAAGAGTTCTCAGTGAGTGATGTCATAGTTGGAGGAGTACGCATTTTCTAGCCATAACCCTGCTGTGCCTTGAATCTGGAGAAAGGACCTTTTCAGTTATTTTCAAAGCACAGTTCTTTGGCCCTGTCTGATGTCAGACATACCAGATCTGATGCTCCTTTCAAATGACTTGTTGTGGCATAAGTGTTGGCATAGCTCCTGGCCTACTGGAATGGTGAATGGCTCTGTGCTTACTTAGTACTGTTTTGCCAGGAAGTTTTTGGGATTATTCACTCTGAAGGCCGATGTTTGGTCCCAAATTTGGCCGCTCTTTTACCTGTGGAAATTGGATAGACACCTTGTGTGATCAGGATATTGATCAAGGCCAAATGAGGGAAGAGTTGAGATGTGCGCATTTGGCTATACAAAACAAGGTATAATCCTGAGAAATTCTTTCCTGGTATATATTTGACAAGTACAGTGGCTAGGCCTGGGAGGGGCAAAAGGGGTCCAACTTTTATCTATCAGGGTTGGTCAGCTTTTTATTCTCTCTCTTTACCTCTGGACTCCCTAAATACCTGAAGTCTTATTTTTCTGAAGTTAAGTATGTTTAGATAGTCCTGATCTTACTTTTATGTTCTAACATGCCCCATCCCTGCTATAGTCCTTTTTCAGAAATCTCAGCTTGGGTGTTTGAAGTATACCGACAGGCTCCTTCTTACCTTTTGTAATCTTTAACTGAGGTTGACTAATCTATGGTATGGAGTCGGAGGGTGGATACCAAAGTAGCAGCCAGTATGAGTGTCATTAGTTAAATTGTACAAGTCTTTGCTCTCTTCAAGGGTTTAAAGTAAGCAAAACTCCTCTTCAGACATCTTTGGAGATACTTGTGAGAGACTGACTAACCCACAGAAGTTCTTTTACTAAGAGCAAAAGTCACATGGCCTCTTTGTCTTTGGTTTTCCCCTTCCTCAACTGAAAATATCAGTAAAATCAGAAATATGTAAATACAGTAGAGCACAGCTCTCGGCTCCAGGTTTATTATTCCCCTTGGTGCTTTGGCCAAGGTGGTTCTAGTATACTTTAAGTAAAATCATCAGCCATTTTACTTCAAGGTTACATTATACCTCTCTGGTTTGGGTACTTGGAGAGCTGCTCTAGGAGGGCCTGGTGTGGATTTAGGGAGAATCTGGCCTGGTTGCTTTTCTCGGGCATAGACTTGGCATTTTCCTAAAGTTGGGAGGTTGCCGCCTGGCCTCAGGCCAGTTGCCAGAGGAAACCGATGACTAAAGGCTTCCTCCCTAGGACGTCAGCTTCTGGAACTTTTCCTGATGGTTTCTTACCAGTCAAGTCTGCCTTATTTGGCTATTTTTGCCCCCCTTGAATGTTCCCCTTATCTCAGCTGGGCCCCTGTTCACCTTCGTACAGACAATACCTTCTTCCACTTTATGTGACGCTACCTGTAAACTTTCTCTTTGAGTGGAGGCCGAATGGCGAAAACAGTAGGGGAAGAGAGAAAAAGATGAGAGAGCTCTGGAATGATTGTGATTTCTCCACCCTGCTTTCTTATCTTTTCTTGCCCTCTTGATCCTGACTGATCCTTCTCGAGCTTCTTACATAAATCTCTGACAGCCTAGGAGTGGTTTTGCTTGGCCTCAGAAGCTCAGTGTATGGGTTTGGGGTGCAGTTAGGGCTCTCAGGATCAAAAACTATTGCTTGGAGTAGTGAAGCCTTCCGTTTGGAATGTCCAGTTCTTAGCATGTGTCTGTTGTATGACTGGTGTTCTTACTTGGATTTTCTTTGTGGGTTGAAATAAAGGACCTTCTCCCTCATTTTTTCAGTTAAAGAAATGAACTGTTGATACTTTAAGCTTGAGGCACTTGTGTGGGTTTCTTTTTAATGCCTTTTAGTAGAAATAGTGCGATGCAAATAATAGTGCACTGGATCATGATATCTGATTTTTAGTTTCTGCCATTGTGACCTTGGACAAGTCATTTTTACAAGCTTAGTTTCTTTATACGTCAAATACAGAATTGCCTTTGTCTGATATTCTGATTATTGTACTGAGTTTGTAAGAGGGTACAATGTATTGCTTGGAATGAGCATAACAGTGCAGAGCCCTGACTAGATAGTTGCTCTCTCCCCTTTAGATAGAATGGCACTGAGGATACTGTGTCCTCACGTTCCCCTCAGTTATCCATATGTGAGCATCCCCTTCTATTTCTGTTTTTTCTCTCTCTCTCTTTTTTTTTTTCCAGTACCAGGAATCGAACTCAGGACCTTGTGCTTGCCAGGCAGGCGCTGTGCCACTGAGCTAAATCCCCAGCCCCTATCCCCCTCTATTTCAATGACCTGTGCTATGGAGCTACCACGGGGCTTGCTGTGGGGATCCTGGTTTCAAGAAACAACTGTTGACTGAGAGGGTTGGGTGAGGCCTTGGAGTCCAGCTGGCAGACTACAGTTGCTGGCTATTTTCGGTCATTGGTGACTCCAGAAAGAATAGAACACCCTTGGATTGGTCATTGTTCCATCAAGGAAGGCCAAGAAACCAACCAAAACTGAGTGTAAATCAGATCTGATTTCCTCAACTCCCTCCCCCAACAACGTCCTTCTCCTTTGGGCTATGAAATAACTTTTGGCTGAGTCTTAAACTGCTAAGCTCTCCTTTGCTTCCTCTGTCTGAGTCACTGGTGTCTATGTTGCCTTTGGATAAGGACAGTTTGGTGATGTGGGCGTGGACTGAGCAAGGGGGAAGCATTTCTAGCCAGAGAGTTTGCTATACACGTAGCACTTAGCATTGGATTTTTAAATGATCCTCTATTTTGTGAAAACGACGTTAGACGTATAGATCAAAGGACAAGGAATTCTGAATTCTGAACTCCTGCTAGGCTGATAAGCCATAGGCAGTTTCCTGAGGATGCTATATGTACCTTTAACTGGATCTGTTTTTATTCTCCTTCCTCTTCACTCTTATTCTGTCCAGTGCTTGCGTATGAAATCATAGATCTTGGGCTGTAGCTCAGTCACCTGGTAGTTGTCCAGGAACATGAGCCTTACCTACTCTGAGTCCCCTGGAGGAAGCCTAAGATAGAAGTTTTGGCACCTGTATTCCTTCCTCCCAGCATGGGGCTGCGATGGTCTGTGTACCGTGAAGATGGCTTGCTTCTGTGAGTAGCGCCTCATTCTTTCATGGGGCCTCACATAGGTTGTGAGGATGGCATTTATAGGTGAGGATGGCATTTTATAGCCATCCAAATGGCTTTTGATGAGAGAGGGTAGGCAAGCGGATGGAAGAAGGAGAAAGAAACGTGGAGTCAAAAGCAGAGTGGTTCTGATTTTTCTATTTCTCCTTTTTGTAAAGCTCCCCTTGGCGTATGACAGTGGCAAATAGAGAAATCATTCATAAACACACCACTTTAACATAGCAATTATTATTTGTACTTCTTGTCACGTCTTGTATTTGTACCTTAGTTTTCTATGGTGCAGTCATAGTGTACATAAAAAAATCCTAATTCTTTTTCCCTACTTAGCATATGACTGAAAGCTTAGATAAATGTTATGTAGATTGTAAAAAGAACATTTTAACGGCTCTGTATAATTCTGTCCAAGGACTATGCCAAAATTGAGTTAACCGTTTTTGAGAGGACATTTAGGTGACTGCAAGTGTTTTCCAGTTACAGAAACGTAAGAAAAATCTAAAGTCTTTAGTATAGAATGTAGGCATATACCCTAGGTAGCTGGCCCAATTCTAACTCCCTTTGCAGGCTTACCTTCCTCTTGTTACACACGGCCACTATGCTGGAGTTTTGTGGGATCAAGTTTTCTCAAAAATGTAAAACATTTTTTTAAAAAAATCATGGTAAAGCTATTAACTTTTGTGCCTTTCTCTGTGTTTGTTCTTTCAGCTTGAAATGTCCGATGCCACTTATTCACTTCACCTCATCTGTGCTGGAAGTGCTCTTCTCCCCCTCCCTGTCTCCTCTCCCTCTCCCTTCCTCCTCCTTTTTGGTGGTGCTGAACATTGACTCAGGCCCTAGCACATGCTGTGCATGCACTCCACCACGTACCATGCTGTACATGTACATGACTACAAGTGGCTAGTTAAACATCCAGATCCTGGAATCTTTTAAAAAATATTGCTAGGTGTTATTCATCGCGCCGAATGCCCAATATACTCTGTAAGAACTTCTGCTATGATGCTTTTCTTGAGGTTTTGTAACCTGAACTCTGAGGCTTTTCACCTTCAGTAATCCTGTATATTTGAAAGCTTCTAAATGTCCCTGCTTCAAGAAGCCGCCATCTCCAGATGGAGGTAGTTAGGGATAAACCTTTGTGGATTGCACTTTTTCGTTTTCCTTTTCCTTCTCTTTCTGTTTCTCTTTCTCCTCCTCTTCCTCCCTCTCCCCCTTCTCCTTCCCCTTTCCCTTCTTTTTTCTTGTGTGTGTGTGTGTGTGTGTGTGTGTGTGTGTGTGTGTGTGTCTTCTGAAATAGCATATCACTCTGTTGAATCAGGCTGGATCTGAACTCTGATGTTCAAGTGATCCTCCTCCCTCAGTCTCTAGAGTAACTAGGACTACAGTCACGTATCACCACACCTAACTTTGCAGAAATACGAAAACATCCAAGATCCTCGTTTGCGAAGGTTAGTAGCACCCTACATCTTAGGATTGTGGTGAGGTTTTGTTCGGAACACACAAACATCTGAAAATGCTCTGTGAAGTGTGCAGCGAAGAGTGGGGGGAGGGTAGAGCTAGTGATTTTATTCAGGGTTCTTATTCTAATTGGCCTCTTAAAGTTCTCTCATATGTGTGTATCACATCAGGTCTCTCTCTGAGCCCAGAATGCCACACATTACACTTTCTCTGAGCCCTACTAGGTGCCCTACCACCTAGTTGTTTTTAGTAGCAGGCATGCAAGCAAGTATCATCTCCCCACTCACCTGAGCAGCAAATGCTCCAAGTGGCTCCTACACTGCCTTGCCCAAGAATGACCACAAGTGACTAGGAAAGGAGGTGCCATCTTCTTCTTTGCTCATTAGCATCAATTAAGTGATACTAGAATCGAGGGTTTCTTAATATCTCTTTTGCTGGAGGTAGAAGTATTTATAGAAGCTGCAGTAAACCTGAGCACCTTTCAGGTCTCCTGGCCCCAAGCCTTCTGTGGACAAGAAACATCTTCATGTCTGTCCCTATACATTTTTCAGAGCCTGCGCATCTGACCTGTCTTGGTCAAAAAGCTCATGGGGACCTCAACAAATAAAATTGAAGGACTTTGGCTAGAGAGTCTTGATCTAGCATGCTGTACGTTTTCACCATATATTACCCATGGTTTCATGCTGCTGTGTTGGCCTTTTGTAAACTCTTAAGCCACTTTGGAATTTTATATTTTGTAAAGAAGCAAATTACCCGAACCTTTGGTAAGGGACTTGTTTAAAAATAATGTATTAAGTTAGAAGTGGGAGCTGCCCTTGAAGCTGAGACCTTAAGAAGTGTGTTCTTTCCATTGTATTAGACTGGCGCACTAGAATGCCAGCTTCATGAAAACAGACGGTTTCCCACTACCCGTTACTTCCCTAGTAAATAGCATAGTGCCTGCCATAGAGTAGGTGCTCAACAAATGTTTGTTGAATAGACTGTTTATCAACTTGGAACTGTCTTCCTCACATAGAAGGCCAAACAAATCCTGTTGTCTGCTTCAGCTAATGTGGCCCCAGGTGGGCCCTAATAGAATAGAGCTGAGGAGTTGAGCGGGCATGGAAAGGTATTGTTTTTCTTATGCACATTGGACAGCCTGTGTATCTGTAAGTGCCTAGCTTGTTCACGGCCCATATTCACTCCCCTTTTCCACGTCTTCACACAAAACAGTAGTGTTCACACCAAGCGGGAATATTCACAGCAAAGCTTTGAGTGGATTCTAACAAGCAGCCTTGTAAGCATTTCTGTCTGCCTTCGTGAAGCAGCCCAGAGTTGGGCTATGGAGTACATAGGTGAGGCATTATCTAGTTTCAGAATTTTTCTTGTATGTGTTGTCTGCTCCTTATGGCATGGCCAGCAGGAAGGGCTGTATTGTGTAATCTAATCAAGAGACTTGTGCCCTGAGGTTTGGGGTTGGCTTCTCTGCCCAGGTATGAGCAGAGCCAGTCACAGATTCAGGAAGGATAGCAGGAAAGACCTGGAGAGCATGATCTTAGGGAGCCCGGCAGCTATCCACTCCTGCTGTTACTTGCCATTCACCACCATCACCACCAGCAGTGAAGCTGCCTGCGGGCCCAGCGCTGCGTATCTTTGCCGGTTTGGGCGTGGTTTAGTCAAGGTAGGCTTATTTTAGGGGTATTAGGATGATTTCTTTTCTCCCACTCATTCCTCAGGGAGGAGTATGGCCAGTATTAAGAAGGTGTAGGTTTAAGCTTACCAGGTTAAGGTTAGATGGCTTAAAATGGAGCCTGTGAAGTCACTTGATCTTCAGAGGACTTTTCCCCATCTGTTTACAATACTGAGCTAGACGCTGTACAAGGAATGTGAACAGACACAGCCTGTTTGTAGGGCGGACTTACATAAAGACAGGCTTTATTTTACAATTCTGGATTAGTTTTTTTCATTATGAAACTGATACGTATTTGCTCTAAGAAATGATAATAGCACTGAAAAATATAAAGTCTCTGTCTTCTGTCCCTGACATTATTCTCCAGAGAGAATCACCATTAACCAATTAGTTATGTGAGTGTAGTATTTTTAAAAATTGCGCATGTACTTTTAAAAATACATGTAGTACTATACATATTGTTTTGAAACTTGGGTTTATTTTTGCCTTAGTATGTGCTGGCCATCTTTCTTGTGAAATCCCATTTTAAATTCTCCACGAGCTCATTAATAAGCAAAGTAATAAATGGGCAGAACACTTACAATCTGCCCAAACAATAGGGCCGTGCTCTTCATTGAGTGGAAAATAAAGAAGACATTTTAAGGGCTTGCCTGCTTGGGAAGGAAGGCCCTCTGAAGAAGGTGGAGTTTGTGGACCCCTCTGTTGGTATGAAAGGTGATGAGACCAGCTCTCCTTGCCGGGCTTAGTGGGCCCTAGCTCTAGAGGTTGCTGTGATTTCATTTGTGTTTAAATGATCTTACTGGAGTGATTGGCGGTAAGGTAAGCCGCTTTCTGTGCCTAACGTGGCCCCTTGCTGTTCTGCAGTTTTCCTGTTTTGTGTAGTTTGATTCCAGGTAGTACCTTACTGACAGCCTTGAAACTCAGAAGACCTCTGGCTGCTGGGGTGTCCTAGGTAAAGAAAGAAGCTTTATGAGTGTATACCTATATGTGTTGGTGGTAGGCACAAGTCTTTCCAGTTTTCCCCAAAGCAGAGCAGTGAGAGAACCTGTGTATTGTCAGTAAAACTGAGGTAGAATCTCCCCTTTTCTCTTTCTGCAACATACACACCAGGGATCTTGTCCATGTGATGGAAAAGTAGAAATTTGCAGTGTTCACCTGTAACTGAGTTACCCAGCTGAAGAGTTTTGGGAATAAGTAATTTGTGAAATAACAACAAGCATGTTATATTTTGAAAAAAAAAAGTAGCCTACTGGCCGACAGTCATGATCAGAGAAGCTTGTTAGCTTAAGGGTATTGATCACATTGAAATGAGCCTAGTTAGGACAAGGGGGAGGGGGAGGGGGAAGGGAAGGGGAAGGGGGAGGGAAGGGGGGGAGGGAGGTTCTCTTTTGCTAACTCAGAGTAAGCCCCACCCTTCTCTTGTCTTCTTAGTTCCCAAACTTCTATAGTGGGTAGCAGAGATTTTTACTTGCCCTGCCTTTAATCCTGGATTCCCTGTCACCAAAGGTTGACCCTGGCTGTGCTGGGCCTACAACCCACTGCAGGTATTACTGTCTTTCCCTTCAGACAAACACGAACCTCCTAAGGACTATTGATTGGAACTTTCTGAATCTTTGTGGGGCAGGGAAAGCGAAGTTCTAAAATCAGCCTCTGAAAAAGGAAAAGGAATGATATTTTTAAGAATATTTTTGTCTATTTCAGCAGGTCTGGATCCAGTGTATCTGCAGACATTCGTTGTAGGCCAGGCTTGTAGGAAGATCTACATTTTCTTACTAACTAGCTGCATGACATTAGGGAAGTACCTTAATCTCACTGAGCCTTGCATTCTCCCATTGGTAAAGTGGGGATGGTAATGCTAGTCTCAGAGATGGTGGGAAGCTCAAACAAGATATCACTGGAAATCCCTCAAATATTAACTTGGTAGAAAATAAAACTTATGGGATTCAGGTGCTCACAGAAGTTTAAATCATGTTTTAATTACCTCTGAAGACAAAGGCAATAGAGTGCGTCAGTAGGAGAAAGACTTTCCCCATTAATAATAGTTAGGATCCTTTAGAGGATAAGTTTAAATTATCAGGAAAATTTCATTTCTGTGGAAGAGCTCATTTATAGAACATTTGAGATCAATGAGGCATTGCTATATAATCAGCTTTCAACTACTCATAACAAAACTTACTTGTTCCAGCTATGTGAACTACCTGTCCTAAGACATGTGAGCTCAGGAAATATAAACTCCCTTGCCTCTTCTGATAGTCCAAATAAGATGTAATTAGTTAAGTAAACATGTCCCCAAAACTTCCAAAATGAAGTGGTTAGGTTTCTATTGTTGGGTAATCCATAGACTATTACGCTTATGTTAATGTGGGTAATTGATCGTGATCACAAGGAAAATGGTGAACTTTGCCCCCAGGAGCAAGGAATGTTGTAGGCTTCTACTTCCCAGGTCCTTTGTGCCCTCACTGACACATCTCTGCAGTCTCTGGACTCAGGTCAAGGTGGCAAGTTTATGAGATATGAATCGAGCGGGAGGTAATCCTTTAAAGGCTGGAGGCAAAGAAGGCCTTAAGGTTAAACTTGATTCATTTGAAGGGCAATGGATGCACTTTGAGACCATAATGTTAAGTGAAATAAATCAGATACACAAGTTTAAATACGAGAAACCCACAGTATAAAGAGCAACCCAAAAGATAATAGGAAGTAGGGATATAGATCATTGTCAGATGGGAAGAGGATCAAGAGATAGAGAGAGGGGAAAGGAGGAGAGGGAGAGGGAATGAAAAAAGAATGGAGATGTGTTATGTACATGTAGCAGCTCCCCACGATGCGTGCAATCCTCATGTACTGCACACATATTCTAATAAAAATACCAACTGAAAGAAAGAGAAGGCCATGTGTGAGAATGCCCTGTATGGACTGTACTCCAGGGAAGGTTGGAGTAGTTCTCCCTTCCCCACTGATACCAGGATTCAACCTTTGGCAGAAAGAGCCAACACTGAGGAAATTATGGAAAGAGCCTTAATGACCCTGTCTGGGTAAGATGCTCCGTAACTTCTAGTTGTTGAGTAGCCCATAAAAGGAAATTTCAAGGGTTAGGAAGCTGAGTGGGAGTAATATGTTTAGGGGATAGCTGCCTGTTTTTCAAATAGTTCCCCATTCAAAATAGCCCAGTCATAAGTGAAATGAAGAAACCTCTTTACAATTTAGCTGGTAATGGAGTGTGATTATTTTCCAGTGCCCCTAGCTTTTCTTACCTGTGTCTGAACTAAAAAATAGTCCCCAATACAAATAGTGCTAATTCTCTATATTTGTAATTTACTTTGTGATTGTAAAAGCTATTTCTTTATGTCTAGTGTTATGTGACTTGATATTCATTAACTCTCTGCAGTTGGCAGGTTAGGAATAACCCTTTTTTCCATATGAGGAAACTGAGGTTCAAAGAGGTTAAGTGACTCTTCAAAGATTATTCAGCTAGTTAGGAACAAAGACAGGACTTGAGTGGAAGGTGGCAGACTTTGGTCTTAGGCTACACGTGGGGACGGATGGGAGAATGGGAAACAAATATTATTTCATAAAAGCCTGGCCATATACTCTGGTCATGGTTAGGCAAGAGTTCTAAGAAAGTAAGGTTCAGTTTTAAACATTTGTCCCTTTCCCCATTCCAGTTGGCTGCGAACCTCTCTTCAAAAAGACTATGGATCAAGAATAAAGTTTACCATGCCTATCTATAATCCCAGTTATGTGGGAGGCTGAGGCAGGAGGATTTCAAGTTTGAGGCTAGTCTGGGCAACTTAGTGAGATCCTATCTCAAAATAAGAGAAAAAATTTAAAAAGGCTAGATAGAGTGTTTGCCTAGCATGTGAGAGGCCCTGAGCTCAATGCAGAGAGAGAGAGAGAGAGAGAGAGAGAGAGAGAGAGAGAGAGAGTTTAGAGAAGTTTAGAGAAGTTTAGAGAAAATTCTAGCAGTTGGGGGCTATACAGGGATGGCCACATGTTATTTGTTTACTGCCTCCTTAGGGACTGCCCTGTTTTGGCAGCTGACTTCCTCTATCACCTTCTTGCTATTTACTATCAAACCACTACCTTCAAGGCTAGTTGAGCCAATAACTTACTTGCTTTGCCATGCTCCCAGACACATGAAAGTTGCTTGCTAGTGAGTGAGAATGGTTTGGGAGCTGCTTAGACCTAGCTAATATAGAGTTTTCTTTACACTTTGGCAGGCATATGAGCATTGATCCAGTTTCTTATTGAGATAAGAAGGTATTGAGGACTTGTGAAAGGGGCACTGTTTTGCAGTTATAGAGCTGTAGTTTTTTACCAGCTTCTCTGGACGATCTTTCAAGTTTTGGTGGTACTGGGAATTCAACCCAATGCCTTAAGTGTGCTGAGTACATCCTCTATCACAGAGCTATACCTCTAGACTCTCCCAGGGCAATTTTGGCCCTGTCTGGGCCATAGTCTATTCTACAAGGGATTAGTTTAGCTAATCTCTGAGGGTTTTTACTGCTTTGAAGTTCTATGATTTATTCAGAAATGTTATACTTCCCTAACAATAGGGGTTGGTCTGCCCTGCTGTGAGTGGGGGGATGGTGGCGTGTGTCTCAGAAATGGTCCCTTTCTTTGAGGAACTGTGACAAATGGGCAATTTTACCGACTCTGAGAGATTGGGAATACTCAGCTGTGCCTGGCTTTTGGAAGGGTTACCTCCATAGAAAGCCTTGAGCGTGCTGAACAGCATAATTGGGTGAAGAAGCAGGATGGCAAGGGTGGCAGAAGTCAGTCTAGACCTAATGTGGATGAGGAGGCAAGAGGTGCTCTGGAGAGAGTTCTTAGGGAGCCCACAACAGACCGGTGACAGGTTGATGTCGTGGTGTAGTTTAGCAGAGTTCTGGTCACAAGCATCTGACAAGCCCTGAGGAATGTGACACCATCACATGGGAATGTGTCACTAAAGCTGCTGAAGGTTGTGGAGACAGGAAAAGCAGTTCCCCCTTGTCACCATACACTCTTAGTAGAGGGGGAGGTCCTTCAAGTTGAACCATAATCACCATATGTGGCAAATGAAAAAAGCTAGTCCTTAAAGGCAGATGATATTTATTATTTCATTACTTTGTATTTTAATGTGATACGTGTAGACAGTAATAAAGAAAATATAAAAAGCACTCTTATTTCAATGAAAAAATTAAATTTCATAACAAAACAAAGTAACAAGAGTTAATACACTGTATCATCTTCAAAGTACTCAGAGTACAAGACATAGACAAAGATTCTTACAAAGAAGCAGATTAATAATAGCACAAACCTTTCTTTTCAGTGGACTAAGAGAGACTAGTATAAATGAAACAAATTAGCATATATATTAAATAGTTTTGAAACAATTGAATAGGTATTTTGGGGAATTATTTGAACTTCTCACTTGCTACTTATCTACGTTCTTTATATATGCATATATCTTCATGTATATATGTATTTTATATGTATATACATGTAAGAGAAACCATGTGATATTTAAGCATGTATATCTGACTTATTTCATTTAACATTATGTTCTCAAGCTGCATGCATTTACCTAAGAGTGCCTAAAGTTTCTCTTTCTTTATGGCAAACTAGTGCTCCGTTGTGCGTAAATACTACATTTTCCTTATCCATTCATCTGTTGATGGACATGTATACTATTTTCAAGATCTAGCTGTTATCAGTTGTGCTGCTATAAATGTGGTTATACATTTATCCCTGTAATATGATGATTTTAACTCTTGGGAAGATTCTTACAAGGGGCATAGCTGGATCAAATGGAATTTCTATTCTTAGTTTATTGAGGAATCTCTACACAGATTTCCATAGTGGTTGTATTAGTTTACATTATAATAACATGCTGGTGAGGATGTGAGGAAGACTAGACTCCCCCTTACAAAGAAGAAACAAACAAAACTTTCTAACAAAACAAAGGGCAAAAATTTCTTTTCAATGAACAAGGAGAAGCAAGTAGTATAAATGAAACAAATTAGTATGTTTCTTAAGAGAATTTAGAAACAATGGAATAAATAATTTGAGGAGTATTTGAACTGTCTGCTTCCTATTTATCTATCTTATATTTTGCCACACAAAATATTTTGTTGTATTCATTTTCCTATGAATGCCTCAAGTGTATCTTTCTTTAGAGAAATCCAAATTAAAACTTTATTGAGATACCATCTTACCCCTGAAAAGAATGACTATCATCAAAAAATCAAATAATAACAGATGCTGGTAAGGATATGGGGAAAAGGAACCCTTCTCCATTGTTGTTGGTAATGAGAAATTCCATTTGATCCAGTTATCCCCCTTCAAAGTATCTCCCCAAAAGAGTTAAGTGATCATATTACAGGGACACCTGCATACCCATATTTATAGCAGCACAATGTATAATGGCTAGATCTTAGAAACAGCACATATGTCCGTGAATAGATGAATGGATAAAGAAAATGGTATCTATACACAATGGAGTCACACTAGTACTTTAGAGGAAAGAAAGGTCATAATGCTTGCTTAATGTCAAAGCATGTTGAGTTAGATTTGCTAGTGCTCATACATTTTACCATTTTTCTTCTGGACTTGGTGCAAAGGTTGGAAAAGGGGGAAATTTGAACTCATGACCTTACTGGCCCTAGAATGAAACCGGAAGTTAGCTATTAGAGTTGCCCTTCTCATAATATAGGGCTGCGTTTTCCATGGAACCAGCTAACCTTCCTCTCTTCTGATTTACTTTGCCCAAGTCGTGCCCGGAGAAGTTCAGCTGGCTTGGGCAGTTGGTGTTAGCCAGTCTGTAGAAGGCTGTGTGGGCTCCAGTTGGTCTGGATTAGGATTGTGTACGTTTATTTATGTCTATGTCTGTACCTCTATCTCTGTCTCTATCTGTTTACGGGGGGGGGGTGTCACACTTTGTAGCACAGACTCACATAGAACTCGTTATCCTGCTGCCTCAGCCTCCCAATTGCTGGGATTACAGGCATGTGCTACCCTGCCTAGCTGGGGTCAGTAGTTTTTGAGAGCTTTCGAAAGAGATTAGGACATCAGACAAAGGTTGAAAATTATATCTTTAGTGGCAGCTTTTCTTGTGACCTGTAAGAAAACTGAACTTGAGATCAAGAGGGGTCCTGTGCCTACGCCCACACAGCGTTGATAAAGCTGAGCTGAGACTTTGTTCAGGCCCATTTCTTTTCTGGTAGCTAGAGGTAAAGCTGGCCTTGACAGCCAAGTTGAACACCCTCTAAACTTGAGCAGAGGACATGAAGTGTATGTGCATTTCAGCCCTGATCCACAATGCTGGAGGAAGGGGTGGAGTTCAGAGTAGCTAACAAGACCCAAGGGAAAGGAGTAGCTCTCTTTAGAAAGCGAGTTCACTGTCTGAGCATGTACAGACCAGTAGTGGTGGCTGGGGAGGGTAAAACAGGATGGGAAGTGAGTAATGCCATGGGTGCCAAGACATTCAGTTAGTGAAAACATTGCAGGCAGTTGGTGAGTAAGAGCCCATGGACCTGGTGACTTCACCTCTCAGCTCTATATGGAAGTGCTGGGCTGAGGCCCTGTCTTGTATCCAAAGCAGGATGCTTGAGAACTGAGGATTGCTTATTTTCTAATGCCTCCTTCAGCAGGGTGGCCTTTAAGCTGATTAGTGAGTGGACCCAGCCATACAGTAGCCTTTCATAGGGCCCAGCCATTCTTGCTCCTGCACCTTCAGAGTGCATCAAGGTCTGCTGCATGCCTGGCACTATATCACGGTGTGGCCACTGACTGTTTTCCCCTGGTTTGTAGGTAGTAGAAAAGGGGCTTTGTGTCCTGCCAAGGACACGTGAATGTGCTTAATGTGAAGAACAAACAGCATCGGGAGGACAATTTGAGTTTCTTTTGTCTCTCCATTCTCCAAAGAAAAATTTTCTTTGGGAGAAAAGGTAACTGGAAAGCCCCTTTGAAATAGTTATAGCAAGGGGCTGGGGATTTAGCTCAGCGGCAAAAGCGCCTGCCTGGCAAGCGCAAGGTCGTGAGTTCGGTTTCTGGTACCGGAGAAAAACCAAAAAAAAAAAAAAAAAAAAAAAAAGAAATAGTTATAGCATTAGCTTAATCAATTTAAATACTATGGCTCCCTGTTAGATCCACACGCAATCTTTACACACAGATGTGAATGCATACAGAGCAAAAAGGCATTGTTAAATAAAACAGTAATAGTTACTGCAAATTAGGTCTTGTGACCAATTGTACATGATTAAAATTACATTCCACGTTCACATCCACAGTACCTGTCCACCATTTGACATCTCAACCGAAGCACTACTCATGCTTTGAGAAGCAGAATATGAAGAGCCTAATAGTCCAGGTTTCAGACTGTCCAGATAGTCAGTCAGTGGGTTATCTGCCTTCCAGTATTTGGTCTAGCCTAGCCATTGGCAAGTTTGCTCGTGGGGCCTGTTTTTGTATGTATAGTAAAGATAGGTTTTACACTTTAAAAAACATGATAAAGAAGAGAAAAGAAGACTATGTAACTGAGACCATTATGGCATGGGCCCGCAGAATTAGTGGGCCATAGGAAAACAACCCCATAGACTAGTGGTGGTGAACCTATGGTGTACATGTTTCAGCAAGCATGTAGAGCCCTCTCTCTTGGCACACAAGCCAAGTTGCCTCAGCAGCTGAGCATCAGATATTCAGGTTTAATTGTAGTGTTGGCACTTTGTGAGAAATAAGTGGGCTTTGGGTTGCAGCTTGGGTACTCGATCTCTAAAAGGTTTGCCATCACTGCCCTAGACTATGCTTTGAACTACCAATTTATTGTATACCCACTTTTTAAAAAAAATTTTTTGAGACAACGTCTTGCTATGTTGCCCAGGCTGGCCTTAAACTGCTGGCTCAGGCAATCTTCCTGTCTCAGCCTCTTAAGTCACTGGGATGATGGGCACATGGTGCCATGCTGGCTTATACTCAGGTTTATATTCACCTGTATAGTCACCTCTTTGCTGAGCCCAGTATGTTGTAGGCCTTTGAAGTCTTATTTATGATTACAGTGCTTGTTGCAAATCATAAATCTCTTCCATGCTGATTACCAAATTACTGAGCCACTCTGTTTCCTACTGCTGTACACTTGAGATCATAGTTACTTGGGGTATCCTTCCTGGAGTGGAAAGCACTAGATAAACGAAACTTTCTTCTAGTTCACTATCCTACGCAAAACTTTGCTTTTCATTCCAGATGGCCCCAAATCTGATAAGTGTGCAGCTGCTGTTCATAGTAATTAGGGAAATTTGAAAACAAAAACATAAAATCCAAAGCTGTATTCAGTAGGAGATTCTAGAACGGGGGCCAGCTGTGCCTGTTCTTTCCCCCACACTCCATCCCTGGCTTTGTTGAGCCTCCTAAAATCAAACCTAGCTCTTTGAGATGGTGCCTCCATTGTGTTATTGTGGAAATACAGTTAAACAGAGAGAATCCTGGATACTTTCGGCGGAAAACAGTGAAACTGTTTAGAGTTGTGAGAGTTGTAATACAGTGTGGCTCTGGTGGTAGGCTTAGCATCCAGGGAAGCTTTCCCAGGCAGTTCCATCTGTAGTCTTTTTACCTGTTGCACCCTATTAGCTGTTGTACGTTTATGTGGGGGCACGCGTGTTTGGACGCTCATACTACTCCAAGTCTTTCTAAACCTGGGAGTGACCTTGGAGTGGAAGGCGTATGGGCCAAGGCTAAATTACTCTCCTTCAAGGGTCAGGGTTGTAAGAGGAGCTCCAGGCCTGCTCTGGAACGCGTTCTTTTCTTGGTACTGCTATGACAGCCTTTCTCATACATAGGTACAATTGTAGATGCCCAACCAGGTATAGGCTACTAGGTCTGGGGGACACCATCACTAGGCTTCCTAACCTGGAGTAACCCATGGGGCACAAAGGGGTAAGCCATACTTATCAAGGCTGCTTCTTCCCACCCTGTTCCTAGTACTTCCAAAGCCTAGTGACTCTACCCTCAGTAGTTGAGTAGATGTGAAAATTATGCAAAGATGCTTCTGCCCCTTAAGCACTGAAGCTATTTGTAGGTAGTCGGTGAGATTACAATCAATGGTGACCATCTCAAGTAGAGTCACCTTAGTTTTTCCCATGACTTTTTGGGGACTAGTGTCTGGTTAGCATTTCCAAAGGTGATTTAAGAGAAGGAGGGTAAGTAGCCATAAGAAAAAGAAGTGGGCTTATAATTATAGTATTTTTTCAACCTTCAACCATTAGTTATACTTGCATGACCTTAGGTAAGGCGTTTTACCATCTCTGACTCTTAGATTTTCCTTTAAGTGGAGACAAGTAATGTTGCCCACTTCCCTGAGGTTATGAGAGAATCAAAGAGCTTAAGAGTGTGAGAGTATACCTAGCAGAATACATGAAATATTGAAGATGCCTGATAAATGTCTTATTTCCCTAAATCTCTTTCATCACATTTTTTCCTTTAAGTATTTAAGATCAAAGAATTTTAGGACCCTCTTAGGCTCTATCACTAATTTGTAGTGGGCCCCCTAATCTGTTCTAGCTCTGTATGATTTTATCTTTTTATTTCTTTGAAATGGAGCCTTGCTATGTAGTCACAGACTATGTGTTCTTGAACTCACTATGTAACCAAGGCTGGTCTCAAACTCTTCATCTGCCTGCCTCTACCTCTGCCTCCAAGTGTTGGAATTTATAGATATGTGACTCCACACCAGCATGAAATTTTTAATAGATGAAAAAAGTAATACTTGAAACAGTGATACCCATGATTGATCTAGTTGGTGGTGAACTCACCATGCCTTCTGCTGCCGTGTCTTGGGTGGAGGTGAGCGATTGATTTGAGAATCCTTGTGGGTGTGTCTGTTGCTTTGTAAAGGGGAACTCACGTTCTGGGGAGCTTTGAAAGTCCCAAGGCATGAGGCAGTGAAGAAAAAAGAGAAGAAATGTATGAGACCCAGGGTATAAAAGGTGGTTTTGGAGTGGGAAGAACAGAGGATGTGCAGAGGAGAAAATGATTAAAGGAACCCTTACTCAAGAGGACAAAAGTTTGTGAAATCAGTGGGTCCCTGGCCTTTTGCAGAACCCTTGCAGCGGTGGCTGGGGCCTACTGCAGGCCCTTACGGTGTGGGTAGCTTTCACTTCCTCTTTGTGTGTATGTGGGGTGGGGAAGGAGGTGCAGGTGCAGGGGGATCGTATTCTGGTTGCCCCTTCGGGTCTATCTGTAGGTGAACAGGTATGGCTTGAAGCATGTTGTAGTGGACTCCCTCAGTTCTGGATATTGGCTCCCATAATGACTATGGGAGCTGAGGCAAGGAGTGCTCATTAAACAAAGCTCATGCCTTTGAGCTGTGGGTTGTGGGAATAGTCAGCTTCCTACCTGCATCTTGTACCTAGCCAGTTTGTCTGGCTTTGTCTTCAGGGATTTCTGTTTCTGCCTGTGGTATACATTTCTCTAAAAGCTGATGAGCTGGAACCTAACACCAACTTGGTGAGAAGGTTTATAATTTATTTTTTCTTTGGATAGATTCTGGAAAGAAGGTCAGGAAGCTGGAAAAGGAGGTCTTAGTCATTAATTTCATGCTTTTGGGAGAGTATTCACTGGCTATAGGTTTTTCTGTGGCATTTGATAGTCACGCATTGTTTCTTGCCTTATGTCTTTGTACATGCCGTGTCTCTATCCAGGACACCACAGGAACTTTTTTTCCCTTTAACCTTTTTTCAATGACAGTTTTATTTATCCTTCGGGACACATTAGCTCTTTTTTTTTTTTTTTTTTCCACATTAGCTCTTTCTCTTGAAATCTGCTTTCTCATCTCCTTTGTTTTCCCACTCACTTTCCCGTTATGGTCTTGGTGTCCCGTCTTTGTGTTGCCACAGTTGCTTCTTTTTTTTTTTTTTTTTTTTTTTTTTTTTTTGTTTTTTCTCCGGTACCGGGAACCGAACTCATGACCTTGCGCTTGCCAGGCAGGCGCTTTTGCCGCTGAGCTAAATCCCCAGCCCCAGTTGCTTCTTATTGTCTGTATCACTGCCTGTGCTGTATGGAGTGGAATTACTCATTTACATATCTACAAGTTACCTTCCTCCAACAAAAGTTCATCTCAATCTATCTCTGTCTCTGTCTTTGTCCCTGTCTCTCTGTCTGTCTGTCTGTCTGTCTCTCTCTCTCTCTCACACACACACACACACACACAGGAGTCATCTTGAGGCCTGGTCTATCCCGAGTGTCTGATAACTTGATAGTATATAGAACCAATATGTGTGTATATGTTTGTGTTTCAATGTGGGTTTTCTTTGAAACATCTGAAGTAGGTAAAAGGTGGATTTATTTGCTATTCCAATTTAATAACAAGAAACATTAGTACAATTTTAGTTTTTTTTTTTCTTTTTGCATTATAGAATAATGTAGGTTGTCTGGGCCAGTAGAGAAGCTTTTGTGTACAGTAAATGCCCGACTTCCAAACGAGTTCTGTTCTGGGAGAACGTTTGTAAATTGAATTCTTTTGTAAGTCTGCCAAAGTGAGTCTTATACTCCTTTGACACAGATATACAATATATATATATTACTTTGCTCTTCCTAGCAGTCCCCTCCATATCACAACTGCTTTTCTACTTTCGAATATCCTGGGCTCTGATTAAACACTGTACTATAGTACACTATCACACACAGCAGCGCAGCTACATAAGCTACTTCCACTATTTGTTCAGCTCTATGAATGTTCCTAAGGCAAGGTCTGTCTGTATGTGTGAAAATTCACATGTTGAATGTTTATAAATTGGGGACTTACTGTAATTTCTGTAGAGATTCTGATTCTGATTGGGCTTTTCCTGAAGCTTTCTGAAGAAACCAAACCAAATTTGGGATGATGGAAAGAAAGGTTCATGGTCTACCCAAAGAACTGACCTGTGTCTGCATGGGGTGTGGTGAGCTAGGTGGGTTCATGTGTGCTCACCTCAGCATTAGGGAGTACAAATGTGTGTGTTTGTGGTGTGAGGGTGCTAAAAACTCTGGTATTGTTGCTGGATAGGTTAAATAGTTTTTACTGTCTTCGGTAAATTGGTAGCAGAGTTTGTGGTCTGGAGGGCAAGATGTGGCTTTATCAACTCAAATAATAAAAGGAAGAAAAAGAAAGAAAGAAAAGCCAGCTTTTAGAGAAGTTATAGCAAGTTATGTAGAGACAAAAACTAGTAAGTTGGATGCTATGTAGTCTCTTACCTCCCTCCTGAGGGAATTTTCCAAGCAATCATAGATCCGCAGAGGCTGAAGGCGTTATTTGTGCTATCTGTATTGTATCTCTGCCTCCAGGATGGTGGTCATGATAAAAATGAAGGCTGTAATCCAGGGGCTATAAAGAGACACTAGCAGCAAATCAGCCTTCAGCACGTCCACTGGAGGTAGGTATTTTTGACAGTCTGTGTTTTCTTAAGGCCTATGTGATACACCTTGTCCCTTGAGTCAGGCGAGTGTTGGGTTGGGCTGCCAGATTGTGTAAAGAGCTGTAGGCTTCCAGTTTAGGGATGGTGAACCCGAGTCCTTCTTACAAGCTCAGCGAAGGATTATACCACAGTAAAAGGTCTGCTCTTAATGAGGCAATGTTCAGGAATAGCATCTGCCTTCTGCTTTCTCATGTTAGATGAATGAGGCGATCTTCCATGAATATTTAGATGGAATGTTCAGCTACATTCTTTGCTGTGTTTACAATCTGGGAAAGGAACACAAGTGGGGGAGCTAGGGAGTAAGCTGGTTAAAAAGGAGTGAAGAGAGATTCAGCAGTGACTGGGCCTGTGGTATCCTGCCCCTTCTTTGAGTTTGTTGGAGGACCTGGCCCTATAGGTTTGAAGCCATTTTATTTTTCCAAGTGGCCAAAGCCACTGCAGGCCCATTAAATCATGCTGTGTTAGCAGAAACACCGATACTAGCATCTAAAACCCGTGTGTAGGCAGACTTGAGTGACATTTGAGAGCTTCTTTTAAAATATAGTTTTATTGTAGTTTTGCGTCATCTGGTTCATTAAGTAAGGGAGAACACTGGCATGTTCTCTTCCAGTGTCCAAATGTAGAAGAAATGCAGAAGTGTTTCCAGAAAATTCATTTTCCCAGAAGTACTTTGTCCTATCACCCTCTTTCTGTAGGAATGGATCCCAATGTGAATGATGCTACCAGTGCTAGCTAGTCATCCTTCCTGTCTCCCATCTGGGAAACTGTGAGATTAATTCTAGATCACTCAGCCTGATCAGACAGAGAACACCAGCTCCCTACTCAGTCAACCAAAGCCTCCAGTGAGAGGAAGTTTGCTAATGACATTATCTTTCCCCAGGCAACCACGTGTTCTCTGAGAACAGGATGTGGGAAGGGCTGGGTCCCAGTCACAGGGTATGGGGCGGTGCGGGAAAGTAGAGTGTTGGTGCCTGCCTCCTTGGCTTTGAGAGGCTCAGAGGAGCCCCTTTTTTCTTAAGTGTTCACTCATGTGTACGCCCCTGCCACTGGCATGTCTGTATTCTTACCCCAGGAAGACTGTACTTGAGAAATATATCTGTATGAAGCCCAGCTCTTTGACCTGCAGGAGCTCAGTGGCATGGAATGGGTGATTTGAGGGCTACTCCCTGTACCAGCCTATGCCTTGTGAGTCCTGCAGCCATAGGACATTTGGGCCAAGCATTTTTTGTTGAGGTGGACCCCAGGAGACAATGGGGCAGCTTTGCTGCTCTTCCTCTGCGCCTTAAGTGGTTGCTTCCCCCAGATGGCTCCTTACCACACTGAGGTGATTTGCATGTTCTGTTTCCTTTTAGGCCCCAACTTCTTCCTACCCCCACTGCTTTTGCTGGGGACCTTTGGAGATGTGTTGCCTGGGGTGGGGAAAAGAGGATGTAGCTAGCTTCCTGTCTAAGAAAGGGTGGGGCACCTGCCTTCCTGCCTGCCTGCCTGCCTGCCTGCTCACCCGGCTGCCATTCACCCAGTGCTTGAGGAACTGGCTGAAGAGTTCATTTCAGAGTCACCAGAGGATGAGGGGAATCTGGGGTGTAGGGATGAGGCTTTGCTCATGCTGACCGCTCTGCACAGTGGGGATGGCTAGGCCCCCTTTTGCTGGAGTCACAGTGCTAAAAACATTTTTAGAAGCCAGCTAGTCTACTACCTCATGTTATAGGTGGGGGAACAGAGGGCCTAGAGAGTCTTAGAGTTCCCATAAAGAATCAGTGGCAGAGCTAAGTGAGTGGAATTCTAGGTCAGACCTGGGATTCTCTCTCTCTCTCTCCAAGCTGCTAATCTAATGGGTTGCAGACTCTTTGGCTAAGCTGCCTGCAAAACTGTAGCCCATATTCAACCAGAACAGCTTTTTTTTTTATGTACTTCATATTTTGAAGTTTTGTACAATTTTCTATTTGTGAGGGTAATGAGGCACAAAGCTGCTAAAATGTAAAAATATCAGAAGCCGCTAAGTAAGCCACCAGTATAGTTGAGGCATTCAGACCTGGAGGGAGAGGAAAATGTCATAAGGTTACTAGGACCAGACCCAATCTCTGGATGAACATTCTTGGGTAGTTGGTCCCAGCCAGTTGTGTGGCTGCCTCTGTCACGAGCAGGACTACCCCTCCCATGTGCTGCCTTGTTCTTTTCCCACCTCAAGGAGAACCCCTCTTACAGTACCCTAAGATAAGGGTGGAGGTCAGAGGCCACTAGATTGCTCGGATGAAGTTAACGATAATGGGCAAGACTTTGGAAGAATCCTCTGTGACCTTAAATGAGAAACTTGGAAGGGCAAACAATAGTATATTGATAGTTGAGGAGACCTGGATTCTGGTATTGTTTCCGTGGTCAAGTAAGTTGTTTGTTTCATTTTGTTTTGTTTTTCTACCTCACTGAGACTGTTTCTCCCTTCTGTAAAATGGTGCTTGTCTCTGCCTTGCCATTGATATGGAGTTGAACCCTGTGAGAGAATATGTGTAGGCAAGTGTCTTTTACACAGGAGAGGACTGCACACAGGGTGATAGGATGATTATTGTATACAGGTAGGTCAGAGACTTGGGAAAAATTTGGCTTGATACTGAGGTTGCAGGAGAAGGAAGCTAAAATTGACCAAACATTTACTATAAACCAACTACTTTCCTGTAAGTAGTGGAGATAATGCTGTCCTCACAACAGTCCCATGAGGTAGGCATTATTATTCTCATTTTATTTATAGGGAAACTGAAGCTTCCATTCTAGGGGATTATAATGTCTCAGGGTCTCACGTTAGAGCCCTTGGTCTCTGTCAGGTATTTATGAAGAACCGTTAACAATGCGCTGTAGTTTCTACTGGGCCTTTCCAGACCACTCCCTGACCCATCCCAGCCTCTCTGTGTGGGGATGAGGATATCTCTTACTGCTTTTATGGGTCAGGTCTGCATTCTTAACCTTCAGCTTTCCTTGGTGATATACCAGGCACAGTTAGGTACCGTTTTATCTTTTAAGTGATGAGAAGCCCTTTGGGTCAGCTACTTTTTGGCTGACAGGAGGAGCCTCCTGCTACCCTGAAGTGCTGGTGAGGAAAGCCAGGGATTTGTAGCTAGCCAGAGAGACCTGGCGTTTGGTCATTAGCTGAAAGATGGTTGCTTCCCTTCTCTGGAACTCAGTTTCTTCATTTGCAAAATGGGTTTAAGGATGTTTATTTGGATGTGTTTCATGTGTGATGCTGTGGCTGTAAATTTTTGAATTAACTATCTGATAAAGTCATTTGTACTGTTTGGCAGTTCCCATTGTAAAAAAACATTCCCACTATGTTCAATATCACGCTAATAACATAAAGCCCTTGATGGAGAAGTTGGGAAGAAATATGCACGATCATCTCTAGTGTAACCTAGTTCCAGTGTACCATTGCTATCACACTTATCTTAAACTCGCTTCCTCCCCTCTCCAACCTGTGTAAATGAAGCATTCTCTCACCATGCCTCTTCTTAAGTTCCTAGGGCATCCAGGGACATCGTTTAAGGTCTGCTCCTTTACTGACAGTTCTCCCAGGAAAGTGAAAGAGGAGGTGTGTCCAACCTGTGGCCTGTTATTTTTTTAAATCCACATTTTTTTTTGAGTGGAGAGGAATTAGCTTGGGCCACATATAAAATATATATATAGTTAATGTATATAAGTAATAAAACTTCTTTTTAATTTTTTAAATTATAACTGTTTAAAAGAGGTTGCTTCAGTGTTTAAAAGGCTGAGAAGTCATCTGGGAATGGCATGCCTGTAACCCTAGCAATCTGGGAACCTGAGGCGGAAGGATAACAAGTTCCAGTCCAGCCTGGGCAACTTACTAACTTAGTTAAACCCTGTCTCAATGAAAAACAAAAAAAAGAGGGCTGGAGATGTAGCTCAGTGTTAAGGTCCTCTGAGTTCAATCCTCAGTATGGAAAAAAAGGCAGAGGACTCTGATTGGGGCACTAATTGATGAATTTTGATCAATATATGTTGGCTGATGAGGTATACGCACCAGCCGTTTCCTCCTTCTGTCTGGTTCTTGATTAGATAGGAACGTGGTTGAACATCTTGGACAATGACCCAAAAGTTTGGTGCAATTAGCTTTCAGATTGGAATGGCAAAGTCTCTGCTCCTTCATGCCTACAGAGCCAGCTCTGCTGGGTACCAACCTCAAGGTCCCAATCTTGGGGATCTCTGGGCTGGAAGCATTTTGAAGGGCTATGCTTCTGCTTATATGCTCTCATCTCACCTGCTTCTGTACTCCAGGCTGTTTCTTTAAATTTGCCAGACAGTAAGAATCACCTGAGGTAGTTGTTGAACTATGAATTCCCAAGTCCTTCCTCTGGAGAGTGAGCCTGGGATGGAGGGGTCCAAGAATCTGAACTTTTGACAGGTGCCTCAAAGGATTCTTACAATCAGTTAAATCTGGGAAACCCCTCATTAGCACCCCACAACAGGTGGGCATCGTTTTTCCATTTTATAAGTGGGATGTGAGATTTGAGAGCTCATGGCCTGTTATTGATGGAGCTGGATCTTGATTTTGAGAACATAAAGCCACATTCCTCTTACTGCAGAGATACTATTTTAGTGCACAGTAGTGTCTGTGGTGGTGATTAGTGATGATTACTGGTAGGGAGGAGCAGGTGTAATCCTTGAGCGACTTTACAAACAAGGAGACCAGGGTGCAGAGGGATTTAGGGGTGGTAGCACCACTGATTACATTGTTGAGTGTTTTGTGGGTGTGGATTATATTCACCCTGGAGAACCATTTACACTGCCCAACAGCCCTGATGTTGTTGTAGTTGCTCTTACTTGCTGTTTCTTTTCGGTCAGAGAGTCTAGCCATTATTATTATTATTATTATTATTATTATTATTATTATTTGGACAGTACTGGAGATTGAACCCAGAGCCTTCATACTGAGCTACATCCCAAGCAAGCCCTTTTTGATTTTTTATTTTGAAAAGAGATAGGTGGCTATATTGCTCAGTCTGGTCTCAAACTTGCACTCTTCCTGCCTCATCCTCCCAGAGTGCTGGGATCACAGGAATGTGCTGCCATACCTGACTTCCTTCTAGCCATTTTAGCATTAGTTCATGAGAGATTCATTGGTTCAGGAAGCTATAATCTACAATTATAGATTATAATCTATAATCTTCCAAATCTGACTGGTCTTTGAAATTATATGAATCTGTGGACTTCTGATGGGTAGGCCCTACTTGTGAACTAAGAAATCAGAATTTCTGTGGATGAGGCCAGGAAATTTGTATTTTAAAAAAATTACCTCAGGCAATTCTGATAATCCATTTTGCCAAACCAGTTTGTAATCTTTGGGATGCTATCTGGGGGAGTTTGGAAGTTTTAGTGGGTTGGTGGTTTGAAGGATGGGGGACATGGCTAGAGAAATGGCCAGACAGAATCCGGAATAAGGAAGGGTCAGGTAGTCTTTGAAAAGGATAGAGTAGATGCTCTGTTGTGCTTTATTTTCTCTTAGGGCTCTGCTTCTTAGGGGAAATCTCTATCCCTCTCAAGAGAGAAAGCGCATAAAATAATGCAGGTATAAGTGTGTGTCTTACAGTTGTGCATGGCTTCATATTGTCTAAGCCAACTAAAAATTTAATTACATTTTAGACTTTGCCCCCAAAGGAAAAAGTCATTTATGCTAGCAGGGCTCTTTAGAAGTTTACTTGGGCAGCTCCTCATCTTTTATAGTCACAGGTTTTTGTTTTAAATCATGCTTATCAGACAGGATATTTGTAGTAAAATGGCTGAAAGGGGAGGAGTTATTTATCACATTCTAGTTATAATGTGCCAAGTACTTACAAGGGACCTCATAATGAGATTGATATTATTAGGCCCATTTTATACATTAGGCCCATTTATACATTTTTTTTCACCTGTAGTGCTGGGGATTGAACCCAGGGCCTCAGGCATTGGAGGCCAGGACTCTACCGCTGCCAGCCCCAAAACCAGGTTGCATGGTAGTTAAAAAGCCAACCTTATCTCAACCCTGGGGTTAAAAATAGAGCTGTTGGTTGTTGTTGGATGTTGAGGATTTAACTCCAGGAGCACTGAGCTACATCTCCAGCCCTGTTTTATTTGTTAATTTTCAGAGAGGGTCTTGCCAAGTTTCCCAGGCTGTCTTCATTCTTGTGATCTTACCTCAGCCTCCTGAGCTTGGATTACATGTGTGTAACACCACACTTGGCAAAAGCAGAGCTTTTTAACTAGGCCTGGAACCCTCCTGTCCCTGCGTAGTTGGCTGATTCTGGCTTCAGTGGTTTTAAGACCCAGGAAACTGGCAGGGCCTAAGTCCCATGAGCAATCGAAGGAACTCAAGGTAGGGCATAGATCAGCTCCACAGTGCTTCAGAGCTGCGGCGCTGGAGGTTGCTGGGCTGTGTTCCTGAACAGAGAGAGCAGAGCCCTCTTCTGGCGCTCCACGCATATCTGGCATCTTACAGGCAGCCAAAAATGGTTTGTGTCTCCAGTCTACAAATACTTCCTGTGAAACTTGCAGGCAGGAAGCTGGGTCAAGCAGAGAGTGAAGCCAGCTGGGTGTGGCCACAGAGAGCAGCTTCGTCCATTTGAAAACTTACTTCATTAACACCGGGCCTTTTCCTTTTTATTTCGGTACCTTCGAAGTTTTATGGAAATTGAAAGAACCTATTGTTTTTGGCTGCCTGGAAGCAGATCTGTTCCTCAAATTGTTGCTTTTTTTTTCCCTATTATTATAAGAGATTTAGTGACTTAGCAAGGCTTTGTCCCAAAACAAAAAAAAAAAGGCTGGGGAGTTTAATCTCTAGTACCTAAATAAATAAATAGTCAGTCACTCTCCTGACAATGGGTGGTGGTAAATATCTCAGGCTGAAAGGCCTTCCCTTTGTTGAAAGCTAGGTTTCCAAGCAGTTTCCGCTTGGAGTTTTTTATGGAAGCAAGCTGGTCTATCCTCCTCCATATAGTTTGTTTATAGCCACGGTGGTATGTATGAAGTATCTGTTTCCTCTGTTTTCTAAGAGCCAGGGTGGTACTATGGCTTATTAAGTAGGTTATTGATAAACAAGCACATTTTTCATCCCTGATCTCTTACTTCCTAGGAGCTGTGTGGCCCTGGGACAGTATGTTCCTATCTCTGGACCTCAGTTTCCCTAGTTGTGTATTGCTGGGTTTGAGTCGTGATCTCTGAGGTCCATTTCTGATCTGACAGTTTCGGATTGTTTATTGTCTTGGAGAACAAGTATAAGAATTTCAGAAGGGAGAAACTAGATTAGATTCTAGGATGAATAGATTGAAATAATGTGGAACTGTAAAGAAGATGAATGGCCATTGCCCTGAGCACTGCTCCTCTCACAGTGATAAGGTAGTTATATTTTCATTGTTAAGAGGTAGTAGTGCCCCAAACGTGGCACTGTAAGTGGAAGGGTAACAATCTCCAATATGCTCTTGTCTGTCCATTGAAATGCTGTTTGGAGGGCAGGGTTGGGCTAAAGCCTCTGAAAGCAGACATGTGGCTGTCATACCCTCCGAAGCAGTTGCAGTGGTGGAAGAACTAATGCTGGTCCATTAAAGTACGGGTGTAGGTGGGGTTGGGAGGGGTTCTCCTTTCTAGAAACTACTGAGAAAACACACAGGGATAGGAAAGGTTAACCTTCAGTGGGTCTTGCTGACTCTGATAAAGGCCTGGAAATAGGCAGGAAGAGGTCAGAGAAGATAACTATACCAGCTACCACTTCCAAGTCAACAAGGAAGAATCTGAGTTCTTGGGAAGTAAATGAGTTCATGGTGGTGGTAGTGGAGGTGGCGGGGGAGACAATGGCTTGTAGGCTAGAGAGTCAAAGCAACCCTTGTTTTTCCCCTTTTGGAAGATAGCTGCTCGAAGTGTGCTGTCATTTCAAGAAGTCAGACAAAGTAGGCCCTGGTCTAACTGGCCATGGTACCAGTCCTAGCAGCTGGAAGTGGTGGGTGCTGGAGTGTAAATAATTGATCTCCAGACTGCTGAAGGTGGTTTGGATGACACCGTGGTGACTACTGTCTGGCCAGAGAAGGGACTGAAGTGCTAGGATTGCCCTGATAAAACTTGTCCTTTCTTTCGCTCCCATCCCCCAATTATAATTCTTCTAGTAGTTCCACTGAACGTCTGCGGGAGTGGGCACTTGGGGAGAATGGGAAGATGGCAGGTGGGAGGTGAGGTCATTCTTAACTGAACTGACTCACAAGTTTTGCCCTATAGAGGCAAGGGGGCCTTCCAAGAAGTGCTTCCCAGTTGTACCCAGGCTTCCTATGACAAAGTATTTGGGTTTTGGCCAAAATAGCTGCCAGGGCAGTGTCTGAAGACAGCAGTGAAATCTGCATGACTAGCGAGGTGGGTGGAATTGTGAAAGGAGCTTCAGGAATGTCCAGTAGATCCGCCTCCGCCACTTGCTGGCTGAGTAAATGTGACTTCAGTGATATTAAGTGAGACTGTGGGTGACGGGCTGGTGCATAGTTGGCATGCAGTAAGTGTTCCTTCCCATTCTTCTGTCACCACCGCTGTGTATTTCATTTTTTTTATCTATGAAGTGGGACTAGTAATGCCCATCCCCTCTGGCTTGGAGGTACTGTACGTGCTTTAGGCAAAGTTAACTGTGGTTATTTGACTTCTCACTACTTTTTCTTCTGCTGCTCCCCAGCTTTTTTTTTTACAGAAAGAAAACCTCTTATAGTTCAGTGACATGGGGCAAGTGAGAGCAAACCAATTCCACGCTCCTCTGCTGTGGCTTGGCTACACTCACATGAGGGCTCCTGGCTCTAGGGAAAGGGACCCTTATACGAAGCAGACCGGGCCCATAAAACAAAGTGCCCCAACTGTTGCTGCTAAGGCATAGAGGGGTAGCATCTAGCCTGACTATATTTGTGCCCTGGCGAGCCTGATGAAGATGTGAGGGAGATCCCAGTTTTTTGAAGGATTTGCTTGGTATATCACCAAAGTAGGTTTGTTAATGCTCAGAGAAGAGCTTGGTGTGAGAAGTGTCTATGTTTTTGGACTAGAGTTCGTGGTCTCATGTGTGTGAAAAGATGACAGCTGCCCCCATGCCCATCCAGACATTTCTTTGCTGTTCCTTAAACCCTGCATGACATAGTCTTTCCTCTCAGGCTGAGTCTAAATCCTCAAGCTCAGCTAAGGCAGGGATTTGTTATATAAGCGGTTCTCTGGTGGGGACTGCATCTTGAAAT
The DNA here is from genome assembly GCF_000276665.1 of Chinchilla lanigera. Taxonomy (NCBI): domain Eukaryota; kingdom Metazoa; phylum Chordata; class Mammalia; order Rodentia; family Chinchillidae; genus Chinchilla; species Chinchilla lanigera. The sequence goes on from NW_004955475.1 coordinate 5,339,603, forward strand.
GCTCCCCTGCCCAGATCAGCCCCTCGGCTCTTTCCAAGCTAAGGAGCTGCCTGAGAAGTTTCTGCTCAGTTTGGAGGCTTCATTTTCAGGATTTTTATTTCCCAAATGAGACTACTGCCTTCTCAGTAGTTAGAGAGCAGAGGCCAGGCCAGGCCCAGAAGCGTGAGTGTCCAGTGGGCCCTTGGTGAGAGTGGACCCGGGCCTGTAGCTCATCTTGTACAACTTGGATCCCAGATTCTTCTAAGAGCAAGCAGCCTTTTGATCAGGTCTCCGACCCTACGCATCATCTTTGGGTCCCAGTTGTTATTACCACCGTTACCCTCATACACACTTCTGATACACATTAAAAACAGGGGGACACAGACCCATGGACTTGTCCTTATGACTCACATTTTCTTTTGAGTTAAGTGATGGCAAGTATGGAAGTTGCCTTTGTGTGTGTGTGTGTGTGTGTGTGTGTGTGTGTGGTTTCCCTAATTTTTAAATACCTGTTCTGTCTGCACAGTAGGACTCAGGAAACCTTAGGCTGCTGTCCTCAGAGAAGCAGCCACAGCCACAGCAGAGTGACAGAAGCCCTGAGTAGGAATTCAGGAGAAACAAGTTTCAGTTGTGTTTGAGCTGGACCCCTCTAGGTTTTACGAGTCTTTATCCCAGGTTGATGCTGTCGCTTTGCAGGAGGAAGCATAGCCAGCACTAGCTTCTCTGCCATGCTTATTCCTGACTCAGAGTAGGCCCCTTTTTACCAAGTAATTTATTTAAGAAACATTTCCTTAACAAATATTTGCATCCCTACTATGGGCGAGCACTGGGCCCCACCCTTGGTCAGTGCCCAGAAGATACTAGACAGACATGAGCTTCAACTGACATGATCTGCAAAAAATGCTGCTGGCTTACTTCCTTAAATTCTTTCTAATAGTATGAATTAAACAGAGCTCCTAGGTTGTGGAATGTTTTACTGAAGTTGCACTCTCTTTCTCAGTTCTTCTCCAATAATTTTTCTTTTTTTCCGAAGAGCCCAGTTTTGCTGCTGCTCGCACTTCCACTCAGAATCTCTGCTGGCCTCTGCGCAAAGGAGTTAGATCCAGCTCGCTAGTGCAGCCTTCAAGACCCTCCACTTGCCTTCCCAACCTCTCCGTTTCCCCTTCACTCTGAAGGCATTATGCTCTCAGGAGTAGGCTTGTATACTTCTGAACTGGCCACCTTCACCCTGCCTCCTCCTAGGGCCTAGGCCGTCACATACTTTGTTTTTCTCTACCTGGGACATCTGAGTACTCTTCCCGTTACTTTCAGTTTCCTTTTTTCAAAATCTATCTTGTCATTAGAGACCAGTGCAACTACCACTTATAATTGTGATTCCTAATTTCCACAGGAAGTTTTTCTGCTCTTCTGCTATGGCATTTCTCAGGGTCTCCCTTGTACATTATAGTTCCCGTGACTCAGTGAGGATCTTGTGGTCAGGGAATGGTGCTACAGCTTTTCTCCAACCATGGTTCCTTAAATATTGTATTCTGTTAATACTGGGTGAATTGAAATAAGTTTGTAGAAGGCTCTTTATCATGAAACTGGTGGACCTGTATGAGCTCTGTGGATAGAATTTAAAATAGAAAGAATCTATGAACTTGGATGGAAAAATTATATACAGTTGGATTTCTGTATATTTGGGTTCTACATATGTGGATTTAACCAACTGTGGGTCAGAAGTATGCTAGAAAAACTACATCTGCACTGGAAATGTACAGACTTTTTCTTGTCATTATTCCCTTAGTAATATAGTATAGCAGCTACTTACCTAGTGTTATTAGGTATTAAAACTCATTGAGAGATAATTTAAAGTACACAGAAGAATGTGTATAGATTACGTTCAAATACTACACCATTTTATCTAAGAGATTTGACCATCAGTAGAGTTTGGTACTGTATATGCAGGATTCCTGGGACCAATCCCACATTGACACTGAGGGACAACTGTGCTTGTTTTCACTAGCTTCTAAGTTATAATTTAGCTTCTTTTTCAGGTATGAATGCAGGCCAAAAAAATAAACGCAACAGTAGTGGCGGTGCCTGTAAGTTTGTCACCAATGAAAATCTAAGATATTTTTGTCATAATGTAGTTATTGTAGATTTCTCAAATATAATTTATATCTAATATAAATTTAAAATTATAGAAGTAATAATAAGTAAGATCCAGTGATAGTTAATCACTTAATATAATATGAACACATTTTTAAATTTTGGTATCTTGTTTCAATGTCATTGCTCTCTTCGTATTTCCTACACTTACAAATATTTTGAGAAGGGGTCCCTGAGCTTCATCACACTGCCAAGGGGGGTCTATGCATAAAAGAGTCAAGATGCAAAATGCCTTCATCTCTCTATGTGCATACTATTCTATATCTATTTCTTATATTTCCTCATTAGACAGCTATTCATATAGCCAAGATTTTGTGAGTACCCACCAAGCCTTGGTACTAGAGAGGTAATTCAAAATTAGACACAAACCTTGCGATGCGAATGAAGTGCAATGTACTAGAAAATCCACTGTCTCTATTTTATTCTGTCCTGTCCCCTCAGTCATTGGTGTTTTGAGGTCATCCCCGGTCCAGCTAAAGGGTAAATTGAAATTGTATATGTAATGATGCCCCCCAGATTCCAGCCCCCTGGGCTCCATTCCCTTTACTTCATGAGAGGCCTTTCTATTTATTTATTTATTTATTTTTGTTTTTTCTCCGGTACCGGGAACTGAACTCACGACCTTGTACTTGCCAGGCAGGTGCTTTGCCGCTGAGCTAAATCCCCAGCCCCGAGAGGCCTTTCTATAAGAGTCACTGGATTGGCAAGAAAACCAGGGTAGCACCACGTCAGGGTGGCTAACTTGCCTTACTCCCACAGGGCACTTGCCTTACTTATTCCTGCCTTCAGGGCCTTTCCTGTCCCATTGTCAATCCTGAAATAGATTTCCTCCCTGGATCCCTGGTGAGATTTATTTACGGAGTTGTTCTCTGGGCTGGGCCTGGTCTTCATCAGAATTAAGTAGCTGGCACAATGGCTGTCTGGCCCTCCCTTCTCTGCTACCTAATCCCGGTGTCAGGAATGGCCCAGAAGTTCAAAGACTGAACTGAATAATGTCTTACTCACTGAATGGAGATTCCCATCTTTGACTTCCGTCATTACTCTTTCCCTCAGTAGTGTTGTAAGGAGTACGTTAGCATCCTAGAAAATACGTTCTCCTTCACAGGGTGATTGATAGTATTAAATGCATATCACATATGAAGTGTCTAGTGAGTAGTAAGTCTGGATACATGAAAGTTGCTGCTTGCTATTGTCGCTACACTGCCATCACTACAGGTTTTCAGCCAAAGGAACAAGTCTCTAATAATGAAATTTCAGCTATCATTAAGTTAGGTTAGGGAATCTATTTGTAAAATCGATGGCTACATTTTCTTGTGCCTGTGCAGTCATGTGTGTGGCTACCTGTTGTTTTGACCTAGCTCTCCCCTTGTCCCTTTGTTTCTCTATTGACTTGACTTTGATAACACCTCTATGTTGCTCATACCCATCTCTCCTAAGGCTCCCTTCCTCTCTCATGCCTAGGGAGACCATCGAGACAGAAGTGGTGGGAAGTGTTAACAATGCAAGGCAGTATATAAAACCATGGATGTCAGCACTGAAATAGTACTTGGAGAGCACCAAGTTTAATCAACTGTCTCACTTCATTTCTGCCCTTTCACAGATGAGAGAAACTAAGGCCCAGGAAAGAAATAAGAGTTACCTAAGATTGTCTTCTGAGCCAGTTATAGTGCTAGGCTTAGAACCATGTACAGTATTTTTTATCCTTCTCTTGTCTCTGCAGTTTTCTACCAGTGCTATAGATAATCCAAGTTGTAGAGAAGAGATAAGAAGAGTATGCTATGGGCTGGAATTGGCTGAAATAAGTGGGGAAGACTTTGTGGAAGAAGTATAGTTAATATTTTCTTATTCTTGGTTAGTAGGCTGATTTGCATTCTTGTTTGCCCCTTGGCAAGCATTGCTCTGCGGCTGTGTCTTTTGTCTTCAGTGAGCTGATTGAGAGCAAGGACTGGGTTATGGCTTGTTTGTGTCAGTAGCTCACCCTTTCATTCCACCGCTATCTAAGTTGCTCACGTTCTTTGCATCCTACTTCCTTCCTCAGTAGTTGAACACCTGCTCCAGCCTCTGCCAAGCACAGAGTTATATGACTAACCTATCTCCTTTGATCTCACCCTAGATCAGTGTGCGTGTGACCACCATGGATGCAGAGCTGGAGTTTGCTATCCAGCCCAACACCACTGGCAAGCAGCTGTTTGATCAGGTAAGGGAGGGAATCTTTGCTCCTTAACCAGCTTCCCTTCTCTCAGTAGCTCCTACCACAATGCCAACCAAACTTCTACTTCTTGTCAGAAAATCTCTTTTCCTACTTAGTCAGCAAGGTAGGTCAAAACAAAGGCTGACTCTGGCCGTAAGAGGAAAGGAGACAAAGTTTAAATTTGGTAGCCTGCACCCTTGTGGCCTTAATTAATCCTGTAATGGGTTCTGAACAAAAGAGAAGACAGAAAGGGAATATGATTGCTGTCTTAGTTACATTTTTCTTGTTGCTGAGATAAAATACCAAATACCCAAAGTTAAAGGAGGAAAGGTTTATTTGACTCATGGTTTGTAGAGGTTTCAGCCCATAGTTGGTTGACTCCTAGGCAGTTTTCAGAGGCTGAGACCTCATCACACCTAGGTCCAGCCACCTCTGAAGAGCCCCACCTATGACCACATGAGGCTTTGGGGTTGGGGAATATAGACACAAGCCATAACAATTGCATACCAGATGCTGTAAAGACAGGAGCACACAGAGCCTTCTTTTCAACGCTGAAAGATGTAAGTGAGCTCTTCTCCATTTTAACATAAAAGTTAGAAGTTAAATAATCTAATTACACTCAGCTGATGCGTGGCTGAGATTCTTGCTAGTGTATTATAAAGCTTCTGTCACTTCTGCCTCTCCTTTCCTCCCCTCCCCTCTCCTGCTCTCCCCCTTCCTCCCTCCCATCTTCCTTCCTCCATCCCTGTCTCCCTCCCTCCCTCCCTTCCTTCCTTCCTTCCTTCCCTCTCTTTCTCTTTCTGCTTCACAGTAGAAGGAAACTATATACATTTCTTCTAAAGGAAGGTCAGGACTTAGGACAATACTAGGGGTGATGAATGTAGTACGGGGGTACTTTATCTCCTGCAGGCATGCCATAGAGGTAATTGCTTGCTTCCTATAGATAGAATGGTCCTTTCCATCTCTAACTCAAGAGGTGTCTCTTCACTATGAAAATTTTGTCATTTTCAGAAGGGATGTGCTAATAATAATATACTAACCAGACGAAGGCTACAGGATCTTTTGGCATTCAAAGACTCCCTAGGAGCAAAGGGCATATTTCATCTGTGGCCAAACTCCCAGGATCAAAAATGGGGCTCCCATTTTCAGAGGCTGAGACCTCATCACATGGGCCATTATCCCATATCCCAATCAGCCTCTGGTTGAGTGGAGATTTGATTTGTTGTTCAGAAGGTTGGGGATACTTATCATCTTTTTTTTTTTTTTGATACCGGCAATCAAACTCATGACCTCAGACTTGCCAGGCAAGCACTTATGCCACTGAGCTATATCCCTGGCCCTGATACTTATCATCTTTATGGATTTTTAAGGTCCTCTTGCTTCCCTGTGCCTACTGTACTGTAGAGAACTTCTCCATGGGCAGGGAGTGGTAAGAAGAAAGAAGAAGTAGGTTGGACTTAATGGAATAATTCTGTTTCTATGAATATTCCATTGGGTGAGAGGAAAGACAAGGGAAGATGGAGATGGGAGAGGGAACTGTTTTTCATTCAGGTCTTTATGTAAGAGGAAGGAAGACTGTCTACAAGTCTTAAGAATAGCTTGGATCTTAGTCACCAATATTGTATCTGGTGGGAAAATTGTTGTCTGGCTACTATAGAGCAAAGTTAACTTTAGCTTGTCTGAGAGGTACTGTGTGCTGGTACTGTGACAAAACTCTGAGTGGAAGGACTAGTACTGACCCCACTTTACCACTGGAGAACAATATTTTCATTAGACCTGGGGGGAAAAAAGTTCTTTAACTTCACTGGGTTGTTATCCTCATATTTTAAAAAAAGAAAAAAAAATTAACACCTACCTCAAAGGCTTTCTGTGAACTTATGAAAGAGTATACAGTATTATTTATAATTCTCTCACTACCTGAAGACTAGTTATAGTGGCATGTGAGGTTGAATAAAATCCAAAAAGATGCATTATAAATAGACAAGAAAGACAAAAAGAAAATACAAATAGGGAAAAGAATAGTGATGATTCTTGTTTCATTCCTAGCTGGCAGTTGGAAATAGGCTTGATGAGCCTCAGAATATATAACTTTGTATTTTGCTGGAGCTCACTTCTTCTCTGGAATTTGTTTTATGTTTTTGTTTTAAATGGTGCTGGATAATCATTGATATTTAATTTGTGAAAATACAAAGTAGCATGAGGAAATTAAAAAAAAATTTTTGAGACAAGATGTGACTAAGATACAAAGTTGTTACGGCTGGGCTTAACTTGTGATCCTCCTGCCTCAGCCAGCCCGGAGCGCTTGGATCACAAATGTGCACCCCTGGGCCTGGCCAGTCTGAGGAACTTTTAAACACACACATTTACTGTAATTAAAGTGATGTGCTGATACCTAGCTTGCAAGTGATTATAGCACTAGTCTGAAATAACTGTGTTTTGATTATATTAAGATTTTACATTGTGTTTACATGCAAACTTTATATTGAGGAGCTTTTAAAGGGACACTAGAAGTCAAAAGGGCACTGAATAGAAATAAATCTTGGGCTCTAGGACTGGCTGTGTTGTGAACACTCTGTGATACTTTACTCAAACCTTTCCCCTCTTTAGGCCTTAATTTTCCTATCGCAGTGTCTAATTATCTTTCAAATCTGGTTATCCCTCAAACATTTATTTCTGACATTTGTATATTCTGTATATGCTTTTCTCCCATCTCTCTTCCTACTATTTGGGTTTCAGACAACCTTTTTCTGTAAAAAGAAGGAGAATGCCTCATTTTAGTATGATCAGCTGTTGGTATACTCAGGGGACAGGAAGGAAGGCAGCTGATAGGTGTTACTACATGATGAAGGTAGCAGATAAATTTCAGGCTGTTTTGTATGACGGGCAAAGAATTGCAAGTGTACAATCCAAATGGCAAGTGAGAAATGGCTACATTTATTGAGGAGCGAAGAACGTTGTGCTCAGGGCAAGTCTGTGCTGACGAAAGATATAGCAGGGACAGAAATAATGTTGCCAGAGTGACAGAATGCCAGAAGCACGGCACACAGATCACAGGGCACAGCAACCCCTGATAAATGAGGCTCTCGGAGTTTATTTTTTTTTGTTTTGTTTTGTTTTTTTGGTTTTTCTCCGGTACCGGGAACTGAACTCACGACCTTGCGCTTGCCAGGCAGGTGCTTTGCCGCTGAGCTAAATCCCCAGCCCCGGCTCTCGGAGTTTAAAGTGCACTCGTAGTGCACCTCAGCCCAGGAGCCTACCCTGAACCTCTAGGTGTGATTGACAGGATGTTGAGTTATCTCGGGGGCTCTCAATACGTGTGCTTGTCCCAGAATTCACTCTGATCTAGAGTAGTGCATGATATGTAGTACGTATGTATGAGCCCTTAATAAGGTTTGACTGTGGTGAAGGTGAAGGGACCACTAGAGATCCAGGGCACATGTGCTGTCACCTAGAGCATCAGAGATCTCCTGACTTATTGTGATATGAGTTTCTTTCTCTCTTAGGACAATGGGAGGAAGAATAGCCCTGGGGTACTGCTTAAAATTAAATGAATGGAGGAAGTGACTTCCTCAGCTCCATTGTTTCTAACTGTACTAGGGGGACATCTCTTCTTGGGTAGTCTACTGTCTGAGACAAAAGGGAGGTGTCCTTGTACTACACAGACTGTTGCCTTTGTTTCAAATAGCAGTATCATTCTGGGCAGAGACCACAGAGAGGAGAGTATCAGTCAGAGTGGATTTTATGGGCCAGCTGAGAGGCTGGGGATCTTTTGGCCTCTATTTAGACTCCTTCCTAGAGCCCTGCTTCTCCTCACTCCTCCTCTCAAACCAACTGATGCGATCCTCTGTCTTCAACGCTGAGGGCTTTGTCCATATTAGCATCGGAGGAGAATGGCTTCAGAAGGTGAGGAAGGCTTTATAGGACAGTAAACTCTTTGAATTAAGAAGTTTATTAGTTTTGAGAAGCCAGAAGACCTGGTAATTCTTTGTTAGTGTTAGTTTGGTTTGTGTCCTGTGGGTGTAATTCTTAGAGAAGCCCAGATGGTGGGGAATCATAGCCAGATTGGTGTGCCAGATTGGAAATCTGCTGCTTCTCAAACAAAGCCCTTGAGAAACTTGAGTATTTCGTGATGGTTGAGGAAAGGAGAGAGAAGAGACCAGGCATTTCATGGTTTCTCATCTAGAAGAGCAGTGATGCCTTGAGAAGTATCATTTATTGATTGCCTATTATGGAGTACCCTTGATACGATGCTTTATTTTTTCAAATTAATTTTAAGTAGAAAATAAAAATTGTATGTTTTTATCATATACAGTGCAGTGTTTTGAAATATGTGCATGTTATAGAGTGGCTAAATAATGCTTACTGGGTTTATGACCAAAGGAAATTAAATCAGTGTGTCAAATATGTATATATATATATTTTTTCTCAGCCATATGTACCATTTGTAACAATACGATTAAACCTTGAGGACATTATGTTAAGTGAAATAGTCCAGGCACAGAAAGCCAAACAGCATATAACCTTACTCATGTGGAATCTGACAAGTGTAGATATCATAGAGCTGAGAGTAGAATGGTGGTTAATGGGGGCTAGGGCTGTTAGGGTGGGGACTGGGATATGATGTTGGTCAAAGATACAAATTTTCAGTCAGAAAAGAGTAATAAATTTGAAAGGTCTATAATGCAGCATTGTGACTATTGTAAAGGACAGTATGTTATATTGAGAATTGCTGAGAGTAGATTTTAAGTGTACTCACTACATAAACAATAAGTATGTGAGGTAATGCATATGGCTGGGTGTTTTGATCCTCACAGTGGCCCTGCTAAGAGGTAATGGAATATAGCCTAGGTCATGTCATTAGTAAACACTGATACAACACAGAAACTTATTGAGCAACTGTGCTTCCCCCATTCCCCACTGCACTGCTTAGGGCTTAAGCCACTGAATGTGGCTTTTCTTAACTTGGAGAAGACTCAGAAAAGATGGCTTTTCTGTCTTCAGACCTCTGAGATGCTGTCATAGGACAGAGGAGTCAGAGGGGGCAGAGCTGGGACCTCATAGGTTGAAAACTACCGGGAAAAAGACTTCAGCTCAAAACAAGGAATTGACCATTTGGCCCTCTAGAAGCCAAGACAGATCAGGACAGAAATCCACAGAGGTCTGTGTTTATAGGTAGTTGAAGAGTGTGAGCGCTTCCTTCTCTCTAACTTGATGAGGCATAAGGGAGGAAGTTTGTTCTGTGAGGCAGTTGAGACCCATCCTTCCTGGAGGTCCAACTGGTGGAGCCAGGACCTGAGAGGAAGGAGCCGTACTCCTTGAAAAGAATTGAAAAAAGCTCCAGGACCATCCTGGAATCCAACAGTCATCTGGCTGATGATGAGAGAGGAAGTGGACTTGGGAGGAAGCATCCTTCTTTGCACCAGAGCCAGTGATAGACAGCTGTCAACAGTGGGAAGCTATAGTATGAGGAGATTCATGTCCTGGTGGGAAAGGGAAATGGGGCCTATTCTTCCTCCCATTTACCTGTTCCTTGTGAGTGTTTTCGCGGCCAGGGAAGAGAGTGCACGTCTTGCTACAGATACTCTTTCACTTAACATATACAGGCTGAGCTTCTTCAAAGGGCTTGATCTTAAATTACCTAGGTGCCACTAGAGGGTAGTATTACAACAGTGAGTTCCATTTTTAGGAACCCTCTGCCGGGCTCCAGCTCTAGCTACTATAGTTTATCTGTAATCACTTCTCCCCCTCAAATTCTTGGAGTCTTCGGAGAAAGGTGAAATCTCTGCACATCCCATTCCTTCGTCAAGTCATTGACTCATTCAATATTGACTGAGGGTCTACGGTGTCTCAAGGAGAATCCCTAGACCTAACAAACACCATCTCTGCCCATAGAATCTTGGGAGTTCTTTATGGAGGTGTACATAAGCACACGCAACTCTCTCCACAGAGAATGAAAACCCTGAGGCTTTGGTTGCATGATGTGGTATGTACAACACAGGATTTGGAGTCAGTCCTGGTTCAAATTTTATCCTGCTATTTGCTTTGTGACCTTGGGTGGTTTATTTAGCCTCTTGAGACTTTCCTCAGTAAAATGGTAATCACACTAAAATCTTAGAGATTTTGTGATTTAATTCTGAAATAAGTAAAGTGACTGCTGCGTAGCAGGTTTTCCAATATCAATTGTTCTTAGTAAGTAGATGCACATTGCCCTGGGAATTCAGATGAAGGAGCCATGAAATCAGGAAGCATTTATGACTCAGTCACATAGGATGTGTGCAGTTTGCAATTGAAGCCAGCACTCTTTTCTTCTGCTCTTGTTGTATAAACTGACTTGAAACTACAACTGACCCATTGCTTCCGGTAACGGCAACTTGTTCCTCTTGCGGTTCTGTTCCCACTTTGTTCCATTCCCCGGTGACCTAGTATCTTAGTTCTGAAAGTCCATCCTATCTTCAGGATCTGCAATGAATGTCTCTCACCTGGGGCTAAATTGTTCCCTGGAGCTTGCTTCTTCCCACCAATTGCATCAGTACACTTATTCTTTTGCAGCCCTGTGGAAAATTGGTAGAATATGTTAGTTGGGCCGAATCTTAGGTTTAGGATAAAAAATACTTTTAACCCATTCAAGACAGTGCCATATTTTTTATGTCTCACTACCAGAGAGCTCTGATATGAACTTGTTGTGTTCCCCCTGGCTTGAACCACCTGTGGGACATGCATCACCTTCCCATGTCGTACATGTACGACAAGTGGCCCAAGCCAGGGGGAACATGGTTAAACAACTTTTTATTATTTTATTGTTTTATTAGTATATGTTTGCATTATGTAATTGTTATATTCCTTGTGAGGAGTTGATACATGTACCTAACATTTTGATTTTCTTTTCATCTCCTTCTCCCTACCCTCTTCCATCCCATCATCTCTGGGTCCCCTTCTCTTTTGCAAAAGATCTATCTTCATATTTTGTACTATCTATCTTCTATTTTGGTCTTATTTATATTTTAGGTTCTCATATAAAAGAAACTGTGATAATGCTTATGTGTCTGATTTATTTTAATTAACATTATTGTCTCAAGATATATCCATTTTCCTACATATGACTCAGATTTGTCCTTTTTATGGCACAGTACTACTCCATTATTTATAACTACCCTATTTTCTTTATCTATTAATCTGTTGATGGACATTATAGTCCACTTTCAAGATTTAGCTATTATGAATTATGCTGCTATAAATATGGGTATGGGTCTATCACTGTAATATGATCTCTTCAACTCTTTTGGTTTGGTTTTTTGTTTTTGTTTTTCTTCCTATACCAGGAATTGAACTCATGATCTTGCGCTTGCCAGGCAGGTACTGTGCCGCTGAGCTAAATCCCCAGCCCCCTCTTCAACTCTTTTGGGAAGATACCTAGATGAGGAATAGCTGAGTCAAATGGAATTTCTAGTTTTACTAATCTCCACACTGATGTTCATAGTGGTTGTACTAGTTTACATTCCCACCATCAATGTAGAAGGGTTCCTTTCTCCCTGTAGCCTCTCCAGCATTAGTAATTACCAGTATGTAACTTACTGATGATAGCCATTCTTTCTGGATAAGATGGAATCTCAGTGTTCTTTCAATTTGCATTTCTCTAATGGCCTGGGATGTTGAACACTTTTTTGTGTGTTTATTGGCCATTTAGACTTCGTCTTCTAAGAAATCTCTATTCATTTGAATTGCCCTTTTAAAAAAATTGAGTCTTTTATTTGGGGGGGGGTCTAATTTTTTTGAGTTCTTTATATATTCTAAACATTAGTCCTCTGTCTGAAGAATAGCTAGCAAAGTTTTTTTCATTCTGTACATTCTATTCTTATATCCAGATCTTTGATCCAGTTTCATTTTTCCCAGCATCATTTATTAAAGAGGCTATCTTTCCTCCAGCATGTTTTTGGCCCCTTTGTCAAAGGTTGGATGACTGAATGTACTTGAGGTTGTTTCTGCATCCTCTGTTCCATTCCATGGATCTGTGTATCTCTCTTTGTGCCAATTCCATGCTGTTTTCTATAACTGTAGCTCTGTAATAGAACCTGAAGTTTGGGATTGTGATGTGTGTTGGTTTGCTGTTGTTGCCCAAGATTGTTTTTGCTATTCTGAGGCACTTCCTGGTTCCATATCAGTTTTAGGATTGTTTTCCCTAGTTCTGTGAGGAATACTGTTGGTATTTTGTTTGGGATTATGTTAAATCTGTATATCAATTCTGGAAGTTTGACCATTTTGACAGTGTTGGTTCTGTCCATCCAGGAACAGCATATGTTTCCATTTTTTAATGTCCTCTTTGGTTTCATTTTTCAAAGTACTATAGTTTTCATTTTAGACGATTTTTACTTTCTTGGTTGGGTAAATTCCTAAGTATTTAATTTTTCTTTTTTCTTTTTTGTACCAGGAATCAAACTCAGGACCTTGTGCTTGCCAGACAGGTGCTTGTGCCGCTGAGCTATATCCCCAGCTTAATTTTTCTTGATGCTTTTATTAATAGTATTGTTTTTCTAATTTCTTGTGAGTTCATTATTGGTGCATAGGAACACATTATGGAAAATCTATCCATCTGGTCCCCTCCATTTTCTCAAAAAGCTAGTATCGCTTTTCAACATAAATATTCACATTTCTTCATCTAAAACTTGCTGACAGCTTCTGTTGCCCATTGACTTAGAGCAAGGGACTCACCTGCCTTTGAATCCTGAAAGCCTTTTATTGAGACAGGATCTCGCTATGTAATTCAGGGTAGCCTTGAACTCACTATGCAATCCAGGCTGGCCTTGAACTCTCCACAAAACCTCCTGCCTCAGCCTACCAAGTGCTGGGATTACAGGCGTGTGCTGCCATACTTGGCTTGAAAGCCTTTTGTTCTTTCTTCATCATCTCCCGCACATTGACCTTTCTAAAATATATTTCTAATTACTCAAGTCAGCAAGAGGTAGATGGGAAATGAGGTTATTTTTCTTGTGAGCTAATTAATAGCAATGTCTTCCTTGCTTCTGTCTCTATCTCTTAGACTCATTACTCACTGCGCTCTAAACCCTTATTTCCACCCCCACCCAAAGAAAAGATAAAGAAGACTGCTTAATGTCAGGCTGAACTCATTAGGATGTGGCTCAGCTTGCCTGCCGCCATCTCTGGTGGTGGGCATGCAGGAGTTGAGCTGACAGCCAGACCATTATTAACATGCTAATGACAGAAACTGGAGAACAGTCTCCATCTGTCTTTTCCTGGCAGGCTTCTCTTTTTTGACCACTGCTTAGCCAAGACTATTATGGTGAGGTATCTGCCTTGTTTTCATCTTCAACCTATGTGAGGGTAATCATGACTAGGCTCTTTGTAGGACTGGAAAAAAGTATTGCAAAACCTAGGGACAGCAGAGCTTCAGGATTATATATATCTCCAAACATACTTTCTTGGGATAGTATAAATGGGAATCAATCTTTAAGTCGCAGACGTTTTTCCTAGTTGCTAAAAACAAGGAACAACAGAGTCTGAAGGTTGAGTTGATGATACTTCCGGCCAGTGATGCAGTCACTCACACTCACATGATAAGTCCTTCATAGTAAACCAAAGGATGGGGTTTGGGGAACTTCTGGATAGATGAACCCATGTGGAGAAACAGAGGATGATGTGCTGGAGGACATAGAAGCTTTTTACTCCTCCCGTCACTCACCTTTTGCATTTCTTCCATCTGATTGTTCATTTGTATCCTTTGTAATACCCTTTATAATAAATGGGTAAACACAAGAAAAGATAAAGGACTGTATATGGGAGTAACCCAGAAATATAAAAGGCAAGAGTTACCCCAACAATCTCTGCCTTCAGTTTTTAACCTGTTCTGGGTGTAGACAGCTGCGTGATGTAACAGAGGGAAGGGGGAAGTGAACATGAATGGATCTGGAGTTAAACAGACTGGTTTGAATCCTGACTCCGCCACTCATTACTGGAACCTCGGGCAAATGATTTCAATTCTCTACAATTTTATTATCTGTGAAATGGGCCTAATTGATATATGTCATAGCACTTTTATGAAAATTAAGAAGGTAATTGACGTCAGGTTCTTGGTGTGTTAGATGCTAATAAATAATAGATCATTTCCTTTCCTCAGCAATAGTACTTTGTGTAGAGGTGCTGACATTGGTTCTTGACTGCTGTCCAAATGTATTTTTCTTTTCTAATGTGAGCATCTTAACCTTTTAAGGGCAGAGGTGAGGTTGACTCCACTTTTATGTCTTCTGCCTGGCACAGGGTAGATATTCAACCAGTTATGATTTCTGTTTTCTCTTCCAGGTGGTGAAAACTATTGGCCTGAGGGAAGTTTGGTTCTTTGGTCTGCAGTACCAGGACACCAAGGGTTTCTCCACTTGGCTGAAACTCAATAAGAAGGTAACTGTTTACTCCTCTGTCAAGTTTGAATACCTTCCTCCATCAGAACTTGTTTAGGGGATAACATGTGCTAGCTAGCAAACCTGGATTACCTAGGGCTATGTGTATCACTGGGTGGTCTGTTGACCATCTGGATCAGAATAATGGCAGAAGAATCTGTTAAAAAAGAACCTCAGACTTTTTTTTTTGTACTGGAGAAAAATGCAAAGATCTTAGTCTTATAGTACCTTTCTTTCACTGGTCCACTACTGCCTGACCATGGCAGTACAGATGGTTCGCTCTTTCTTGATTTTCCACCTCAATTAGATTACAACCGGGATGATTTGAATCCAATCAAGCTTTCTGCCCCAATTAGCGTCTCTGCAGGGACCTGGCAGTCCTTCATGTTAGTATTCTCAAACTGGTTTACTTGGTACTTAGCGGTCTCCGTACCGCACTGTGGCTTGTTTCCCTGAATGTCTCTAGGAGGTGGGTGCCCCACTTTCTGCTGGTAGTGTCTTGTTTTCTCAAGGAGTTGAGACTTTTGCTAGACAGCTACAAAGTCATTAGGAGCCAATTTCATGCTTTAAAAGATGATCTAGTATGGTCAGGCATCATGGTACATGCCTGTAGTTCTAGCATTCAGGGAGCTGGGGGAGGAGGATTATGAACTTGAGGCCAATACCTGGGCTACATAGGTAGTTTAAGGGTGACTTAGACTACATAGTAAGACCCTGTCTCTAAGAAACAAAAACAAAGCTCCACTAAGAGATGATCTAGTTTGTGTTTTTGCCTAGCCAATTCCCAGGCCTCAGTCATAGTTTCTAGTCTTGTCTTTGCTATTTTATGGACTTAGAGGATCCTTGAAAGAAGAGCTTTCTTACCTGTACTGTTAAAATTTGAGGCCAGTTGGATATATTGTCAGATATTGGTTACTTGAGGGTTTTTCATCCTCAAGGTCAACAGGAGGTGATTATGGACATGGGACTAGGAAGGATTTCCAATGAAATTAATGTCTCTTTTGTGAATTATCAGCAAGATTTCCACCTAGCTTTGTAAGATTACTCAAACTGATGACCTTTCAGTGTCTTCTCCTCCACTTATAGTCACTCCCCGACCATGTAATCCTGTTGTTTAAAGGTTGTGAACCCCTTGTTGCTCCCAGGTGACTGCACAGGATGTGCGAAAGGAAAGCCCCTTGCTTTTTAAGTTCCGGGCCAAGTTCTACCCTGAAGATGTATCTGAAGAATTAATCCAGGATATCACCCAGCGCCTGTTCTTTCTGCAAGTGAAGGAAGGTATTCTCAATGATGACATTTACTGCCCACCTGAAACTGCTGTGCTCCTGGCCTCTTATGCTGTCCAGTCCAAGTATGGTGACTTCAACAAGGAGGTGCATAAGTCTGGCTACCTGGCTGGAGACAAGTTGCTGCCCCAGAGGTAAGGTGGCACCCTGGTCTCCATTGGCTTTGCCAAAGGGAACTGCAACTCAACGATGACTAATACCTGTTCGACAGGGGCTGCTGGGTCTGTTCCTTCTCACTTGGGTCTGCCTGAAGCCTGTATTGTGCTCTTAGAGTGACATGTTTGCATGTATCATCATGCCCTGTTGTTTCTCTGTCTCTCAAAATAAGAAGCCTTTTATTTTTCCCGTCTCTCTACTTAATTACAGAACTTCATTACCCTGCAGATAGGTCCTTACACAGAAATGGAGGTAGATTCATTTTCCTTAGTTCCATTTTCTCAATCCCTTTCACTGATTTAGACCATGAATTTCAGAAGTTCCCAGGGGAGAGAGAGACATATAAAAGCCACAAAGCTCAGTCTTTTAATATTGGTAACCAGTATATAGTGATTTCTCCTTTGGTAAACTTCAAAGTTGAAAGCTCTCAAACACTCATTGTTTTTTGTTGTAGCACCACAACACATATAATGAGGCCGGCATAATCCTTATTTAGAAATGGAAGTGTAGAGGTACTTGCCGTGACTTGCCCCATCTCGCACAGCTCTTTTGAGGCTGAGCTATGCCAAAACGCTTAATTTCTTATTTTTTTAAACTGTGGTGTTTTTCTATTGCATTTGATTGTCATTTCCATAGACTTTTGCCTTTTTCTTTTTTTGTACCAGGAATCGATTTCCGGACCTTGTACTTGCCAGGCAGGCACTGTGCCACTAAACTATATCCCTGGCCCTCCACAGACTTTTGGATTAGGAAAAAAAATGAAATCTCACTCTGGGATCTCATTCTGGGATATCTGTGGCATATGTACAATCCATCAGAAGGAGTTAGAGATACTAGTTGGGCCCTGGGACACTTTATGAGTTATCATAGTATCAGAAGTGGCATGTTTAAAGCAAGCCTCTTTTATAATCTAGTAGTCCTGAGTGTTTACACCCATTGTTTCTTTCAAAGACAGTAGGGCTTAGTTCTCTGTTCTGTAGCCAAAAGCTTTCCTCTCATTCCTGAGCAATATTCTTACAAACTATTGGTCTGAAGAAAATCCGGGAAGGGGGCTGGGGATATAGCTCAGTGGCATAAGCGCCTGCCTGGCAAGTGCAAGGTCCTGAGTTCAATCCCTGGTACCAAAAAAGAAAATCCAGGAAAGGATATACCTATGTCTGTGAGGCCCATCCTGACTTTTTGCCCCTCAAGTCAGCACATATTCCTTATAAATCACTGTTCTACTTGGAGACCACAGGATATTATTGAATTTTCTGGTTAAAGCAACACAGGAAGGTGGTCCCATTGCTTTTCTTAGTACTCTATAGCTTACAGCACTCCTATCCCTTAGGAAATTACTTATTTCTAATTTAATATCTTCTGCTGTGATTTTAGTCTACTTTCTGTATGACCTTGATAGACTGACTCTAAATTTGGATCAATTTCTTTAAAGAACTGAGTTGCCTTCCAGGAATCAAAATCAAAAGCAAACCAGAGTCAATGTAAGACTCGGGGTGTGTGTGTGTGTGTGTGTGTGTGTGTGTGTGTGTGTGTGTGTTGATAAATATGACAACTGCTAGTCTAATTTTTCCCTCCTGCACATGGGTTTTGCACTGCAAACTAAACACTATGCCTTGTCTTTTCAGAGTCCTGGAGCAACACAAACTCAACAAGGATCAGTGGGAGGAACGGATTCAAGTCTGGCATGAAGAACACCGGGGCATGCTCAGGTAAGCCCATTCCGGCAGCTGTGGGCCCCACTATCCTTACAGAGAGAGTAAGAGTGGGTTCTGTGGAGAACAAGCAGATGACTGGGGACATTAATGGATGTTGGAGGAAAGACAAGGATAATGCTGGCACTTAAAGAAAGACAGAAAGCAAACCAGAGCCAATATAAGACTGTGTGTGTGTGTGTGTGTGTGTGTGCGCGCGCGCACGCGAGTGTGTGTTGGTGAATATGACAACTGCTAGTCTAATTTTGACCATAAAAAGTGGAGGAAACTTTGGGATCCCCAAAGAGCATCAGAGCTACCAGATGGCTCCTCCCAAAAATGAAATGGGAAAGGAGATCTTTAAACATTAGAAAGCATTTAGGATAGTCTAGCTGAGGAACAGATATTGTGCTTTCATCACCCACTGCCTAAGTTCTGCTAGGAACGTATAAGAGGCTGTTGCAAAGAATGACATGAAGAAAATAGTGTCCATGGCAGCTGATATGGCAGAGTTCAGCAAGGATCAGCACACCTTTATTCCCCTTAAGTACCTCAGACCTTAGGTTCCTTTCAGCAAATTTTGCTTGAGAAAAATCATGTGTGCTCTGTTCTATCATCTGCGTACCTTCCACCTCTTTTCCCATTTCTGATAGCAAGATCCTTGTCAAAAACACAAAGCAAGTAAACTTTTCTATCTCCCTGAGCCTGATTCATAGCCTCCCCTCTGTGACACCTGCTTCTTTACCCTATGTCTTTTAGAGAGGATGCTGTCCTGGAATATCTAAAGATTGCTCAAGACCTGGAGATGTATGGTGTGAACTACTTCAGCATCAAGAACAAGAAAGGCTCAGAGCTGTGGCTAGGGGTAGATGCCCTAGGTCTTAACATCTATGAGCAGAATGACAGGTATAACTCAGACTTCTGTTAAGTTTATTTGGGTCACTCTCATACCTAGGGCTCACCCCTCATCTTGGAGCAGGATTGTGCTTCTTCTGTCTCACCTTAGTTTTTTTTTCTACCTAACTTAGATGGGCTCAGATAATTGTATATATATATATTATTTTTTTTTGTACCAGAAATTGAACTCAGGACCTTGCACTTGCCAAGCAGGCGCTTGTGCCACTGAACTACATCGCCAGCCCACAGGCCCAGATAATTGTACAACCTCCCTCAACCTGTAAATCCTGTGTTGCCTAGACTTGCACTGTCCACTGTGTTGTCCATGAGCCACATGTGGTTGGTGAACTCTTAGACTGTGGCTACTCTGAATGGAGACATACTATATATAAACAAAGTGCATATTAGACTTTGAAGACATAATGTGAAAAATACAATGTAAAATGCCTCAGTATTTTTTAAAGTACTGATTCATATATTTAAGTCATAGTATTTGGGGTATATTGAGTTAATTAACTGTATTGTAATTAACTCCACCTGTTTCTTTTTTATTCATGTTCATGTGACTACTACAGAACTTAGAATGTGACACTTATTATATGTAGTATGAATATCATTGTATATTATATTAATATTATTAACATGTATAATTTTTTAAAGACAGTGCTGGCCTGGAATCTACCTTGTCAGGATTTGTACATAGGACCAAGTCCCATGTGATGATTAAGTGCCTTTTGCCCTATAATTCTCTTGTGTGGCCTCATCTTACCTGCATATCCCCTACCCACCGCCTTGCTCTACTCTTGGTGAGGATGGAGATGAATAGATTATTGTTCCGTATAACTTCTGAACCTTGGAATTCATTATTTATCTTCTCCCTAATTTTTATAACCTTGGAAGAGTCTCTCTAAAATAGGGCTAGGGATGCCCTTAAGGACTTTTCCAAGACCCATGCCTCAACCAAAGTGGAAAAAACCTCAGAGATTGGAGCAAATAATAATATGTTGATGGTGGTATCAGGAGGTCGTTGACCCAAGATAAATGCTGGCAAATGATCTGGTGGCATGTGATGACGCTGGTAATGGGCCTACCTCCTCACTTTGGGCAGGAGAGAGATGAAGGCAAAGCATTAGCCTTCTATGCCTTTCTTATCTTCCCCTTGTCTTGATGCTATTGGTTTCCACTGCTACAGACTGACTCCCAAGATTGGCTTCCCCTGGAGTGAAATCAGGAACATCTCTTTCAATGACAAGAAATTTGTCATCAAGCCTATTGACAAAAAATCTCCGGTGAGTGACTGACTTCCCTTTGATAATGACAGGTACTCACCAAGGCCTGTATTATCCTAAACCTGATCATGTCATTGTATTTGTCTTTTCTTTTTCTGAATTTGTCTATGTGTACACATGTGCATACCCACGTGTACAGGAGGTATAAATGTAGGTTGACATGGAAGGAAATATCAGTGCTGAGAAATGGCTAGGAATCATCCTATACCTGGTGCTATTTTGCTGTCTGTGTCTCAATGGCATCCTCATATCCCTGTGTCTGTTTCTTTGTCTCTGTCTCTCTGTCCCTGTATCTCTCTCTGTCTCTCTGTCTCTGTCTCTGTCTCTCTCTCCCTGATTCCTTCCCTCCCTCACTCTCAGTAAAGGAGAGCCGCAGGCAGTCCTGAATGCTTCTTCTTAACCATTGTCTTCTGCTACTGTGAGACTCTGTAGTGGAAACAGAATATATCTCATTTTTCTTAGCTCCTCAGCCCTAGAAGGTAGATTATATTCACATATTTTTTATCTTTAATTCTGGTAAAAGGACAGAGCCAGAAGAAGTCCAAATCCAAAGGTTATCTTCAAAATTGGCTTTTTGGTATAACTTTATGGGTGCCTTCTCAGATTTCCTTCCAGTGCAACCTAAGTGCAAGAAAATGCAGTGGGTCCAGATCTTCCTTTAATATGTTCACCACTCTTCTTACCTACTTAGTTGCCTGTGGCTAACAAGACTAGAAAAGTGGTAGTTAAGTTTAAGACAGAAACTCACATGAGGGTCTAGTCCTCTGGTGTACCTTGTGTCCAGCAAGGGTCAATGGCCTCGTTGAGCCTGACCCATTTCATGAGGGCTTAATCTTCTTCTCCAGCCCAAAGATGTCTGAACTTCCTCTACTAGGTACTTTATATGTGTTGTCTTCTTAAATGCTCAACAACTTGATTATGTGCGTATACCCATGAAATTGATGAAATTCATGTTCAGAGGGATGGAGTGATTTGCCTACGATCACATAGCTAAAAGCAGTACAACTGTGATTTATGCCTAGGTCATTTGACTTTAAGAGCTTGCTTTTCTTCCATTATACCCCAAGCTATATGAAATGATAGCAGTTTGGCTTTGACAGAAGAGGTATTGGTTAACCCGTCAGCTGGTGATCTTGGTCCAGTGGTATTTATAGTAACTAACTCAAACTCACTGGATTTTCTTGTGTGTTTTTTATTGCTGCTGTGCTCAACTTTCATCAGAAAAAGGTAAGTAACAAAGCCAGCTGAGATAAAGGACTTATTTAACAAACGATGACCCAAACAATCAATATATAGGAGATGTATTTATGAGTGTATTTATAGCCTGCCTTGTTCTAAAAAGGATTTGAAGGTCTGAGTCAAGGACATGCTTTTTGGAGATTACAGCAACAGTTCAGTCACCCATATTGTACCCAGTAGGGTAGCATACAGAGATTGTGTGGCTTCTAAAAGACGCCCTCTAAAGCGCAATATCATATCTAATTAGTAGAGAAAGGCAGCTCTGATTCTTGAGTTCAGGGTATTTTAGGATACTTTTTGTAAGTAAATGTTAAAAAGAGTTCCGGTTTGATGGACTGCACTGATTGCAGAGTTAAGAAATCTGAGTTCAAGTCTTGGTCTACCACTAACCTGCCATCTGACCCTGGGCAAATCACTTCACCGGTCTGATAATTAGTTTTCCTATCTGTAATAGAAAGGATTGGATAAATTATCTTCGCAGGGATTTTGGATTTAGTTTTTTAGAAGATAGAAGTTGTCCTTTGCCTGTTCTTCCAAACTCTTTTTGACTGCTGTTTTTCCACCAGGACTTTGTCTTTTATGCTCCTCGGCTGAGGATTAACAAGCGGATTTTAGCCCTGTGCATGGGGAACCATGAGCTATATATGCGCCGCCGCAAGCCTGACACCATTGAAGTGCAGCAGATGAAGGCACAGGCCCGGGAGGAGAAGCACCAGAAGCAGATGGAGCGGTAGGTGCTACAGAGCTGGAGCGGGTGCCGGAGTGAGTGTTAGTGCTGGGGTAAGGCAGCTACAGGCTTCTGAGCTTTCCAAGGCAAGATGTGAAGTCAACCTAGGACTAAGAGTGAGTGAGCTGCAGGGACAGTACCCCCTGCATCCATTCTCAGGTGTACCCAGGAAGCAGCTATCAGAAGCATATTGGATGGATGGGCATTCCATAGGTCTCCATTGTCTATGAACTTGAAGCCACTGGTATGCTAGGTAGACTCTGGGTTGCACCAGGCTAACTGACTAGTCTAGTGACAGTAGTGGAGAGCTCTGTGCACATTTAAGCTTATATTCTATAGGGGTTTGTGAGCAGAAATGGACAGAGCCCCCAGAATTTTGCCTACAAGGCCACAGTGTTTTCAGTACAGCCTCTTGCTACTCAAAGTATAATCTGAGGCTCAGCATCATCATCATCATCAATTTGGGAACTTGTTAGAAAGACAAGATCTAAGACCCTGCTCCAGACCAGTGATCAAAATCTGGATCTCAGATCCAGGAGATCATTTCTTCAAAGAGATATTCAGATGGCAAACAAACACATGTAAACATCCTTTGTCATTAGGTAAACGCAAAGGAAAACAATAATGAGGTACTACTTCATACCTTTTAGTGTAGACACAAAAAATAAAACTGGAAATAAGTTGGTGAGGTGGTGGAGAAATTGGGATCCGTATACATTGGTGGGGAGTGATGTAAAAAGATTGAAAGCAGTGTGACAGTTCCTCAAAAAGTTAAACATAGAATTACAATGTACTTCTCCAATCCTGCTCCTAGGTAAGAACCTCCAGATAACTGAAAAGGGGTATTCAAACAAATATATGTACGCACATGTTTATGGGAGCATTATTAATAATAGCAAAAATATGGAATGTTTATCACTGGATAAATAGATAAATTATAAATACATATAACAAAATATATCTTAAGTCTATTTTGTATTGGTAGAAGAGAGTTCCTGAGACTGGGTATTTTGTAAGTAAAAGAGGTTTATTTTGGCTCATGGTTTTCGGGATTGAGAAGGCCAAGATCAGGCACCCACATCTGGTAAGAGCTTTCTAGTAAAGCATAACATGGCAAAGGGCATCATTACATAGCAGGAGCACATGCAGGCACAGAGTAGTACATGAGGAAGAGGGATTCAGGGGAGGTGCCAGGCTTATTTACAATAACCCACTTTCACAAATACTGATGCAATCCTGTGAAATCCAAACCACTCACTTCAGCTAGGATTAATCCCTTCTGAGTTT
The DNA here is from genome assembly GCF_000276665.1 of Chinchilla lanigera. NCBI lineage: Eukaryota > Metazoa > Chordata > Mammalia > Rodentia > Chinchillidae > Chinchilla > Chinchilla lanigera. The sequence continues at coordinate 5,362,902 of NW_004955475.1, forward strand.
TGTTCCTTTAATGACCTAATCACCTCCCACTAGGCCCCACCTTGTGAAGTGTTCTCCACCTCTCGATTCTGTTACACTGGGGAGCAAGCCTCTAATATGTGAACCGTAGGGGGACAAACCATAACCAAACCACAGCAGAATGTTTTTCAGCCATACATGCTATAATATGGGTGCAGCTGGAAAACATCAGGCTAGGTAAGAAAAGTCAGGCAAGAAAGGTTACGTGTTATGGTTCTATGTATATGAATGTTCACAATAAAAAGTATGTAGAAACAGAATGTAGATCGATGTTTGTCACAGGTTGAGGGGGTGGGGGGGTGAGGAGAAACTTCCTAATGGCCATGAGGTTTTACTTTGGAGTGATGAAAATGTTTTGAAACTAGGAAAAGGTGGTGGTTGAACAACACTGTAGATGTACTACGTGCCTCTGAACTGTTCACTTTAAAATGGTTTATGTTATGTGAACTTTAATAAATTACTTTAAAAGATCTCAGTTGATTCCTATAAACATTAGGATTTCAGGAGCACTGCTAGAGTAGGTGCCTTGTCATAAAAGGTGTGGAACCTTCTTGGTGTGGTGGCACACACTGGTCACCCCGACACTCTTGGAGGCTGAGGTAGAAGGATTGCAAGTTCGAGTCCAGTCTGGGCAACTTAGTGACTTAATGAGACCCTAGGGATGGCCGGGGATGTAGCTCAGTGTGAAGGCCCTGGGTTCAATTCCAGCTACTGAGAGAGAGAGACAGACAGACAGACAGAGACAGATAGACATAGTTTGGAATCTTGGAAGGTTTCTAATCTACTAGACTAGAAATGACTCCATATATGAGTGTTTATGTACTAAGGTTCACATTTATTTAGAAAAAATTTACCAAGATGAGGGTCCGCTCACAGAGCTGAATCTGGCAGGAACTAGCTTTCTAGGTCCTCATGGTCTAGTAGGAAAGAGAAGGAAAACAATCTCTCTCTCTCTCTCTCTCTCTCTCTCTCTCTCTCCTTAGCTCTCAAGATACAAAGGCTGTTCCGTTCATCCCCTTAGTAAATATTTGTTGAGTAATGAAAATGTCCAAAAATTCCTGTTCTCGATACTATCATTCTAGTGGAAGAAGAAAACAACATAGTAAATTATGTAGTTTTAGTATGGTAAAAAGTGTTATGGAGAAGAACTACAGGGAACAGGGATGGAAAAAGGGTACACCCAGTATTTTGAGGGCTCAAAGGGAGAAAAACCATCTAGCCAAGGGATAAGAAGGCTTTCTGGAAGCAGGGAAAGAACAAGATAAAGAAAATACTTATTCTAGATTTGCAACACAGTTTTGGGGAAAAGAGCCTACAACCAGGCTTTAGGGCAGGCAAAGTTCGACCTAGCTACAGGGATCTCTACCCTGAAGCTTACCATCCTAGTATGGAGCTATAATGCCACAAAGAAGACAGAACAGGACATGCAGGCCATTTTACACATAGGGGAACTGAGAACAAGAGCAAAGCAGCAGCATAGCTAGGGTGGCTCCGTGGGTTACTCATAGATCAGGAATTCCAGACTGGGTTTCCTGACCCAGGGGCAAACTGACTGAGCCATGAGCATACCGCCCTATGTGGGGCTGTGTCGAGTAGGCAGGGAAGTGGAGGTAAGGGGCAGTGGTCCAAGCGCACCTGCTCTGGGTGTGTTGGAAGGGTAGGCGCCGAGGGGAGCCAGGAATCCCCAAACTTCTATGTAGCTTTGTTGTTTGTTCCATCTGCCCTTCTCCTTTTCCTAGTGCCCTGCTGGAAAATGAGAAGAAGAAGCGTGAGATGGCAGAAAAGGAGAAGGAGAAGATTGAACGGGAGAAAGAAGAACTGATGGAGAAGCTGAAGCAGATTGAGGAACAGACTAAGAAGGCTCAACAAGGTGAGGCTTGAAGTTACTATGGCAAATGAGTTTCCCTAGATCCTGACTGCGTGAGCTGGAGACCTTTCTACCTGAGCTATCGTTCCAGGTGACATAGTGCAGGTGTGGGCACAGAATAGATGAAGGATGGGTGAAGAAGAAGTTTCAGAACCTTCTGCCCGTTGTGCCATGAGGTGGAGCATATCCAGGAAGAAAGACAGTGTGCCGTCTTCCTTCCTGTGCCCCTCACTGCACTCTCCCTTCTTTTTCTGCCTAGAACTGGAAGAACAGACACGCAGAGCCCTGGAACTTGAGCAGGAACGGAAGCGTGCCCAGAGTGAGGCTGAAAAGCTGGCCAAGGAGCGTCAAGAAGCGGAAGAGGCTAAGGAGGCTTTGCTGCAGGCCTCCCGGGACCAGAAGAAGACCCAAGAACAACTGGTAAAGCTGCACAATGGGCTGAGATTGTGGGACCTGTGTTTTCTCCTTTGTCTGCCTGCCTATGTATAGCTACTTCTGCCTGAAGAGCTGGCTCTTTCTAGCAGGTTTCCATTCCACAGGCCCCTAACAGTTCATTCAGAAGCAAGCTGAGGGGTCACTCAGCTTGGGCCAGAAACCTTTGCAAACAGTCTTTCCTAACTGTTGGTTTGTAGTCGCTGTCTTTCTACTTTTTTTTTTTTTTTTTTGAGACAGGGTCTCACTATGTAGTTCAGGCTGGACTCAAAGTCATGTCGATCCTCCTGCCTCAGGCTCCTGAGTGCTGAGAATACAGGCTACAGGTGTACACCACCATGCCTGACTTTATTCCCTTTCTTAACCTTTGGAGATCTGAGCTGGTAACCTGAAAAGGAAAAGCAGTGAGGAGTAAAGGGACTCATGCTTAATTAGTAGCTACTGTGTGTTGCTATGCCAACCATACTTCCCTTTTCCTTACTTTTTTATTTCTTTTTACTAGCAACCCTATGGGATTAACCCCCATATGAGAATATTGCCAGATAAAGGAAATTAGGTCTTAGTGAGGTTAGGAGACTTGCCAAAGGTCACACAGTTGTACGTGGACAAGGATTAGAGCGCACTTCTACCTCAGGTTGAAGGTTTTGGGGAAAGGAGCCTACAACCAGGCTTTAGGGCAGAAGTTCCTTGAAATCACATGCAAAACTGGGTGTCCATATATTGTTTGGGGGGAGGAGGATGGGTATCCATATTTTCATCACAATTTCCAAGGTTATCCACCAAGCGTGGTGGTGCACGCCTGTAACCCCAGCCTCGGGAGGCTGAGGCAGGATGATCACTGAGATTTCATGACCACCCTGGGGTACAAAGTGAGCTCAAGGCCAGCTTGAACTGCCTAGCGAGACCTTGTCTCAAAAAGACAAAAGCAAACAAGACACACAAACAATCCCTCCCCAATTTCCAAGGTTTCTGTGACTCAGAAGTTAATCTGTGGTCTAAATTCCTTGAATACCCCCTGCCTTTGTATTATTTGCGGTGGGAGTTGATGCAACTGAAACCTAGCTCTCAAAAGAAGCTATTTTGGGAAGTTTGCCCAAGGTGTGAAGGTGTGCATAAGTTTTTTCCCTTGTTCAAATCACCTTGTGACATTTGAGTTCTTTCCTTGTCCTGGGAAGTCTTAGCAGAGACTTGTGCAGCTCAGGATAGCAGAAAAGAGTTGGCACTTCAGTCACCTCCAGAGCTTTATGGGGGCTCATACTTGATGCACACGTGAGAGGGGAAGAAGGAGAGGGAGGGACGGAGGAAGAGGGACAGATATGAGGAAGGTACAGAACTGACAGGTTATCATCTTTGCAAGGCCTACACTCTAGGAGAGGAGCTATGATCTATAAAGGAAGTCCTAGGTAAGGAAGATAGGAGTGAAGCGGAGTGGTAATGGTTAAAAGACTGCCAATGCAACAAGTAAGTGGACTAGCAAGTTCCCAGCTGGTTTTCCAGGGGAATTTGGGTTGAAGACACCTGGTCGCTGGCGACCAGGAGACACCACCCTCACAGGCTTCTAATTTGTCTGTAGGCTTCAGAAATGGCTGAGCTGACAGCTCGGATCTCTCAGCTAGAGATGGCCCGACAGAAGAAGGAGAGTGAGGCTGTTGAGTGGCAGCAGAAGGTAAGACACAGCACTGGAACAAAGCACTGCGAGAAGGGGTACCGCATGCGCACATCTCAGCTCCATAGATTCCTTAGTTTTGGGCTCTTTCCACCTTCCACCTTTTCTGTATAGCTGGTATGCTGGAAGAAGGTGCTTAATGCTTTCTCAAATACTTTCCAATATTCCCCAGTACCCCTGGGGAAGTGGATCCAAATGCTTCTGTTTTATAGCTGTGGAAACTAGGAATCAGGCAGATGAGATCATTGGCCCATTTGGTATGTACAAACAGCCAGCTATTCGTGGCATGCAAAGATTGCCACAGGTTTCTTGGTCTAACTGCTGGTCTTTCTGTCACTGAACAGGCACAGATGGTACAGGAAGACTTGGAGAAGACCCGTGCTGAGTTGAAGACTGCCATGAATACACCTCATGTGGCAGAGCCTGCAGAAAATGAGCAGGATGAACAAGATGAGAATGGGGCAGAGGCCAGTGCTGACCTGCGGGCTGATGCTATGGCCAAGGACCGCAGTGAGGAGGAGCGTACCACTGAGGCAGAGAAGAATGAGCGAGTGCAGAAGCACCTGAAGGTATCCAGGCATCAGCAAAGGGTCAAGGGGACTATGCGCATGTCATTCCCTAGGCCACCGTGAGGGGTAGTTATAGGAGACTGTCCAGGTGCTGCATGGGAGTCTAAGCCTATTTGAAGTGAAACTTTAAAGAGTGGCCACTTTTCACTTTTTAATCAGACCCCAGTTTGCCACTTTCCTTTTGAGATTTTCTGCCTCACTTTCTGCCCCATCTTCATTCACCTCTTATGGTTTTTTTTTTTTTGCTACTGGGAATCGAACTCAGGACCTTGCACTTGCCAAGCAAGGTGCTGTGCCGCTGAGCTATAGCCCTGGCCTCATTCACCTTTTTTTTTTTTTGGTACCAGGAATTGAACTCAGGACCTTGCGCTTGCCAGGCAGGTGCTTATGCCACTGAGCTATATCCCCGGCCCCCATTCACCTCTTACGTTCTGAAAATATCTAGCTGATAAAATTTCTACATGAATCTTTGGTATATTGTTCTACTGTCAAGGGATACCTATTGTCAAGTAGTCCCCTAGGTTTGCATGGTTTTTTTTTAAATTCTTACCCCACTACAATCCTAGATTTTTCTGTCTCTCCTTTCCACCTTGACTCCCTCTAGATAGATGGGGCATGGACAGATAGATTGATATATACATTGATGGATATAGATATAGACATAGATACAGCTATAGATATAGATATATAGGAGACGGAAGGAAAAAAAAGAACAGAAGATAAATCTGATAAAATAAGTAGAGCTAAAATGAGAGGAAGCTGTTGAATCATGAATCCCCTTGCATCTTCACAGGCCCTCACTTCAGAGCTGGCCAATGCCCGTGATGAGTCCAAGAAGACCGCCAATGACATGATCCATGCTGAGAACATGCGACTGGGCCGAGATAAATACAAGACCCTGCGTCAGATCCGGCAGGGCAACACCAAGCAGCGCATTGATGAGTTTGAGTCCATGTAATCATGTAATGGACACCCAGCCTCTAGGGACCCCTCCTTTATTCTTCCTTATACTCCCCATACCTTTGTCTAACTCACACTGTGCTGGAGCCACTAACTAGAGCAGCTCTGGAGTCATGCCAAGCATTCAGTGCAGCCATGGGACCAAACCTAGCCAATCAGCCCTGCTCAATCTTGGGCAGACAAATGGCCCACTGTGGTGCCAATGGGAGCCCTTTCCCCCTCTCTAACTCATTTAATCTAGCTTGCTAGAATAGACCACTTCCCCAGCTCTGAGGCACTTTCCATTTGACTAGGCAGAAACCTCCATATGTAACTGTTACCCACGAGAGGTAAGTGTAGAGTAGGTTGAAAATGATCCCTACTCCCCTATACCACCATTACTTTCCTCTTCCACATCATGTGATTTTTTTCAGGGTTGGATTACAGGGTTTAAAAAGAAGAGGTAGGGCCCTGACAGGGTCAGCTGACCTAGAATTTGGCCTCCTAGACCCCATCCCTTTTAGAGGCTTTCTACTTCTTGGGGAGTAAAAGATACTCAGTCATTGTTGTTTCTACCTCCCAGATTTGAGCTGTTACAAACTCAGTTCTAGTACACCTTGAGTTCAGGAACTCAGTTTCTCCCTTGAGTAGGATAGGAAGACAGTGCCTTCAAGAGGCTTCACATTCTACAAGGCCATTGGTCCTTTTGTTCAGGTAAGAATGGGTAAAAGACCCTGCCCCAATGCCTTATGGGAGCCTAAGCTTCAATCAAGTCAACTCTTTGGGCAGTGGTACCCCCTAGTACTCCAGGACCCTAGTTCTTCTCTGGATCTTTCCATTCCCCCTCCGATCCCTCAGTCCCCTCCAGCTACAACAGTAGGGCTGAGTACCCAAAAGAGCAGCCAGCCCCATGTACAGCTCTTGCCAAAATAAATGTTCATACCTTTTGTCAGTATTTTCCCTACCAGTCTAGGACACATCCCCCATCAGAACTACTTGGGCCGCAGTTCCTGCTTCACGGCCATCTTGACCTTAGTATGGTGAGCGCTAGATCGTGATGCCAGTAGGCTCAATGAAGGGGTGGACAGAAGAAGGTATATATGGTAAAGAAGCCCATGCCTCTGATCCTGCAGTTTGCTTAACCCTTTCGGGTGCCCAGTAGTTCCTCCCTGTCACCCCTGTCCAAGGTGGTGCCTGGGCTGTGCCTTTCACAAACCTTTAACCTAGGTCTTGTCACTAACTGTGTGATCCCATGGCCTACATAGCATAGAGCTGCTGGGGATTCTGGCCTGGTCCCTTATGCACCCCCATGCTTTGCCCTTAACCCAGGAGTAGCCTCTTCCTCCTCCTCTCCACCTCATGTATGCTCTTTTTTTCTACCAGTATTAAATATTCTAGTGATAGCTAACTCAATATTGATTTCTACCTTTCTTGCTAATACACAGTTCAGTTAGAAGATATTAGTCTTGGGGCAAGATTATTCTGGCCTCATGTCTTTTACTACCCCCATACCTGGGAAGCATATACTATATTATAAAAGGATATTTTGCCAGAAATTTAATGTAAGAAGCTTTCAGTATTACTGTTGTTGCCCGTCACTATAGGTCATACAGTCCATTTGTAAAGTAATTGGCATTTGGTTTTATGGTTTCTATTTGCCTTCTCCCCAAGATTCATTCCTCAAGGGGATGCCCTGTGCCTCTCTGGACCCGCCTCCCCGACTTGGGGAGTGTTGCGTGCATTGCTGTGAATTATTTTGACACTCGTTTATGCCCTGTATTGGCTAAATTAAAACCCGGAATTGTGGGGCAATTTAAGCTGCTTTAAGTAAGGCAGTAAGCCTCTTCCAGGGAGGCTGGGGAGAAAAGTTAGATTTTATATTCATGTCTTTTGGTATATTCTTGGGTTTTTAAAAAATTGTTTTTGGAGAGGTTTATGCTCAACCTATGTTCTATTTCGGTGCCAATAAAATTTAGAAAGACTTCATTGTGACTCAAGCTTTCTTTGTGGTATGGGTGGGTGACTGTAAAATATTTCACTTTAATTTCTACTTTATAGACCACCTTTCTATCCTTCCTCTATTTCATTCTCAGTTAAAGTGTGCGGAAAGGAAGGGCATGACTACCCTTATCTTAACAACAGGGAATGAGCTCAGAAAAGCAGTGTAACTCCATTGTAGGACGACCTGACTTAATAGACTGTGTCCTTTCTGCAGCTCCCAGCTAACTTCTCTAGTGAGATTATGGGCTCTGCATTGATCGTGTGATGCTCATACAGTTACTTGGCATTGGAACCTCAGGGCTACTTACTTCAGTCTCCGAACTCCTCGTGGAGTGTCATGACCTGTCTTGCCTCCTTGTTAGGAAGGCCTCCAGGTTTGTTTTATTTTTAAAACCCTTATGTATTGTAGTGCCAGAAAATGACAGGGAAACTGTCTTGGGTCTTGCTACAGAAGGCAGTGGGGAATGGACTGTGAAGTGAAGATGGAAAGTGCATATGTGTACAAAACTGTTTTTTAATTAATTTTATTGATATAGTATAGATATACATAATGATCAAATTCATCATAGGAAATTTGTACCAGGACGTGATATCTTGCTTCCTCTTTTTTCCCATTCTCCTTGCCTCCCTTCAACCCATTTCCCCCTCCTTATTTACAGAAACTTTGTTTCCATTTTTTCCTGATTTTCTTTTCCCTTTCTTCCTTTCCCCCTATCCCCTCCCTACTTCTCCTTCCCATTTGAACACTTTCTTCCTGTTTCACAATATCTATTATACATTTTGGTCCTTATTTATACTTCCAGTTCCTCACAACAGACAATGCAATATTTACACGTGTGTGTCTGATTTATTGCACTTAAAAGTATGGTCACAGGGTGTATCCATTTGCCTAGAAATGTGTCAGGTTTATCCTTCTTTATAGCTGAGTAATACTCCATTTTATAAAGAAAACACACATCTTTACCCACTCATCCATTGATGGGCAATTGAGCTGTTTCTACAATTTAGTTATTATAAACTGTGCCTAAATAAACATGGGTGTGTATATGTCACTATGGTATGGTGCTTTTAGAAGACACCAAGAAGGGGAATGGCCAGGTCAAATGGGACCTCTAGCTTTATTTTTTTGAGGAATCTTCACATGAACTGCCACAGTGGTTGCACCAACAGTGGAGAAGAGTTCCTTTTTCTGCACAACTCCACCAGCATTTGTTCTTGATTGATTACTTGATAATAGACATTCTTTCTGGAGTGAGATAGAATCTCAGTGTTTTTTTAATTTGTATCTCTCAAATGACTGGTGATGTTAAGGAGTTTTTCAGAAGTTTATTGGCCATTTGTATTTCTTCATCTGAGAAGTATATATTCATTTCAGATGCCAATTTTTGGATTGGGTATTTAAATTTGGGGGATGCTAATAACTTTTTGAGTTCTTCATATATTTGGGATATTAGTCCTTTAACTGAGGAACAGCTGGTAAATTCTTTTTCTCACTCTGTTGGTTGTCTTTTCACTCTGTTGGTGATTTCCTTTTCTGTGCCAAGCTTTTTAATGAGATGATATGCGATTTGTTGATTCTCTTTAATATTTCCTATGTGATCAGTGTTTTGTTTATAAAGTCGTTGCCTGCACCAGTGTTCTCAAGACTTCTACCTATTCTATCTTAGAGATTTAGTGTTTCTGTTTTAATATTTAAATTTTTGATTCATTTTGATTTTAGTTTAGTGCATGGTGAGAGATATGAGTCCAATTTTACTCTTTGGTATGTGGAAAGCCAGTTTTTCCAGCATCATTTATTAAAGAGGCTATCTTTCTTTCAGTGAAGGTGTTTTGCCTCTTTGTCAACGGCAAGATGACTGAGTGTGTTTGCATTGTTTCTGCATCTTTTTATCTGTTACACTGATCCTCAAGTCTATTTTTTTTAAATTTTTGGGTTTTTTGCCAGTACCATATTGTTTTTATCACAGTAGCTTTGTAGTATATCTTCAAATCAGAGATTGTGATGCCCCCTGCCTTGCCTTTGTTGCTCAGAATTGTTTTTGCTATTTTAGGTCTCTTCTGGTTCCAAATGAATTTTAGTACTATTTTCTCTAGTTCTGTGAGATATGCTATTGATATTTTGATCTGAATTGCATTAAATCTGTATAACAATTAGGGGAGTATGACCGTTTTTCACTATATTGGTTCTTTCTACCCAAGAACAAGGGATAGCTTTCCATTTTTTGATGTCCTCTTCCAGAGGAATGTAGTTTTCAAGGTAAACGTCTTTTACTTTTTTCTTTAGATTGGTTTCTAGGTATTTCATTTTTTTGGATGCTATGGTACAAGGTGTTATTTCCCTAATTTCTTTCTCAGTGAGTTCGTTATTTTACTACAGGAATGCTACTGATTTTTCAGTGTTCTCTTGGTTACTTTTCTCTCATTGCTGAGACAAAATACCCAACACCCAAAATTAAGGAAGGAAAGGTTTATTTAGCTCACAGTTTGTGGAGGTTTCAGTCTATAATACGCTAGCTCCAAGGCAGGGTGGCACATGGCACAGGGGCAATACTTCAGAGTGGCACAAGACAGCAAAAGCAAGCAAGAGCAAAAACGGGAGAGGAGAAAGCCTCTTTCCCTCCCTTCTATTGTAAGGAGGCTCCCCCGACCCAGCGTGCATGCAGCACTCACATCATCCCCACACCCTCCTCCTGCACAGGCTCAGGATGATACAAAGTAAGGACCTGGCCCTGCACAGTCACATAGTTCACCTTCTAAACTTCTCACATTGACACAGTGAACAACGTCCCAGAGTGGTGAGGACCTGTCCTCTTCACCCCAGGATATAGAATTGCTGAGTCCCTTAGCCAAGCCTCTAGACTCAAGTTGACACAATGTATCAGACATAACAAGTGTTAACTTTATACCCAGCTATGCTACTGAATTTGGTCATTAAATCTAGAAGTCTTTCAGTGGAGTTTTTGGGGTCTTCTATGTAGAGCATTATGTCTTCTAGAATTGATGATAATTTAACTTCTTCCTTATTCTTTATATTTCTTTCACTTTTCTAATTGCTATGGCTAATATTTCTAGAACAATATTGAATAAAAGAGGTAACAATGGACATCTTTGTTTTATTCCTGGTTTTAGAGTGAAAGCTCAGTGTTTTTTACCATTTAGTATGATGATGACTGCTGGTTTGTGATAGATGGCTTTTATCAGATTGAATTAAAACTGTTCAAATTATCTGTAGAGTTTTTATCATGAATAGATGTTAAACTTTGTCAAATGCTTTTTCAGCATCTATTTAGATGGTCCTATAGTTTTTGTCTTTGTATTTGTTAATATGATATATTACATTTATTAATTTGTGTATGTTAAACCATCCCTGTATCCCTGGGATCAATTCTACTTGGCCATGCTGTATAATCTTCTTGATGATTTGCTGCATTTTCTCTGCCAGTGTCTTGTTAAGGACTTTTTGTGTCTATGATCATTAGGGAGATTGGCCGGTAGTTGTCTTTTTTGTTTGGATCCTTCTCTGGTTTTGGTATCAGGGTAATGCTTGCTTCCAGGAATGACTGTGGGAATATTTGTCCCTTTTCAATTTTATTAAATAATTTGAGGTGTAGTGGCCTTAGATCTTCTCTAATTTTCATGTAGAATTCAGCAGCAAATCAGTCAGGACCTGGGCTTTTTTTGTTGGTAAGTTTTTAATTAGATCTGCACTTCCATTGACTGATATTGGGTTATTTAGAATTTTTATTCAACTTCTTTATTCAACTTTGGTAATTCATATTTATCTATGAATCTGTCCATTTTTTTTCTGTCTTTTCCATTGTTTTGAGTACTGGTTCTCAAAGTAGGTATTGATGATTCTCTGGATTTCTGCAGGGTCTGTTGTAGTTTTACACTTTTCATTCTTATTTGCATGCATTTGTCTTTCTGTTTTTGATAAGGTTGGCTACAGGTTTATCAATATTATTTATTCTTTCAAAGAAACAACTCTTTTTTTTTTTTTTTAATTTTTTTGAGACAGGGTCTCGCTGTGCAGTTCAGGCGGGCCTTGAGCTCACTTTGTAGCCCAGGCTGGCCTTGAACTCACAAGGATCCTCCCGCCTCAGCCTCCAGAGTGCTGGGATTA